>NC_077224.1:87161494-87761494 GCF_024763615.1 Phlebotomus papatasi | reverse complement strand
GTTTTCCCAGTGCAACCAAAGTAAAAGGGAGAAAGTGTCTCTTGGAAGGAAAAGTATTTAGGATGTTCTGTCCTCACTTTTATACCACACACAACTTATGATGATATAGAGACTTTTGGCATGAATTCACATGAGAAAGAGAAGAGATATATAGGATATATTTTTTGTGGTGAAAAACATTTTAAACTTGATGAAAAAGTTACTTACTTGGGACTTATATCACATCCCTGTTGCATTAGGGAACCAAAGGTAAACCAGAGGGAATTGTGGAGGGAAAATTGATTATCCAATGTGCTGGAATCACGATTGCATGGATGAGGATTTTGCCATTCTTGAGGTGAAAACCTGTGTGGAAATTGATCTGTCTGTTACTTTTTCAATCAGCATTTTTCTCCTAGATTCCTTTAGAGTAATGATTTTCTTTTATTATTATTTTTTGCATAGGGGAAAGTGCCCATATTTTGTACGATCCCAAGCTTCGTAGTGAGTAAATTTTTCCTACGTTTCTCAATAAATGTATCTTATCGCACCCGTATTTAAAAACTAGGGGAAGGTGCCCATTTTTAAAAATATATTGCGGAGTGACATTTATTCAGTAACAACCCCCTGGCAAGTTGCCTGAACTTTGAAGCCACTTTCTCATACTTTGATTTAAATTCATATGGGATTTTTTTTGCATTCGTTACCGTTATGCTAAATATTTAAAAAGTGAGAAGTTTTTCCGTATTATAAGATACCTTTCCGTATGGAGGGATAAATATACTAAATTTTTGTTTAAATAAATATTTTCCTCGGAGCACTGTGAGCTGAGTCCGAGATCAATTTAGGAATTGGCTTCAAATAGCTCCATATAAAAAAGCCAACTTGCCAGGCCCAGGGAAAATTTTGTCTTTATGAAGCTTGGACCGTCCAAAACATGGGCACTTTCCCCTACAAAACTAGTATTTGACTTATTCAATATTTCAGGATTGACGACTAATTAATCCTGATGATTTTTAGTATTTTCAAAGGTTTAGTTTAGGTTTAGGTTTAGAAATAATTATAGGGGAAAGTGCTCTCCCTTCGAATGTTCATGCCTTCGAATAATGTGAATTTTATTTGTTTTTCATAAGAGATTTACCGTGGTATCACACTAGAGAGTTTCACATTAAAATGTTAATATAATTCACATTAATTGTTGCTAATATGTGTCCTAATGTGCAACGATCCACGTTCCATCGTGATATTGAGCAATTCTAGCAATGTGTCCTGACTAAATCAGCGATCTCGAGAGGTTCATGGTGTTTTAATGAGCAACTTTTCACTTTAACTTCAATGTGAAATTTTCTAGTGTGATTACTCCCTTACACTAAATTATCACCGAATTATCAACAATTGATGATAACTCAACTAATATTTAATGGAAATGTGTAAGTCTCTTAGGAAAACTAAAAGAAATTTCACATTATTCGAAGGCATGAACATTCGAAGAGTGCGTACTTTCCCCTACAGGGTGTGTGCCTTAAATTGACTTTAAGATCTCTTGACGGCCATTCCTTTGCTCGATAGATGTCGCTACTCGGCTTTCTTACGAGCTAGGTACATCAGTTGACAGTTTATAAGCAGGAAAGAATTGCAATGGTCAAATCAAGTGAAGAGCACAATAACCGAGTGGCCATTACTGAAGCCTTTCGCGCCGGTCGGACTGAATTAGAAATAATTAAATTCTTGTCCAACAAATTTTTAATTTTAAACAAATTTTTAAATCTTGAGTTGACTCCTTAATTAGGGTAAGGGCTCATAATTTTAGACAGTTTTTAAATTTGGACACAATGAGGGTAAAATTGGATACTAAAAATAAATTAATTAAAATTGTGGATTTTTATTCCAATATTCGATGAATAATGATGAACGAGATGTAGTGAAGAAAGTCTTGAAAGCCTTCCGGAACTTGGATTACCGAAGTCAACCCACTTTAACGAATAATCTGGAATGTTTCCGGGCTTCTTGTGATATTCCACGATTCCCTCTTATAAACAGGAAGAGGACTTGGTAACATTGGTTCTTGAAATGGAGATCAATGGACATCCTATTGAGGCGGATTAGCTGTCCAAATTTACAGCCAAGGTGTCCAAAATTTGAGTCAAATACACCTCTAAATATCAATTCAAATATTGAAAATATTTCCCGTTGTCAAAGCAGCTGACAGCACGCCTTCCAACAGCATTTTCTGTCATACAGGGTTTTTATTATATATTTACGATGTATGTAGTACTACGTATTTACTCTGTAAGAGATAATACTTCACACGGACACACTCACACAAAAACACACTTCGGGTCTCATTTGGTGCTAATAGTACTGAGTAAAAAGTATGGGCGTACATGATGATACTGAGTATTCGTACAACGTATATACACAATTTATACGTAGTTTGGTTCCTCCGGGTTATTTGATTAATAAAAATTTCATTCATTTTGTACTTAAACGTGATAAATGGTACTTCAACAGTTGCAAATATAATATATTTGATGTATGCATTTATTGACACGTATATAGGGGAAGTGCTTATAATTTTGGACAGTCTGCTTATAAGCATCGAAGTTCCAAGTTTGAAGTGCGATATTTTCTATACTAATTGACATTTCTTGTTACTCTCTTTTCAGAAGGGTTGTTTAGAAACTTAGCAAGCTATTTATCGACTTATTTTTATTAAAATTAGTTTTAATACGTTTAAAAATGAATTGATATGTAGAGGTGACTTTGGCTCTTATTTTGGACAACTTGTTTATTAATTTGTCCAACTTGGCTGTAAATTTGGACAGCTAATCCGCCTCAATAGGATGCCCATTGTTCTTGATTTGATGAACCAATCTTACCAAGTCCTCTTCCTGTTCATGTAAGGGAAACGTAGAATGTCACAGAAGCCCGGAAACTTTCCATATCATTCATTAAAGTGAGTTGACTTCGATACTCCAAGTACGTGCGGATTCGCGTATTCCCTGGCCTTTCCGGGAACCTTTCAAGGCAGTTCTCGCTACATCTCTTTCGTAGAGATGATGCTCCTTCATTTCTCCAGGCATTTGTCCAACCTAGTCATCACAAAAGCTAAAACTTCACGAAATTTCGTGAGAAAAACACCTGTCCAAAATAAGAATCATCACCTCACTGGTGAATGTCTTAAAAAATTTCCCATTTTTCACACGAAAAATATAATTCACAAGGCAAATCTCACTTCAGATCAAATGTACAAATCACCACTAACGTGAATCAACACAATATTCAATGAGTATTCAATAATATCACTCAAAAACAGCGAACAAACTTTGTTAGTACTTCACCAAAACTAAATAAGACTGAAGTAAGCCACGAAGTTCTGTCATATTTTTCGTAAGCAATTGCTCACACTGAATTTTCAACAAAGCAATTTCAACTCAAATCATATTCAAAATTTAACGTATTTAGTGTCAAAATCTTCCAAAAAGAACAAATATTTAGATAGAATTCATTTTTCATCAAATATTGGAATAAAAATCCATCATTTTAATCAATTTATTTTTAGTGTCCAATTTTACCCTCAAAGTGTCCAAATTTAGAAACTGTCCAAAATTATGAGCACTTACCCTAGTGGTCTTGAGAAGGTTAATTTGATATCACAATTTTTTTTAATATCATTGTAGAAATCTTAGCTTGGTGAAATATTGTATGTAAAATTTAACAATAAACAATCTGAGACCTAGAAAATCCCTAAATGGTAATTCCTTTAATCCCTGAACTTTCCCAAAACCTATTTTTCAGAACGCATAAACTCTTTAAACGTTTAGAAAATTTTAAAATCCAATATTTTCTTTTCATTGTTGTGACTTAGTATCTTTACTTAAACGAAATAATGCAAATAAATAACTTTTTTGTAAGATATTTGTAAAAAAAAATCGTACCCTCCGGTCTCGAGCTGGCGGGTGAAATTGTCTGGGTACACCCAGAAATTCCAGCTGGTACAAGACCCAAAACCTTGTACACCCTCCATTTTTAGCGAGAAGACGCACCTTTTCACAGAATGGCGAAATTCGCCTCACAGAAAACATGCAAGAACCAGTCAAAATTTTGACTGCTTAATTTCGTGAATTGCCCCTCTGAAATACGATAAACTCGATGATGTCAGTGATAAGCAGAATCCCAGAATGGAATAATTGAGAATCACGGAATACCGAATGAGAATCACACACTTGGAATCATTCCCAAGGAGTATTTATCACCATAAATGAGTAGAGATGTTTAATATCTATATGAAAATAATGGCGAAGACTTTACAAATTTCTTCTATATAACCGCATAAAACAGGCCCATATTCGGGTGAATGGGGAATTTTTATAGCCGAAATATAACAATTTTTTATTTTAGTCGTGTACGGTAAAATGTATTGTTTATGACTAAATAAAATATAATCACTCTGTCATACCAATATTATAACTATCGACTGAAGAACTGTCATTTCTTGTCCATTTTTCTTTAAGACTTGCTCAAATATTTTCCTGAAATGAATAAATATTTATCATCAACGATTCAGTCACATTTTTTGTGCCTCGTGCACTTTCATCGCATATGAAAGTTTAATGCAATAATTGTTTTCCGTTAGAGGCTAAAATATTAGTGAACAAAATTTCATTCCCGACTTGAAATTCTTAAGGGAAAGCTGAGAAATTAAATAAAACAAAATTGAATAAATTTATTGCTTTTTACATTACATCATTTAAAAAACTTATGGTTCCCCAATTTTTACTGCGTGTATTGATAGAATACAGTCTTTTAAACAATAATTTGGTCAAATATAATTGCACTGCAATGTTTTGTGTATAATTTTTCCATTAATTTGAGTTGGCGTCGCCAATTTTCTGTATTTTTCCACGCCATAATCTTCTTTTTGTTCTGATAAAATAAAATCAAGGTATTGTAACCCAAATAAGTAAGAAAAGCAGAAAATAAAACACATTTATATATTTTAGTGATTATATTTATAAGATGTCGTATATCATATTTACATTTTGTAGACATCTTACGACAATAATATCACTATACAGCAAAAATGTCAAAACACTGAAAGATTATCCTTTTGATAAACTTTTTCTGCATTCTGGGCACTCATTCTGCAGTTTGATTTCATAACAAATGATCTGGAAGCTGTCCTAATGCTTGTACTTGCGGTACACTGCAATTAAAGGAAGAAAATATTAGCTCTCACAAACGAAGTGTTAATTCACTACTTTTTCATCAATGGCACTTACTTTGTAAAATTTAATGCCTTTTATCTGTATACTCGATTTTTCTGCACACGCTGGTGCATTTTAGCACTCTAATTAATGTGAGAAATCACTTTTTTCACAAATTTTCACTCGCAGATGAATTTCTGCTTCAAAGTAGAATTTGACAATTTCGCAGCGTCATACAAAAAGAAGACAAGTTGTATGTAACTTGTGTCTTTTATGGAACAAATGTAACTAAAATATATCAGAACATTATGTTCATACAATTTCACGACATTATCTGAACATAATGGCATGAATATGTAAGATAAATATACTTTAGAAATTTTTGACAGAGTTTTATACATTTTCACTCAAAAATAGATTATATTATGACTTGTTTATGGATCTAAAAATGTTTAGTCGTAATTTTAAGGGAAAATAACAATATTTTAATTGGAATTTATCAAAAAAAAAAATGTATTATATGTAGAAAATAACTGATATTTTCTATATAATTTTTAGTCAAGTTATTATACTGGCATTCAACGCACATAATTTTCGCTCGATTACGTTGAAAATATGTTGGTTACATTTGAGACATACATTATTTGGATATCAAATGCCCCTTGGGTTAGAATCACTTTGGAATCCCAATGGAATAAACGGAATATGGACACCAATTTTCGATCTTGAGTAACCCTTTGTTTATTTCAAAATATCAAAATCTTCAATGTGCCACTTAAATCTCCAGCGTGCGATATACGATACTCATGCAGACTTCAATACGCCTTATATACTAATCATCCCTCATAAGTGGTGTGACCGTGGTCATTGAAAGTCGGTTAACTTTTCCTTTAAGCATTTGCAACATTTGCAATTTATTTGTATTTATTTATCAGGAATTAGTTGAACAGATTTTATAGAAACAATTTTGTGCGACTTCAGATTCACAGGTCTTTTATTCTCTGTTCTTTGAAATTTTTATTGAGTGTATTGAATTTCACAATTGATACGTTGCCCATTTTTTATGCACAGAATGGCGAACCCTGACAGCGCTAGCAGCAGTTTGATGTTGGATAGGATGTCAGAACTCTACTGCAATAATTTAATGTCAGATGTGATATTCTTAGTCGGAGATGAAAGGACAAGAGTTCCTGGTCATAAGTTCGTCCTGTCTCTACGTAGTTCTGTGTTTGATAACGTGTTCAAAAATTTGAAGTTAGACAAAAAGGAGTTGCTGATAGAAGATGTGACGTACAGTGCTTTCCTATGTTTCCTAAAATACTGCTACAGTGGAAAAGTTTCAATGAATAATGATATAGCTTTTGATGTCCTCAAATTAGCAAGTCGATTCCATGTACAAGGATTGATTAAGATTTGCGAAGATTATCTATTCAATATGTTGGATAGGAATTCATGTCTGACACTTTACAGCAAATGCTCATTTTTGAACCACGGCTCTCTATTTAAAAAGAAAATTTTGAATTTTATAGAATTTAATTTTAGGTTTCTTGTAAAAACTGAAGCTACATTGGAAATTTTCTTGAGCCTTTCGCAAAAGCAGTTGAATGAAATAGCCAAATTGGATGGCTTGAACTGTGAGGAATTTGAACTTTTTAGTGCAATTATGACATGGGCACAGCACAATTGCCTCAAATTACAGATCCCATGCACTCCTAAAAATCTTCGAGAGATTTTGGGAGATGTTCTCTACAAAATTCGTTTCCCAATCTTCAGTAAAGAGGAAATCTTTGAAGTATTTGCTGAATATCGACACATTTTGACACACAATGAGATTCGTGACATTATCCAAACCTACAAAGGTAACTCAACTACGCATTATCAATTTTCAAATATTTCCAGGAAAAGATATTACAGCCTATGCCAAAGTGATATCATGACAATCTGCGGATCAGAAAGAAGTCTCGTGCCATGTTTTAAGAACCAAGTTCAAGTTGGGTTTGATTTCACAAAGAAAATGTTTATTGAACTTACAAATAGTAAAATAAATATAACTAAAGTGCAAAATACGTTCTTAAATGGGATCGGTATTGTGGTTGAGAAAAACCAAGACCTTAACATCACACTCTGTACACTATCATCGAAATATCATAAAAATATATTAAAAATACATAAATCATACTCTCACAAGTTGAATTGCAATTATGATCTACACATTGCTAAATTTAGTCGAATCGAACTCTATAATGGATCATATACTTTGCACTGTGAAGTTGATAGGGCTGTACCATTTGTTAAATTGGACGATTCTAGATCTTTCAACTTGAATAATTTTAACATTTTCACTGTATCGAAAGCACACGAAGGTGCTATACCTTATCTAATTTTGTATTAAGAAAATAGAAGAAAGTAATCAATAGATCATATGAATATTATAAAATGAGTCGCTGGAGCTATAACAAATATAAATCATATTTTGTATTTTATGTTTGAGCCTGTAGTTTTTTTTCTGTTTATCTAAAATCCGAATGCGACAGAGAGGTACATATTCAGCATTTTTCTTAAGTCCAACAATCTGTGTAAAAACAAATGTTCGAGTTTGTGTGTGTTATCACAAAAGTTAACCCTTCAAGACGACAAGGAATCAGTTGAAGTACTACCAAAGGGTTGTTCAAGATCGAAAATTTGTATCCATACTCCGTTTATTCCATGTGATTCCACAATGAGATTCTAATGGTTCCAAGAGTGAGATGATTCTGCTAATAATTCAATTCGGTATTCCGTGATTCTCAATTATTCCATTCTGTGATTCTGTTTCTCCGCCCCCAAATAGCAATTTGGAGTAAGATTACCGTTGGATGTATGTATTCTGGATTCCAAAAACGGGTCCTATGACGGTCGTCAGAGAGTCGAATGACGGAAAGTGGGGAATAATATGACGGTAATTACGGAAGTCATTTGGCGTCATAATAACTCTGAGATTACCCGCCTACGACTAAAATATGGCGCCGACTTCCAGTGTAATAATAAAAATTCTTCTCCTCACTGGATATATCTGAGGGGAAATTTCACTTGTCAAATGGCAAATAGAACTAATCAGAGCTGTGAATTCGCAAAGTAATTGACATTTTCGCGTGTTTTCTCAACAATATAATAGTGTATATTGGGAGGAAAAGCTCCTTCAGTAGAGATGTGTGTTGTGATTCGAAAAAGTACAGTGCCGACAGAAGTAAAGTGAAAATTAGGCAATTTTTTGCATGATAAACACACAAACATTTTTTTTTTGCAAAATGAAATTTTGTGATTTAGGAGTTTGCTCCAGTCTTTGGAGTGTCCTGTGATTAAAATTTTGTGTCGAAAAGACCTATTTAGTGAAAATTTTAAAAGATTTTTTTGTATTGTTGCCATCCAATGGGAAAATTTTCGACATGTCGGATGGCTCATTCAGCAATAGGCGAACGGCAAAAATCTTCGCAAATGTGTGTAGGTAATTATGGAAAAATTAGAGAAATTTACATAGAACGTAGTAGAAAACGATGGAAAATGTGAAGAATTGTTGAGAAAATATTGTCTACAGTCGTAATGCAATACAAAGTTGTGAAGTACACTTAACGTTTTCATTCAAAGTGTGTACGTCGATTTCGTACCTATGCGCTAGAGAAGGACGCCAAATGCATTGTTTTTGGCGCGTCATATTTTGTACGGAAAAATACCGTCATTTGGAGTCGCTTTTGTTACTGCATGGTAGAGTAAATTTTAGAACCGTAAAATAACAATAATATTACTAATTCAATCTTGAGTAATGCTGTGACCAAAATTCGACGCGAATACGACTAATTTTTAAGATTCCAATTAGGAGTAATTTTTTTTGATCAATTTATTAACCAGTCATTTTTGAGTCAGAGTAATTTTTTGCGAATTGGGCCATATCTTCGAATTTATCGAATTAAAGATACCGCTAAATACGATCAATTTCGTCTTTAGCTGAGATTCTTTACAATCTCAGCTTTTGTAGTCACGGATGAAATCCGACCTCGTTCAAACTTTGTCTAAACACGTTTTGACACTCCTAGATCACGAATATGATATCTGCTAAAAATTGATTTTCGTGGACGTCGCGTCTCGTCCCGTTCCGTCCGTCGTATAAGCATTTCAGGAGAGAGAACGGAGTGAGGATATCGACAAGCGATTTTCGGTAAATTCTAAATACGTTAATGGGCCGCTAGAAGTAGGCAATGTCAGATACACCCTTCCGCCATTTTGGAAAACCCCCAAATTATGTTTTCACAATAACTCGATCCATGCGGTATCGATTAATCTCAAATTTTAGTATGTTGTAGCTGGGCCGGAGACCTTTCTTATCTGATCTCAATAAAATTTTGCAAAAACATTGTCTACTAAATAAGCAATATTCCACTAAAATATTGAGATAAAATACTCAGTAGTTTTCCGTAGAGAAATTTCTTCCGGGCAAAATTTATGAATTTTCGAGATTTTTCACTTTATATAAACTGGCCTTGGAGCACCTCTAAACGACGTCCGATATTTTTCATGTCTAAGAAGCATTTAATTGTTTCATCATATAGATTAATTTTCTTTCCGGGCCAAAAAGATAAAAAAAAAAATTTGACACACCCTAATGCTCATGTGTTAGTAAAGTCTTTGTATCAGCGATCTGTACCACATTCAAAGCAACAATGACACAGTAAATAAACATGAGCATATCGCACCTTAAATTTTTTAGTGGCGTTTCGAGAATTTTTTGATTTTATGATTCTCATACAAGTTGATAAGGAATTGTATCCTGTCAATTGCGCTAATCTGGGCACTTCGTTGTGTGGATCGTTATGACTACGCTACCTAGATAAAATCCACTTAACCCATTCCTTACCATGGTATTATACATCATACGCAAATTGAGTGATTTTAGATGATTTATTCCCGGGCAATTTTAATCTAAATTGCTGTCGAGAATGGATTTTTAGTAATTTTAGTTCAATTACTTGAGAAAAATAGTCCGAATAGTTTTCATGCTTCGCGGAAGGTCATGCAAAATTTTTGCTCAAAATGGCGGACTGAAAATGCGACATTCTGTCGAGTTTGTTAAAATTGGCCTCTTTCCTGATTTGAATTCCAATTGCCAATTTGTTTTCTTGGATAGTCCCAGCAAAACTTCGATCTGCAATTCTGCACTTTTGAAATTTTAACGTTTCTTGTCATTCAATCGGATACTTCGTGTGGCTTCGGGATAGTCGTGCGACTTCGTGAGCATCGCGAATTTCTTTCGTGTTTTCTAACCATTTCCTTCCCCTTCGTATTTTCTATTATGGCTGATTTAATAATATTGTATTATAACATTATAATAATATTGTAAAAAAAGAGAGTATTCACGTAAAATTGTTGAACAAAAATTGAATTTTAAATAAATTGAAATACATATTTTTATGTAGTTAAAATAATGTTTAGAAACATTAGAAAGGGTAGAAGAAATGTAGAAATCATCTAAATACTCTAAAGAAATTCTGCCGATAATTTTAAAATTTTCTATAGAAATTCTGCAAAAAATTCTGCAGAATTTTCATACAACGATCGGATCCACCTTAGAACAAAATTCTGCAGAAATTCTGCTGATTTTTCGGCATTTAGTAATTCAATTCTGACGAATTTCTGCAGAATTCTGCAGAATTTGCCGGGTGGGTACTTGATGGAAACTCGACAGAGAGTGCTTGACATGAAAATTTAATGTCCTCAATTTTCACATTAGACACATATGAATGATTTTTTTTCACGCACGATATCTGAATACGAGAGGAAGAAGTGAAAATTAGAGTTAAACTCTCAATGCTTTTCAACTTATTCTTCTTCCAACAAAGGAGAAATTTCCAATTTCACTTTAACCTTCGGTGATTCGGGTGATTCTCAATGTAAAAATACCATTAGAATGGATCAGAAAAATTTCTTCCAAGTGGAATGGAACGGACAAGAAATTGGGTGGATTTGTAAGATCAAAGAAGTTTAAGGAAGTGCCGAAAGCCTGAAAAATTTTAAGGGAGTTTTCTTCCATCTCAAACCATTCGAAGCACGTTTCTCAAATGGTGTATTAAAAAAAATCTCTCTGGATGGATATTGGATAATTTTTGGGGTGGAATACACAAAAAAAAAAACTGAGGCTGAAGGGAAGAATTGATGGTGGGAAAAAGAATTCTTACTTGGGCAGAATTTCACATCCCTGCTGCATAAGTGATCCAATTGCAAACCACATGCAATTCATCAACGTAAATTGAGTTTCCATCTTCCCTGGGTCACATGAAGATGTCGATGGCCATTCGTAGGGCGTAAATCTTAAATTAAGCGAGGGAAGAGAGGGTTTTGAGGCACATTTTCCACATTGCACATTGCAAATGTCACGAATTTTCAGCACAGGGGGCGGGGGCATGGAAGAAAGATTTAGTGCTCAAGTGGATGGATTTCTTGTGGAGAGCTACCACTTAATGGATTTTCTCTCTGACATTTTACGCAACTTCTGTGCTTGGGAAATTAAGGGATTACAGTCCAACATACCTGGCTAGGATGAATAGAAGAACAGAAACACCAAGATAAGCTGTCGCCATGTAAATCCAGACGTCTAATGAAAGAGGACTCAGGAAGGAGAATAAATTTGGTGGCTGAAAAAAAAACAGAGAGAAGAAAATCTTTGAGGAAAAGTTCTTGCAAGATACTTTTGTGGAAACTTTCGAACTTTTCAATTTTATTTTTGATTTTCTAGTTTATGAAAGGTTCTCACAGCTTAGTGCGAAGTTGGGTGTTTCAAATGGTAATTTATTCATTTGAAAACACTCTCAGGTACAGTCTCTCAAAAGTTTCATTTAATCCTTAGGCAGGCGATCAATAATGTTTTTGCAATGCATTAGAAAACATTATCAATTCATACGATTTTAGGCTTTCGAAAAGACTTTTAGGGATATTAATAGACACTCTAAAACACTTAAATTCAAATAAAAGAAATATTTGGCAATAAGTTGAATTACAGGACTAGACTGACAGCCATATTACGTAAGTATTTACCCAAACAGCAATTTTTTCTTAAAATAGTCTTGTAGAATTCCCTTAGTAAGGCACTATAGAACCAAAAACATATTTATTTACTTATAAAGTTCTTGCCTCTATCACTGAGATTACTATAAGTAAAGTGGCGTACTCACAAGGATTTTAAGAGCTCCTATAGGAATTTCCACAGAAAATTTTCACTTTAAGTTGAAGTTTAGTTGAAGCCTGAGAAGCTTAGGAATTTTTCTTTACTTTTTTTTTCTTTACTTTTTTTATCTTTTTATTTGTACTTAAATTTAAACTTCTGAATTTATTAACTTCTTCTCTTTTTAATAATTTCTTTATCTCATTTTTTTCTTTTTTTTTCTTTTTTTTCATTCACAATTGTAAAAGGGTTGACCCTATTTTTGTGAATAAATAGTCTTTTAAAAGTGCACTAAAAGACTTGTCTAATACTTGGTTCTATAAGGCAGCTATTTTGCTTCTTGGGTAACCCGTTATATCAGTCATTATATATATGTTCAAAATCAAATTGATATATTACCTGAAAAATATTATTAATATTATCTAAATAATATTTTTACTCGAAAACATTTTATATGCCTTTTTATGAGAGATTTAAATTTCAACAATTCCTCTCTATCTATGCAATGTTGTAAAAACGCATTCTTTTCAGTTATGTTTCATTTTATAATAGACATTTGATCACTTTCGATTTATCCTGTACTGAGGTCTAAATAGTTTATTTTGTCATCAAAGAAGCGCCTCTAAAAACATTTATAAGAAACGCAGAAATATTTCTAAAAACGAAACGGAGAAACCTAGAGAATTCGGACACATTTTCAATAATTAGGAAATCATTTACGCAAGTGTTTCCGAGAAATAAAGAAGCGCATTCAGGAAATTCAATTGTTGTCAAGGAACACAGAAACATTTCAAGAAATTCGAAAAGGTTTCCGAACGTTTCAATAACTACGTTCAATAAAAACGTTCTCAATAACTACGAAATTGCAACCAAGAAACACGAAACATCTCCGAAAAATATGCGTTTCCGTGAAATAAAATTGCATTCAAGAACCAGAATTACTTTTATGAAACCTTTCCAAGAAACGTATAATCATAATCGTATCAAAATACGGAAATGTTTCCAAGAAATTCGGAAACGTTTCCAGAAATACGGAAATGCTCCCAATGTTCTAGAATCGTTTCCAAAAAGCATGGAAACTTTTCCATTAAACACAGAAATATTTCCAAGAAATTGAATTGATTTCAAGAAACACGGAAACCTTTCCATGACACTCGCCTCGAAATACGAAAACGACCAGAAACGCAAAATTGCGTTCAAGAAATTCGGAAAGTTTTCCAGAAACGCAAGGATGCTTTCAATAATTACGGATTCGTTTCGAACACCTGACCTACAAGACAAAAACGTTTACAATAACAAGCATGAAAACCTTAAAGGTAACACGCTTATATTGAAAGATGATTGAAATCAAAATATGAAAACGTCAAGGTCCAAAAAATCCACAATCGCAAATGGGCGAATGAAATTCTGGATGAGACGAAATTCTGAAAAGCCAAAATTTGGGAAATTATTAATTTCGCGTTTTGAGGCAGATGATCATTTTTCGTGTTTTGGAAAATTATTAGGGAAATTTTCTGTTTTAGACAATTTCAAGTTTCGCTTTTTAGGGCAAGGGTAGGTTTTCTGTGTTCTGGGAAATTATTTCTTTTGCTTCTCGGGGCTAAGGGATACTTTCTGTGTTTTGGGAAAGTATTAGATTCGCTCCTTGGGCAAAAGGGACATTTTCTGTGTTCTGAGAAATTATTTCTTACGCTTCTCGAGGCAAAGGGATACTTTCTGTCTTTTAGGAAATTATTAGATTAGCTTCTTGGGCAAAAGGGACATTTTTTGTGTTTTGGGAAATTATTTCTTTCGCTTCTCGGAGCAAAGGAATATTTTCTGTGTTTTGGGAAATTATTAGATTAGCTTCTTATGCAAAAGGGACATTTTCTGTGTTCTGAGAAATTATTTCTCTTCTCGGGGCAAATGGATACTTTCTGTCTTTTGGGAAATTACTAGATTAGCTTATTGGGCAAAAGGGACATTTTCTGTATTTTGGGAAATTATTAGTTTCACTTTTTGCGCAAAAGGGATATTTTCTGTCTTTTGGGAAATTATTAGCTTCGCTTCTTGGGGCGAAAAAAAAACATTTTCTGTGTATCGAAAAATTAGGGAAATTATTAGTTTCACTTCTTGGCGTAAAGGATCATTTTGTGTGTTCTGGAAAATTATTTCTTTCGCTTCTAGGCGCAAAAGGATATTTTCTCTGTTTTGGGAAATTTTAAGTTTGTTCCTTGAGGCAAAGAATAAATATTTTCCGCGCATCGTGTAATTATTTCTTTCCTTTCTCGGGACAAAGGGATATTTTTTATGTTCTGGGAAATTATTTCTTTCGCTTCTAGGCGCAAAGGAATATTTTCTGTATTTTGGGAAATTATTAGTTTCACTTCTTGGGCATAAGGGACATTTTCTGTGTTTTGAGAAATTATTAGTTTCACTTCCAGGCGCATAGGGGTATTTTCTGTATTCTGGGAAATTATTGCTTTCGCTTCTTGAGGCAAACGACATTTTCTGTGTTCTCAGAAATTATTCCTTTCGCTTCTATGCGCAAAGGAATATTTTCAGTATTTTGGAAAATTATCAGTTTCTCTTCTTAAGACAAAGGGAAATTTCCTGTGTATTTGAAAATTATTATTTTCACTTCTGAGGCTAATGGAACATTTTCTATGTCTTGGGAAATTATTAGCTTCGTTTCTTGAGACAAAAACACATTTTCTCTGCATTGATAAATTAGGGAAATTATTAGTTTATCTTCTTGGGACAAAGGGAAATTTTCAATGTCTTGCGAAATTATTACTTTCGTTTCTTGAAGGAAAGAAAGATTTTCAATGTCGAAGTGCCCTACCCTTCTTCACTACATTTCTGTATTCGTTTTTGCGCCTAAAATATATAAAGTTTAAACCTTTTATAGTATGATGACATGTTAATTATTAATGATTAATTATACATACCAGAAGGGATTTATATGGCAAAAATACTTCAGAACATTCTATCATTTGGTGTGCTTTGAATTTCCAAAGTTTGAAAAGCTCTGAATTTGTAAAATGGGGAAGGGTGTAATTTAATAAAAGCTCTCCCAGAAGGTACAAAAAAGGACCCACCTTTGTTAAAGTATGTCACTTGAAAAATTCAATATCCCTAAGTGATTCTTAATTGCTGGGTGGTCTAGTGTGAGTTTGGGATTTCCTTTTGTGTGGGGTTAAAGTTGAGGAAATAAAATACACACCTGCTTAACTGGCTTCCTATACAGCACGGATATCCCCAGATTCATGAATGGCATTGTAAAATCCACAACCTGCAAGAGAAATTGAACACAAGAGGGATATTTTTCACACAATTCAACCATCCCCAATATTGTATTTTTGTGCTGTTCTAAACACAATAACTCGGGTATCTTGTTGAGTATTGTCTCCCCTCTTGGAAAAGCCACAAAAGGAAAACCCACTCGACAATATGCTCTCACCTGTTCTCGATCGAAGGTGATTGTTAAATCGGCTATAGCTAAATCTGCTCGTTGCTCCAATAATTCACGTACCATGCCATCCCATTCCCTTTTTTTTTATTTTATTTCATTTTATTTGGAAAAGAAATATTGCAACGTTACTTTGAGATAAGGTAAAAATTAAAATTGGTTAAACTGCAAATCTCACCCTGTTTCTTTATTGTAACTGCCATATCGGCCATCAGGTGCAAGTCTCAGGGTGTAATTGAAACCCAAAATCTTGGAGATTTCGTGAATTAAATCAATTGCATATCCCTCAAATTGATCATTTCCTGTCAATTTCTCTGCCGAATCCTTCCTCATGCAATAAGGAGAACTCTGCAAAAGTCCAAAGAGGGTAAAGGTTTGAATAGTGAGATAAAAGAATCGACATTCTAATGGATTTCCCATGTTCTCTAAGCTTCCTCACATGCTACTTTCACAGGAAAATCTTTCAAGGGATGCAATGTTTCTCAGAAATTTTCTGACAGACTCATTTATTTCATGAGAATTCATGTCAGAAACTATTTCCCAAGACATAGTTGATTGTCTTTTATAATACCTATTCACAGGATTAGAATTGCACTGAAAGGAAATTGCTCTGTACTAATTTTTTACTGGAATTGTTCGAAATGATTGAAATGACTTAATTCGACTTATAAAAGACTTTTACTTAATTTTAATTATTTTCCCTAAAATATTTTTTTTAGTACAAACTGTGTTTATTTAATGATAATTTGCATAGTCTTTAATGCTGCTATTCAAAATATTAAAGGTGCACTTAAAAAAGTTCTTGTGCATTCATTTTAATATTGTATTTATTTTATTTTAATAATTACTGTTTTAGTACAAGCGACGAATATAGAAGAATAATAAAATATCTGGCAATCTTTCTACGTTTAATGCATTTTTTCAAAGCAATAATAGAGATTTCGAAGTTCAAGTATAACGTATAGCTGAAAATTTGTATAAAATATGGATTTTTTAGAACTCATTTTGTACTAATTTTATTATTGCAACATTTCAGTTAACTCAGAAGCTTTTCAGTATGCATTAAAAATTTTGTCGTATAATTTACGGCTTTGGTGATTAGTACATAGCCTGTACCAGGGGGGGTGACATTAGCTCTGAAAAATGCGACCAGTTTTATTGTAAATTTTTTACTGTTTTCATACACGTTTCACGAGATATCTCCGAAACTATGTAGGTTGCTAATTTGGGGTTTTCGGTTGCCCATTCTATATTAAATTGGCTTTTATTTTGTATTTGTAATATTTGCTAATTCATTTTACAATGACAGAAAATAGATAATGACCTCAAAAATTTTTTCGGCACGCTAGAAACATGGGAAACATAGGAAACGTCATGCCCCTGGCCTGTGCTAATTTATTAAATTTGTTTTTGACCAGTTCTAATTGCAGAGAATTTTAGTATTCATTTTGTACTAATTTTATTATCGCAACATTTCATCTGATTGAGACGCTTTTCAGTATGCATAAAATATTCTGCTTTATAATTTGCAAATTTTGTGATTAGTACAAATAAAGCCTGTACTGAACTGCATGAACTAACAAATAAATCTAATAAAATCTAATCTAATTTATTAAATTTGTTTTTGACTAGATCATCCGTAACCTAGATGTACAAACCGACTGAATTAAATTGAGTAAGGGATTTAATGTATTGGAATTTTGAATAACCTAAAAATCTGTCAATGAATTCCCTTTAACCTAGAATAATATTTGAACATTTGCAAAACAGACCAAGTACTATGCCACTCAACTAACCAATTATTTTTCATAAAAAAAAATCTATAAAGTTTTAGTAGTTGCGCCAAGTAATGCCATAGATTTTTCTTTTAATAATTGAAATAAGAATTTGGTACAAAACATTAATTTTAGTACAAAGTCCTCGATAAATGTTGTGTACTAAATTACTTAATTAAAAGACAATAGTTTCGCAAGTAGATTAAGAGATCTAAAAATCAATTTTAGATCAAGAGTACTAAAAAATTCCGGTATGGATCTTGAAGTACTAATTTGTCCTAAAGCATTGAAATTATGAAAAATTTCAAGAGGAAAATTGCATTGTAATTGTATTGTAAAATGGCAGTTACCAGTTTTTTCATGGAATAATTCCTAAATATGGAACTGTCTATTTTTAGCAGTACAAACTTCTACAGTGTACAGTGAAATTTACAGTGATTCTCAAAAGTTTCTCAATTGAAATTTCTTTAGCGTGTATTAAAAAATCATTTAGCAAGTATCATTGCGAACCTTTACTTTCAAAGTGCTCTTCTAAATTTTTCTATGAAAAGGAATTTGGTTCTAATATTGCATTTTTATGGTTCCTAGATGGTTTATGTCTTTTTTGTGTAAAATAGTTAAACGTTTTGTCATGTTTTTGTCAATGTTTTGGGAAATGTAACTTCTCCATACTTAGTTTTCTTGTACTCTGCAGAAAAAGGAGTGAAATAACCTTAAATTTGTAAAAAGTAATGTTCCAATAATTTTAATTTTTTAAATAAGTTCTTATGGTGCTATTCAATTGGAAAATGAAAAGGGAAAATCTTCCTCCTGAACATTTTTAGTACATGGCCATTTGCTAAAAAAGAATGTTCAGGAGAAAGATTGCATTGAAAAATGAGAAGGGAAAATCAGAAATCTTTTTCCAAGAAAAAATGTCATTTAGCACATGGCCATCATTAATATTTATTAGCACATGGGGAAACCTTTCTCATAGGCGATTTTTTTTAGTACATGGCTATCATTAGTATCATTATAAATCTTCGTGCTAAACATTTTTTGTGTACTAATGATACTACAGATAGCTATGTACTAAAAAAAATGTTCAAGAGAAAGATGTCCCTTTCTCATCATTCAATGCAATAGCACCATTATACGTTTATGGGATTTACGGGAAATGAGAAGGGGACATCTTTCTCATGAACATTTCTTTAGTACATGGTTATCATTAGTATCATTAGTACATGGAGAGATCTTTCTACTGAATATTTTTTCTTGAACATTTCTCCATGTACTAATGATAATAATGATAGCCATGTACTAAAAAATGTTTAAGAGAAAGATGATCCCTTTTCATTTTTTATGTAATAGCACTATGATACGTTTATGAGGTTTACAGGCTACAGCGAGATACTTTCTTTAGTAGTTTTTAGATTTGAAGTTCTATCCTTGTTCTAAAAATTTGTGAATATTTTGGTAGAGTCAATATACCGAATTTTTCGTTTTGAGTAATAATTTTCGAATGTGTACTAATAAATTTGTGTACTAACCGTTACAAATCAAAATTTTAAGTGGTATTTGGTTAGCTAACTTGACTTAAAATAATGGGAGGTTCAGACCTAAAGCGGTCTTAAAACTAGAGGTTTAGACCAGTTCCCGTAGGTCTCAAAATACTAAATAGCGTGCAATTTAATTACTTTTTGGGAGTCTAATAGGATATTTGTCTTTAATAGTCCAATCCTAAGTTAAATGTTCCCAAAAAAAATCATGATTGATAAGAAATTAGAGCAGTTAAGCCATTTGGCTAAGCCTTACGGTGTTATCACACTTGCACATTAAAATTTTAATGTGATTCACATTAATTGTCGCTTGTGAGCGTCCAAATATGTTATTTGTGTCTTCGAGTCACTTAATATTTGGGGTTTTTCTATTTATTGATAAAGAAGTGGACTTGGCCTGCAAAAATAAGTTTAAATTTACCTAAAGCATAAATATTTTTCACATTAAAAAATTAAAGAGAAAATCACATTAATTTTTCGCATTAATGCTATAAATCAATTTAATACATTTTTTGCGGGCCAAATCTACCTTTTTATCAACAAATAGATCAAATTTTGAATGTAAAATGATTCAAACACACAAATTACACATTTGGAATCTCACCAGCGACAATTAATGTGAATCATATTAAAATTTTAATGTGCAAACAGTTAGGTCTGAAGCCCGTATAAGGCTTAGTAGCTATATGGTTTCACTTTTCTGATTTATTATTAGTCAAGAATTTTTGGAAAATTAAGATTAAAAAATGAATGTTATGAGCAAATGACCCATTAAATTCTGGAAAACCAATAAAAGTGGTTTCTGTTTTTGATTTTTAAAACCTCGGGAACTAGGCTAAAGCTCAGGTCTGAAGCCGGTATAAGTTAACTGTGTTTCAAAATCATTTAAAATTTTTCCAAGCTTATTTGCTGAGAAAACTGAGAGTAAGGAAGTAATTTGAGATGCCCAGTTGCTTTGACTGAGGGTGATGATCTTAAATTTCATGAAACTTTCCACCTAAACCCCTTTGCAAACATCATGGTTCAGTGAAAATTCGATACTTACGAGAATTGTTGTGACAACAAGTGTCTTATTCTTGAGATTCTCCACAATTTCCATTTGCTGTTCTCCGTAGGTCTTTGTGAAGTTAACACCCTGCGTTGAATTCCATGTGCCGGCTTTTCTCAATCCCAGAGGCGAAAGCTCTACAATGTCCAGGACAAAATCCGTTCGGAAGCCTTGATGGTCGAATTTGATGACATCGGTAAGTCCACGAATTTCCACCTGTACAGAAAATAACAATTTGAGCCTGCAGCAGTAGAGCTTCGATAGAGCTCAGTGTGGGATGTTTTCATGCGATAAGAGATAATTATTGTTGATTTGAGGGGAATTAATATGATTTTAGTTCACATACAATCTTCATGTAATTTATGAGGCTGTATCCGTGGGGCCAAGTGTCTGAAGCATCACAGGATAGGGGTTGAATATCGATCTGTTGGCTGGTGTCCAGGTCATGGAGAGCCTTGGCAAACAGGTGAACTGCATCGTACATGAGGGCTGTTTCCGTTCGTATCACGGAAATATTTGTCTATACATACAACAACCGGAAAAAAATAACAGAGAGAGAGAAAAAGAGAATTTCAGCACGAATTTTTAATTAATCAGCCTGAAGGGATAAATGTTCACTGTGTTTTTGTTCTGTAGCCCTTTTTGTTGTTCAACACACATAACAATTACTATTTGAGGAAGTATTTTTTCTCAATTATTTTCCTGCGGGCTAGCAAAAACAGCCGTTGGGAGATTAATTAAACCACAATGAGAGAGAGAATTTGTTGTTGGCAAATAATGTCTGCAATTATTCAGATAATGTTCTGTTTAAAATTCTGTTTATTGCACCTACTACCCTAATCCCTATTTGAGTCGATAAGCTCTTTTGAAATTTCATTGAGATGTGGTCAATATTTTAATGGGGCTTTCAACATGTTCGATTGTTCTAATGTGATGCACTAATTTATGCTATGTATCAGAATTTTGGACTGACAGCATATTATCACATAATTTCATTCTCGTACATTTAAAGCCAGAAACGTGAAGGTAATCCAATTTCATACTAATTTTTATTCCTTTTAACAGGATTTATGATTTTAAATTTAAATTTGTTGATTAGAATTAGTTTTTAACACAAATCTGTTTCAAATTAAAACATTATTAAAATATGTTTATAAGCTATTTCTGACGAAGTTTGAATTATTTAACTGGCCAAATGTTTAATTATTTAATTTTTAAACCGGTAGAAAAGGTGTGGTAAAACATCCCAGGCTTTGCGAAGTACTCGAACTCGCGACTTAGATGGTATACTTCAAAAGTGCTTTCGCATCATTTACGTTTACCGGTTCTCCACCGATTTGAACCGATTCAAAAATCACTTAGAATTCAACAAAAATAGTTTTAAGAGCAAAAGAACTGATTTTCGGACAAAAATTACCTATGGGTTCACAACCGGTTCATTACTGATTCATAACCGGTTTTCAGAACCGATTGAAATACTCAAAAGATATCCCAAAATAGCTTAGGAGTAGCACAATTGATTTTCTGGTAAAAAATGTACACCGCTATGAATCGGTTCATTACCGGTGCATAACCGATTCGAACAGATTTACTCTTTTCAAAAATTCCAACGAGCCTAAAATGACCCCATACGATTAATAAATGCGCTCAGTAGAGTTTTTTTTAACCGACTTTTAAAAATAATTATTAAGAACGATTCCACGATATTATTCGAATAAGGACGTAATATCCGCCTGGACAATCTCTAAAACTTATCTAAAAATGTAAAAAACACACGACACGTTTTCGAGCAATCCGAAAAAACGTGGTTTTACAAGGGACAGTTAAAAATCCCTTTGAAAACAAAAATTCATTCTGAAGATCATCAAAAGTGTTACTGTCACTATTGTGCAGAAACTATACTTTATCCTTTTAAAAATAGAATAAGGCACTTCATTTGATCTTCGAGGATTCTAAGGAAGTTTCACTTTATTTCAAAAGACAGTACAGTATAAAAAAGAGATGGCAAGACGTCCCAGCTTTGCAGAGTGCTCGAACTCAAACTTTCCGTATGCTTTTTAGAATCATACCGTTTTACTACCGATTAAATTGATTGATAAATAAAAAAATCATTTTGAAATAAGAAATTGCTTAAGAAAAGTAGGTTTTAGAATATTTTAGCATGAATAACAAGCTTTCGAACAAATAAAAAAGTAAGTTCGTTAAAGAAGATCTTGGTACTACACCGACTAATGACTGATTAAGTCCAATTTGCCCTCCAAAATGGTTAAACATTTATCTTCGAAAATTCAATATCGAAATGGTTTTAGAGCATAGGTGTCCCAGAACGAAATATTCGCCTTGATTACCTCTAAAATATATTCGAAAATGAAAGAAATCGTAGGAGCCGTTTTCGAAATAAACCGAGAAAACATGGTTTTGGAGGGATACGATGGGGGTGAGAGTAAATGAAAATAATAGTGTCCTAGATAATTTTGACTTATGGGAGGGTCGTTGAAAACCGGAAGTCGATATCTTTTATTGTTTGGCCTCTAGCCGTCTCACAAGCTTTCGAAAAAATAAAAACTATTCTTGAAAATTTTTGAGAAAGATACATTAATTACGGGTACTATACCGAATCATGACCGATTAAGTTCGATGCAGTCGGGTTGGAAATTTCAAGATCTTTTCGCATTTCGTACGCTCCCAATTTTACAATATATTTTTCTGTGCGTATGTAAAAATCAAATTTATTTTGGCTTCCCTATTAACCCATCCCTGATTTAGGGCTTAAGCATTATCCACATGAAATTAAATATTTAAATACATTAAATATTATAATCCGAGCACGTTCTTTGATTGGGTAGAGGAAAGCACTCAGCTTTGTCCAATCAGAAACACGATGGAATTAAAATATTCTAAGGAATTTTTTTATTATTGCTTTATTCCAGATATGTTTTTTTTATGTTTATGGGATTAATTATTTAGATAGATTTCCTTGATTCAATTACATTGAACAATGCATCACGATGAAAGAAAATCAACGCTTGATTTATGCTTTTATATTGCTTGTGATGATTTATGAATTTAGTATAACGTATGACTTGTACTAAAAAACATGTCTCAGTTTTAGTACTAGGTCATGCTGTTGGCCAGCAGTTTTGAGAAAATTAGAGAGATTAAAATGATCGATAGGTCAACTTAAATAAATTTTCTATCTGTAATAATTGTAAATAAGTTTGCACTACTCTGAAAAAAATTTTGAATAATGAAATTTTAAATGAAATTTGGTCAAAAGGATGTTATTTACCAATTTGATAAATCTTTTTCTTGCATTTTATATAGAAAAACATCTTTTTGACAAATTTTTAACAAGATCCAGTTGGCCGCCAATTTGACAAAACTTTTCCGTATTCTGTATGGAAGAACATCTTTTTTACAAACTTGTCTTATTAATTTGACAATACATTTTTTTCAGAGTAGTCACTACAACTGTTCTAAAATATCTCGGCTACAGTAACTGATTTAGTACATCATATGAAACTACGAGAAATAACTACTACTTTTTCCATTTCAAATATCAAAAGTATTGGTAATATTCCCAATGTCATTATAAACGGATTTGATTTTAGTACATTTAGTACAAAGGAAAAATAGAGAAAGGATTTCTATGTAGAAAACACTTAGCATTTATTGTACCTTATCTTTTTATTGCTATATTTCATGAGAATACTCAAAATTTCTGTTACAAATTAATTTAGTACAGTGATGTACTAAAAAATGTACAAACGGAAGAGCAGCATTTTTAGTTTTTAATGTGTCATAACACCATAAGCTAGACTTTGGAAACATTTTTACATAGATGAAATAACCCAGTGACAAATTTTTAGTACAGAGAGCAATTAGAGCATGTGGCCTCTAATAACTCAGTTCGTATAGCACTCGTCTAGTTAACGAGAGGTCTTCAGTTCGATTCTGAGTGGAGGCAGGAATTTTTCTTATCTCCACTCCGGAGAAAACTGGATGATTTGAGTCTCATTTGCTCTGATTGACGAGTCTTTGTACATAAATACAGGGGCCCATCAAGCCTAATCTAGTTATTCCATTATTTCGGCGAGCATTATGAAATATGTATTTTTAGGTAGCTTTTAGTGCACGATTTCGAAATATATCAGACTTATAAGTCAATTCTCTTTAGGAAAAAACTTGCCAATAGTCTTCAGTGCCTATATGCAAAAACGTATGGAAAAATGAAATGTTGAGAGGCCACTGCATAAATACAATTAATATTGAACAAAAGTTCGTAAAATTCTCACAATTTTTAGTAAATTTTGGATGAAATATTTCTTGCATATAGATAGGGTTTAAGGGACAACAGTGGACAGAGTGACGATATAATAAACTTTCTTCCTTTTATGCTTTTGGGTGAAATTGCAATGGGAAAACTTTGTTAGTAAAATGTGGAATTTATCCAACTCACCATCTTCCCAAAAGGCACCTTCCTTCCGGATTTGGTTTCCCCATAAATCCACGTGTCAATTGTGTCTTGCACGATTGGCTTCTCTGGATCAACGAGCCGGAAGGAGGTGATATTCGTGCCACCGTACTTGAATTCATCCAGATGCACCATGTGCAGGTCCAATGATGTAATGAGGTAACTATGGTAGTCGCTCATCATGCCAATCTGTTGAGCTTGCTTCAGTACCTCGTAGATTTTGTCTGTGCTGCAGTCCAGAACAATGTGGGACTCTGCGGAATTCTTGATTTGCTTCAGAAGTGGTCGATAGTCACCGGAATCACTCAATTGACGCACAGTGATGGGAAGTTCATTGGGTCCATGGGCTTTGAGGAGTTCCTGCAGACGTACCAATCCCTCATTGGTTTCATAGATGATGGTGAAGCTCTTCCAGCCCCAAGCACGGACAATGTCCACAAAAGCCTTGGAGAGCATACTGGGATGGGGATAGAGATTAACGAGACAGCTCTCACGGCGCAATCGATAGTCCCAGCGGGTTTCGAGATGGGGAATCTCCATGGTGTCACAGATACTCTGAATGTGACTGGCAGTGTGGGCAGATTGTGGCCCAAAAATTGCTGCCACTCCTGTTCGCAGCAAGTGGCAAACTCGTTTGCTGGCATGGAAGCTGTCCAGGGGATTTATCTTCTCAACTTGTGCAGATAATTTAGAACGCGGCAGGACCGTACGATCAGCATTTATTTTCTCAACGGCATAGCGAAAGGCCACCTCTTGGGTGTCATCACCAGGATGGAAAAGTCCTCCTATTGCCACCCATCCGAGAAAGATGAAAAAAAATCATAGGATGAGATGATTTAAGTCATATTTTACCCTCAAGACTCTCATCTTTTCTTATGGCATGACAAGTGAGTGGATTTACGGGGTATCCTTTCACTGTTCCTTCATGGACGCAATCAATGCGAAGGAAGGCGTGAGTATCGTGTTTTTCATCCTTTGCAGAGGGTTGAAAGTTTCATTGGGAAAGAAATTTTCCTACGTGATAAGCTTGTAAGGGATTTTCTACCATTCATTGGTTTGCGGTTACAGTTACACCAAGAAGGATTTAGTTGGAGAAAAGGGTGACTGATTGGTGTTCTTATTTGTGATTCATATAAAATTTATTGCAGGATTTTAATATAGGATTTGAAAGACAAATTTTGGGTCAAAATTTTCATAACCTAGAATGTTCATAACCTCACAATTCAAATAACCTCCAAATAAGTTTTAGGCATTCGATGAAATTAAGGTGTGAGTATTGATTTTTTTTTAATTTTACAGTCAATTTTGAGAAGAAATATATCTTTAATGAAATGGAAATTATGTGTGGTGTCACGATTTGCTCAGAGTTAACCTCAAAAATTCATAACCTACCTAAATACAATCAGCTGAGTTTAGCAAATAATTTGCTGTTTCGTAATTTTTCAATGTCTAAAATTTTTGCGATTATTTGAATATTCTTCCCAATTTTAAGGTATAGAGACAGTGCCCAGTGTCCATGCTTGATACCATTGGAAGCTTCGTAATGACTACATTTTTCCTATGTTTCTCAATAAACGTGACTCCGAAATATATTTTAAAAACTGGTCACTTTCCCATAGTTTTTAAAATATGGTTTCGAGGAGTCGTATATATATTGTGAAACTTAGAAAATTTAGTCATTACGAAGCTTCAAATGGTATCAAGAATGGGCACTTTCCCTTATTATGGCTTTTTATCTCTAAATATAGGTCCTTGAAAATTGTTTCGTGTTATGGGATAAAGTCCCCATTTTTATGACAAAGAGATAGCAAATGTTTAAGCTGACTAATTAGGGCTAGTATGTGCCACTAACGGCTAACATTTCTTCATTTGCAACGGAATTTCAATTCTTCGAATGTACATAACCTCAAAATTAACATGATCCCACGAGGCACATAACCTTAAAACGGACTTTATATTTAGAAAATCTTAATGCATTGAAAAAAAAAAGAAAAAATAAACAAATAAAAAGAACAAAAAAAAAACAACAAATAATATGTTTATTGAAAGTAAGGTTAAGTTGAACCACAAGAATTGATGTTCAGTGAGTGTTAAAATGTATGAGAAATTAAGCTCTGGTTAAAACATTTACAGTAGACTCTCACTCAATTGGCCCTTTTTCAATCGGGCGAAAAATTTTCTTGACAATTTTCACGTTTAATTATGAAGGTAATTTGCTCAAATTCGCTGTAGTTCTTCCTATTTTATCGTAATTCCTCATAATTGAGCACTTTTTGTGGAATTTACAAAGGCATTGATGCCAAAATCTATCGATAAACCGGATGACATTTTGCCCCAAATGCCCGATTGAGAGAGAGTCTACTGTACAAACTTTTGGGTGGTATACTGAGAGCTTCTCAATGAGACAGTTCTTATTGTCTTAATATCATTTTCTCAAATTCAGTTATCATCGAATGCCTTTTGACATAACATGCAAAACATTACTTAACAAAATAGATTACAAAGAATCTCAGCTAACTTCTAAACTTCTACTTAAGCGACAGTACTTCCAAACAATCCTTAACTCAATTAATCTTTAAGTTTAAAGGTGGTTTTAATTACAAAAACTCTGTACATAACCTCAAAAAATTTGGGTATTATTTCAAAATTCGTATAAATGTCGTATAAACTGGTCTTTTTAATAAAACTTCCTTCTTGTAAAATTTAAAAATGTATCATAAAAATAGACAAATAACGAAATCTCAGGTTATTTTTCAATAAAACGTATTATGAAGTATAACCTCTAAAACAGGGGTGAGCAAGAACCGTTTAAAACCGAATAAACATCAAAATAAATTTGTCCATGTAGCGTTTAACCATTGACGTACAACTTTCATTTAACGTTTGTTCGGTTTCAAACGGTTCTTGCTCACTTCTGCTCTAAAACGTTAAATTGAATGGAATGTCTTTTAAGATAACCTTCAAGGAATTATGCTTCATCCAGAAAAAGAGTATAAAGAATGCCTAACTAAATCTTAAACTTGTACTTAAGTGAAAGATTTTGTAAACAATCCCTAGCTTGATAATTAATTGGACTATAATGTGATTTCTATTACGAAAATAATATACATAAGGTAAAGTGTCCTCGAGTCGACCAGTTCCTCGACTCGACCGGTGGTCAATATTTGAATGTTTTAATTGTGAATTTCTATAAAATTGTCACTGATGCGTATTTATTTATGCAATAATTGACCTATTAATGTTAGATCATACGCCAAATATTAGTGCAAATATAAATAAATTGAATAAATAACTCTACCTGGTCGAATTGAGAACACTTTACCTTAACCGCAAAAAATCTATTATAATTTCAAAATTCATATTGTGGATGAAATTGTTGTCAGGTCAAATTAATTTATTTATAAAAGTTGCTTTTATTCATTTAGAAACAAATCAATAAAAAAACAGACAAATAGGTTATAATGAATTTTGAGGTTATCTCTTCCTGGAACCTATTAAGCAGTATAACCTCAAAATTTATGTTAATTTGAAGATTCTTGTGAGCCTTTGAAATATTAAAATTTATTACCTAATCTCTTAATTTACCTCCTGAAAGTTTTAATAAACAGCCGAACAGGTTATGTAATTAGCTGGAATTTTGAGGTTATCTTTTCAATAACTATCAGGCCTATTTTAAATCATAAACTTTGAATGTGTATAGTATATTTAAAAAGAAATCTAAAATAATTAAAAAGAGAACAAGAGGACGAGTTTTCTTTACAAACTTCCTTAGAGATATTTCTCTAGAAGTCTGCAGTATATAATTTAAAATAATTTAAATGAGGTTAAATTTCACGTTTGGCAGTTCAATGACATTTTGAGGGACAGAATTAACCTCTAAACTCTATGATATTTCTTTTTGAAAAGATTATCGATCCTCAAGAGGTAATAGAATCTAGCAAAGTAGTATTACTTTAAGGTTATTCTAGAGCACTCATATTTTACAACATAACCTCTAAAACAAATTTGGGGTTTTTTGATACTGCAAAGTATTCAAAATTACTGCATACTGCATCTATTACTACTTTTTGGGAAATTTTGAAGATTTCTTAGACGAATTTAAATTAATTAGGTTACGGCATTTTGAGGTTATCTTTATAAAAACGTAAGGTCTCCTTAAGTTTTCACTGTAGGGTAGAGTCAGCCTTTTTCGCCATGTAAGCACTTTTTCGCCACCTAATATAAAACAACTAATTTAAGGCATTTAAGAATAAGTAGCATTTTAACACTCATAATATGTTCTGTTCTAATATCCCAATACGTTATTACGTCTCTTAATTAATTGAAATTCGTTTTAAAACAGGTTGCGAAAAGTACTGAAACAAGAATAATTGGGGAAAATGCATATTTTTCAATGATATTCTCTAAAATTCTCGAGACGTATACTAGATATATACATAAATATTGCTTCAAAGTATCTTTATACAAAAACTCATTTTAATCTGACAAAAATATCACACCTTACGAGGCCCCTAGAGCTTAATGGTGGCTAAAAGTACTGACTCTACCCTACTTCAGTTCTGTTCGGTATCAATGCTTGTTTGACTAAAGTATTTTTCCATTTTACAAAATTCCACTGCTGCAAATACAGAATTTCATTTAAATTCACTTCACATTTGATTGCAAATTTCTAATCTATTTGATAATAATCGAAATTAGACCGATTGACATCAATATAGTAAATAACCTAAATGAGTGTAATTCAATGAACTAGAATTTTACAATTTCACTCAATTTATGCAGATTGCGAATTAGTTTTCACTCAATTTTCCTCGAACTACTTGCTCAGCTTAGTTAGAATGTGCTTAACTCCTATGTTATTGAGTTGCAGCTTAATGTTTAATTCATTTACAAAGTTTTCGAGTTTATGAATATTCGACAATTTCCGTATGTGTAGCGAGAGACTGGAGGGCGGGAAAATTTTCTTTTGCAATTTCACTAAATTTTGTATGAAATTTTTGGGAATTTTGATATTTAAAATATTTGTAGGGGGTTGGCTATTCATTTTTTTCCTCATTTTTAAATTATTTGTATAGGAGTTTAAATAATTTGTCACGAAAGGAGAGGCCGGAAAATGTAAAAGCTGTGAGGGAAAATTGTTTGGGGTGGGTGGAAAAATAGGGGGAAGGAGAGCTAAATACACCCAATGAGTTATAATTTTTTATTATCTTCAGAGTAAATTCTTGGGGCTCGAAATAATGTTGGTTTGTGGGTATTTTTTTCCTTTTGCAAGGGATGAGGATATATATTTAGGATCTCTTGTGGATTTGCATAAGAAAGGATAAGTCCCTAAGTATCACTGGGGAATTTTACAGAGGCATTTTGAGGAATATTCCGAGGGGGTTTGGGTATTTTTTTCATCTTGTCTTTGAGTGTTTGTCCTGTCCGGAAGTTTATGTTGATGGATGGAGGGGTTTTTTCTGTGGTTAACTCACCAATTTTGATGATATCTGGCAGACAATGGGTGGTTTTGGGACACAAAATCGCACAAAACACTTGAATTATCACAAAAAATCGATTCATCTTGCACGGAAAACGTCTCAAATTTTGGGGATGGTTTAGAGAGAACTTTGAGCTTTCACGAGGGATGCCATTTGAGGTGCTTGAGGTGCTCCTGACCACTGAAACTCTTCAATGGATAATTTTCACTGAGACCACGATAGAGTTAAAAAAAGAATGACTCGTCACCATTGTCAGAGGATAGCTTTACAACTAAAACACTGGCTGTCCAAGAATTTTCGGATGCTGCGCTTCAGTCAACCGTACAGTACTTTGCTTGTATTGGGATTCGATTATTTTCCCCTGAAAAATTCTCCTCATAAGTCCTTCTGTCCCTTTCTGATAAATTTTCCAGAAAGGGATGCTGTTGATGGTTCAATTGCTTTTCTGACAATTTTACTGTTGATATATCTCCAGTAAACACAGTGGAAAAGCTCAACGCTTGCGCACAAAAAGCTCCTGGATGCTCTTTCAGGATTTCCACGAGACAAAAAAGGACAAAAAATGTCCAGGAGAAAGAGATTTTCATGCAAAATATCTCCCCACTTTCGATGAATTTCATCCCGGTATGCCGGAGAGCTTTAGCACTATATATCTATACAAAATTCAAGGGGAAAAAGCTCTCCAGTTTCAACTCATCTTAGCTGAGACATCTCATCCATTAATTCATTTTAATCGTCACCCTGTACTTTCCCGGGCTTTCTGCCCCCTTGTGAAAATTGCACATATCCCGCATGGAAATAATTTTTCTCTCCAAGTGTTTAATTTATATCGACACAGTGGGAAAATTGGTCTTTGTTATTGATCATTGATGATGCTTTCACATTTCCGAATGTACTTTTCTATGAAGCTTTTTATGCTTGTTTCTGCCCATAGTGAGAAATGATAGTGAATCGGCGTAAAATTTATGAGATTTTCTGGTGCCAAAAAGAATCCAATTGACCTTCTTTGGACAGACAGATTGGCATGGGAAGTTTGTGAAGTTATTTGGAGAATGTTCTTGTGAAATTCTTTAGTTTCTCTTTGGAGCATTGATTTAGTTTCAAATATTTCAAACTGAAAATTTATTTAAAAAATGCAAAGATTGTATTTAAATTTCTTGCATCTCATTGAATTTCAAAAGAAATATCAGAGAGATGACATGATAATTTATTTTCTATAGTATCGACTGTCGATTTTGAAAACTTTAAGCGACATTTGCACTTCCTGTAAATAATATAGGTATTTATTAGCTGTCACATTATTTTAAAAATGTCACAGTGAATGGGTTTACAATGTGTAAAATGTCGACATTCGCTTAATCACTGAGAAAAAAAAGGTGCGATTAACTTTTATTCCTCGTAACTTTAACACTTTTTAGGTGTAAAAATATATCAACATTTTTTAATGTTAATTTTACACCTTTTTAAGTGTAAAATTAACATGAAAAAGGGTAACTTTAAGCTATAATACACCTAAAAAGCATAATATTTACACCGATTTCGGATCAATAATGCAGGGTAAAATGAACATGTCCGGAATGTTATTTTAATTTTTTCGGATTTCTCTCAGTGATCTAACAGATATAGCTTTATCGATACTATTGATTCGATAGTGTCAAAAAGTTATCATTCCATCCTAGATTTTTTCCAGAGTAACACGACATTCTGAGTTGTTAATTTTTCATAGTCATTATATTTTGTCTTCTGATAACTCTTTGATAAGTTCTGATATCTGCTTCCAAGTGGTTCGTTAATATCTTATCGAAAAATAATGAAAATTAAATTTATAACGAGACCTATTTTTAAAAAAAGACCATAAGTTGGTATCTGTTACCGTTTGACCTCTAAGTTAGCATGAATGAAAGGAGGAAATATCCTACAGAATTTTCAATTTATTTAGTAATTATATAGGACAAATCATTCTGGATACAATAATCACAAATCAGAGGATAAGCTTTCGGTGTGGAGAATGCGATACCCTGAACTTGGTGCACGGAGATACGATAAGAAAGCCTTAGGGAATGATTCGGTCACCATTAACTTCACAAAATACCATGGTCCACCAGTAAACAATAATCACGAGGCAAAGTCAACAAAACTTGGCACAAAATAAGGGAAAAGAGGAAGACCAAGGATGGAATTAACCAAGGATGGAGGAGTTGAATGCCCTGATATCAGGTGGACCTTTGTCTCAGCGTTTACACTGAAAAATAATTCAACCCCATAAGTGACGAAAGGGATGATCAAAGCCGTTAAAGCCCTAATAGAAAAGAGTCCGGTACACAATAGGTTAAATACTTGGTATCGTCTAAGTGTACACTGGGCATAAAAAACCTTTTTGCATTAATCGTGTTGAGCCCTACACTGAGAAAAAAAAACGAGGTGCGAATAACTTTTTTTCCTCATAACTTTAACACTTTTTAAGTGTAAAAATATATCAATATTTTTTAATGTTAATTTTACACCTTTTCAAGGGTAAAACTAACTTGAAACAGTGTAACTTTAACCCCTAATATACCTAAAAAGCATAATATTTACACCGATTTCGGATCAATACTGCCAGGTAAAATAAACATTTCCGGAATGTTATTTTAACTTTTTTGGATTTCTCTCAGTATAAAAATTAAGTTTGTCTTGCCCAAAAATGGGCTACGTCAATGATAAGTGGACTTGCCGACCCGAATATTGCCCGAAATACCTTAGGAGCAATATAATTAAATTCCGGATAAAAATTAAAATCGAATGAATGGATTGAAATTGGCTCATGTTCCCCAGGAATTGCAAGACCTTTTTAATGAACCCAAATATGAGATCATTCGGTTGAGAAATAAGCTCTCTAGGGGTTTTTTAACCTTCGACCTTGAAAAACATATACAAATAGTCCAAAACCGCAATGTCCACGTTTTTCAAGGTCGAAGGGTAAAAAACCTCTAGAGAGCTTATTTCTCAACCGAACGGTACCATATTTGGGTTCATTAAAAAGGTCTTGCAATTCCTGAGGAACATGAGCCAATTTCAATCCATTCATTCGATTTTAATTTTTATTCGGAATTCAATTATATTGCTCCTTAGATATTTCGGACAATGTTTTGAGTAAATTATAAATCATTTCAAATCGGTTGTGAACCAGTAATGAACCAATTACGAACCGATAAGTTTTTTTCCAGAAAATTCTTCCTATTACTCACAAAACTATTTTGGGGAATTTTTTGAGTGATTTATGAAACGGTTCAAATGGGTTGAGAAGCGTTAAACAGTAAATATTGCGAAAGTTTTTTTTAGAAGTAGCACCTAAACTAAATCATGAGTTCGAGCACTTTGCAAAGGCTGGGACCTAGGTAAATTTTAGTTGCATTTTATTTATTAATATTCTTGTTTATTTGGCCATTAAAAAGCAAAATATTTTGAATAAAATTTGGTTAAAAAGAAGTTTTTCCACATCGATTAGAAAAAATCTTCTGTCAAATTGACCAAAAACGCTTTCAATTGTATCCTTTTAACACTTTTAAACAAATAACATTCCAAGCATTCTATTTTAGTAGAATTATTGTGAAAACAATTGTTTTTTTTTATTTATTTCTTTTTTATTTCACATCTAGATCTATGTTATTAATGGCATAGTATAGCTTTTCTATTCATATTGATTATCCACTCATTGTTGAAGAGAACAAAGCTTTTAAAGCTCAATAAAGCAGAGTGTTTATTGTTTGAAAACAAAAATAAATGAAATGTGTTTTTATAGTGACTAATAAGCAATTTCGAATTTATATAGCTTTATTGTTATATTTTTGTGCTAAAAAAAATGGCTCATTAATTTCCTTTTAATGATGGACAAAATACAATGTATTCATTGTTTTTATTGGAATATGAAGATTAAATAATTTTATAGCTGCGCTGAATAAATATGAATTATCTAGAGGAAGAGAAGAAATCATTACAATGATTTATAATAATGTTTTTAAAACGACATATTAGAACTTTTTAAAATGAAATTAAATCAAATATATTAACGTAAATCACCACGTCACTAGCGCCATTAACGGGAGAAAACTCCCACAAATGGCGCTGAGAACTGTTCTCAATTTTAAAATCTGAAGTTTTTTGTCGAAAAATTGTGACCAAAATCTAGGGGTCACCGAAAACCGGAAGTTGATATCCTTTACCGTTTAAGCTCCAGGGCGGTGAGAAGTTGGAACAAAAACGATTATATAACTGCTCTCTTTGAGTTCGATCGATAGAGTAGAGAAATAGTATAATTTTTAATTATTTTCTTTTTGCAAATGTGTTTTCTGTAATCCGAAGACCTTTTTATGTATTTCAAAAACAGTTAAATTAATTTTATTTCACATAAAAAAAATTATTTTCCTGGAGATGATCATTTTTCGTGAGTCAAAAGTTTGTTGCCTCATTGGGAACAGTGATTCTAAATGGTCAAAAACATGCAACTAACTTAATGTAATCCGGATATATTTTGATTTTATGTCATTTGAGAGGCATATGATGGGTTTGTACATTTCTAAAGTTATTTATGATAAATATATGTATAGAAAAGCGATGATGAATCATAAGAAATAAACTGTTTTTGATAATTTATAATTTAGGACGAAAATTATATATCAGAAGAAGTTCAAAGATGAGAAATTATTAAGGGGATTCTGCTGGGAAGACTCTTCGTAGTCAATTGTTTATTTTATGGAAAATTCCGACAGGTTAAACATAATATATTCAAAATTTATGATCAAGAGGCACGAGTACATTCAGAAAACGTTTACTGACAGACTCAGGATTTTGAATCAGGTTAATAACCAGATTAAATGTATTTCTGATAATGATCTCATAAAGCTCTAAAGCGTTATGACAAAAGAAAATATTTTTTTTATAAAGAAAAAACGAAATGTGGCCGATAGATCAAATTCGGTAAAGACAAAAATCTAAATCTTTACTTAATTGAGTATCGCTCAATTTTGATTTGGAAAACTTTGCAAATTTAAGTGTTTATTTATCAAAAAGATACACAAATCCTTTTTCGAAAGTGTAAATATTTAATTAATTTTAGGAAATTGCCCTGTTTTCCCGTATTCAGCCAAATATGTTGGAAAATTCAAAATCATGTTAATTTCATTTCAATTTGCTGACGATACCCAATTGAATAATTATTTTTGATGTTTAAATTTAATTTGAGCGCATTTGCAAATTGCCCTTCACAGAAGTTTCAGCAGATTTATTATTAAGCACCAGAGAATGTTCTGCAAAAACCATTGATATAGTAAAATTGGTATAGGACTTTCTCGGAAAACTCCAACGGAACTTTTCATTAATTAATTCTCATTCTTATTTTTCTTTGGCTTGACTGGGAGAATTTATCAATGAATTCTTGAGCTTTTTCCTGTATTGAACTTTCTTTGAAAGTTTCTCCAAAAAAAAAGTGTTTGAGAGAGAGATCGATGAGGACGAAGTTGTAAATACGATGATGGACTTTTAATACTTTAATCTCCGGTGGAAAGAAATGCCATTTGATACGGAAAAGAGAAAATGCGATATGTATCACTGTGAGTTCTGATGAAAATTTCATATCACACTGACCCACATTTCATGTCATCAATATCTCTCTTCCATACCTCCGGGATATATAGAAGCTCCAGGGCATCAGCTCAAGAATTTATCCAATAAACTAAGAAGTACGATGGGTTAAAAATTGAATTCAATATCTCTGTGTGACAGACACGAAAAGGAATTTCCTTCGTCATTCCTCATCTCTTTGGATGTTTACAATCAATTTTCATTCACGAAAATTCCCCGTTTTCGCGTATCTTTGGCTCTAGTTCAAAGTCTCGCACTTTCTTCGTCGTTTTTTTCTCTATAATTTCCCAAGAGAAGAAAAGAAATACAGAAAAAATACGCTCAAAAATGTTTCAGATAATTTTCCCAAGAATTACATGAATAAATTTTCCCTGGCTTAGTGTAAATTTGTCGTTTGGATAATTTTAATTATGTCAAAATATCAATTTCTCTCTCCCGTGAGAGTGAAAACATGAGATAAATTTAGACTTGAGAGACATTTAAACCTTATCCTATAAATAAAGTTACGCACCATTCCATTGATCATCCACGGAAATTATATAGAATTTTCTGCAATTTTGCATGGAATGTTCTCGCAATAAAAATGTTAAAGACTTCAAAGATTTCGTATTTTTACACCTTTATCTTTAGATAGTGATAGATGGACATATATTATTCTTTCCAATCTGTAAATTGGTTGCGTCTGCCGCTGACTTACTAATACTGGTATCACCAAGTAAACGGCAGAACCCTGAATCACATTTATTGTGGTGTTCTAAGGAAGAAGAAGAGTACAGAAGCATGTTATAGACGTGTGCAAAACGTTTGAGAAAGGGTCGTGAATTTTGATTTCATTAAATTTCCTTGAACTATTGTGATCCGTATAGTCGCTACAGGCCGTTGAGGATTTTAGGCTCCGTGAGCGTAGGAACGTGCTACATAACTGGGTTGCGTTGCAAGTCGTGACCAGGGAAAGGCTTGGTCGAAAGCTTTGGCGTAAAATTTTAAGTATTTAATTGAGGGAAAAGCTGCATCTGACGAAAAAAGAAAGATCTGAATTCAATATAAATCCGTCAGTTACCCCATCAATAGAATATCCTTTTTGTCATTTTGGTTGAGCAATTGGGAATGGTTGAGAACAATCTCATAACGAGCCTGTTGGTGGTAACCGTTTAACCGAGGGACCTTCAATCCCAATCCTAGACCGGTGTCATATTGTTCAATGTCATATCGTTCGATCGTCATATCTGATTGTCGTTTAATTTTTTCCGCATGTCTCACATTAATAATATTTTTAAATTTGTAATATGACATTGTCATACTGTTGCAGAATTGCCTTACGGTCTAAACTAGAAACGACGAAAAATACTTGTTCGAGGGCTAAATCGATCAATGCCTGACTGGTAACAACCTTCCGCTTATCTTGGTGAGTAATTATGATATCAAGTTTGTATTTTATCTAAACTAAACCCATAATGTCGTAAGACATTTCTGCAATCTTAAATTGATGAACGAAGGGAAATAGCACGGTTGCATTTTCGTGCAGCATAGAATCAACCAGTTCATCATACTTAGAATTACTTTCAAGAAGACTTTTCGGTATTTTGTCTTTTCAAAATTTTGGCATTCCCGGATTTTGGCTTTCGGGATTTTGGCTTTTTGGTACTTTGTATTTTCGATATTTTAGCCTTCGAAATTTTGATGTTTCTGGATCTTAGACTATTCGGGATTTTGTCTTTTAAAGATTTTGGCATTTCCGGATTTTGGCTTTCGGGATGTTGGCTTTTCGGTATTTTGTCTTTTCAAAATTTTGGCATTCCCGGATTTTGGTTTTCGGGATTTTGGCTTTTTGGTACTTTGTATTTTCGATATTTTAACCTTCGAAATTTTGATGTTTCTGGATCTTACACTATTCGGGATTTTGTCTTTTAAAGATTTTGGCATTTCCAGATTTTGGCTTTTCGGGATATTGGCTTTTCGGTATTTTGTCTTTTCAAAATTTTGGCATTCTCGGATTTTGGCTTTCGGGATTTTGGCTTTTCGGGATTTTGGATTTTTGGTATTTTGTATTTTCGGGTTCCTGTTTTCAAGACTTTAGCTTTCCTAGATTTTTGCTTTTAGAATTTTAAACTTTCCTAGATTTTGACTTTTCGAGTTTTTATACTTTTCGGAATTTTGTCTTTTCGGGATTTTGGCTTTCGAAATTGTGGTGTTCCTGGATCTGCTTTTTGAGATATTGTCTTTTAAAGATTTTCGATTTCCTGGATTTTGACGAAAGCAAATAGGACAGTTGCATTATCGTGCAACATAGAACTTACAATTACTCCCAAGAAATAAGTCTAACTCAGTCCAAGAAAGAAAGAAGCTTAAAATATAAGATATTTTGCTTTGAGTATAGTAGGGTTACCATTATTGTTTAAACGAAGAAATTCAAATCACTGTGTTTTTCGCTAAGAAGAAAAACACACCAAATATTAATCATCACAGAGTGCATTTGACACGTTTCTCTGTCGCTTTAACACGAAATAGACGTATGCACTCTCAGTAAAAGAGAATATTTTAACACTTTTATTAGTATTTTTTTTACATTTCCCCTTTGCATCATTTCTAAACAATTTTTGTTATTTTTTCATTTGAAATTAATACTCATGTTTGTCAAGATTTTACCGTTGGACTATTACTAGATGAACCATCCGACATGTCGACAACTTTTCCACAGGGCTTCTTGTACAGAAATATTTTAGATGTGAAAATGTCTTTGGTATTCTAATGAATGCGAATGGATTTTTAATGGGTAGTTTTGAATTGTTTTCTATTAAATATTTGCCATAATCTTCTATAATTAAGATTTTTGTTTTTTAATGGCAGAAAAACAGGATATAGAAAGAATCTTTGAGCGTAAATAATGGGAAATCCCATGAGAAGTTTTAAATATTTTTCCCCGGGATATCTCAAATAGGAAAGTGTTTGTAAGGAACGAAAATAAAAACGAAAACAAAACATTGTAAGTTTTGTTTTCTCCTTAAGAATTGACGGAATTTAATGAGCGATTTGTTCAGTTGAATGGAGCTTTTTTTCCCCGTTCAGAATGATTAACGAGAGTTTTTTAATGAAACTTTTTGGTGCTACTCCTGCATTTTCTGCAATTTCCTTTTGTAAACTCAGTTATTCAAAAAAAGAAAGATAAATAAATACTTCGTCAACTGCTCTCAGAAACATTCTCTCACACTCTCTTGCTCGAGTTTTGTGGAAAATTCATTTTGAATTAACAAACTCAAATACACTTGAGTGATTTTCTCACACGAAGAAAATGAATCTGCGGAAAAACAAGATGCAGTAACTGGTGAGAAATATGTACTGTAGCTCAATTCGATGTCGTTGGTCTTAATTGCTGGGTGATTTATGGAAAAAGCATTTAGACAGCTCTCTAAAGTGCTTCTTGTGCTCCCAACATATAAATGGAACTATTTAGGGAAAATTGTATGGAAACTCTGAACAATTGTGCGCTGTTTTGCTGCAAAATTTATATAGAGAGTGTTTTTTTTTTTGAACATTATTTATTGTACCAACTTTTTTCTATATAATTTGAAACACAACTGAATCATAAATTTCAATTGTTTGCAAGTATTTTTGAAAGTTTATTTTTGTTGAGTATAACTATGTTGTATACTTTTCGTAATACAGGAATTAAATAGCATAGTTTTGTGCATTTTGACTTGATTTGTGTTGCAAAATTATTTACTGCTTGAAACAATGCTCGTTTAAAAAGGATTTGTTCGAAATTCGTACCACTTTGCAATGCACCAGTGAATCTTGGGAAATTTCCCCTAGTGGCTTGTTCTTGAGATAAAATGCCTTTCCCAAGGTCAAAATTCTCCTTAACGTGTCTTAGCTAAAACAGCAATTCTCCAGCTGACCTTGTATTTTATGCAAAGTCATTAAAAATTACAAGGAAAAACATTAATAACCTAATAAAAATCAGAAAAGGAAGGGAAATTTGGGGGCCTGTCCTTCTTGAACAAAATAATAAAATCATTGAGGTACTAGTAAATTTTTAGTAGATATATTTTAAAACGCTCTTCTTTTTGAGCACTTTCAATTAATCACAAAAAACCACACATATATCTCTAATCGGTGGCACACAAATTTCTAAAAACTAAAATACTGAGAACCAAAATTCCGAATGGGTTAAAATGTCAAATAATTTACCTTTGTCCCAATAAACGAAACTAGTAATTTCCCAAAATACAAAAGGTTCCTCTTACCCTGCAAGTGAAACTTAAAATTTCCCAAAATACAGAAAATTTCCTTTGCTGCAACACGGGAAATAAATAATTTCCCAAATTTTTGGCTTTTCAGAATTTTGGCATTTACTGATTTTGGACTTTTTGAAATTTTGGCATTAGTGATTTTTGCTGAAGTTTTTGAACTTTTCGGGATCTTGCACCATCTTTCGGGTGATTCTTTCGGGATCTTTGCAGCTTTCGGGATTTGCGTTTTTCGAGATTTTGGTCTTTTATTAAGATTTTAAATTCCTAGATTTTGGCTTTTCGAAATTTTGGAATTTTCGGAATTACATTTCGGGATTCTGGTTTTTAAGAAATCAAACTTCTTGGAATTTGGCTTTTCGGGATTTAAGGCTTTTCGGGATATTTGTTTTATTGGATTTTGACTTTTTGAGATTTTGGTTTTTCTTTAAAGATTTTTTTTCATTCAGGATTTTGGCTTTAAAGGATTTAGCGCTTTTCGGGATTTTGGCTTTTTAGTATTTTATATTTCCGAGATTTCAGCTTTCGAGATTTTGATTTTCCTGATCTTAGACTTTTCGGAATTTTTTCTTTTCAATATTTTGGCATTTCCGGATTTTGGCTTTCTGAACTTTGGCTTTTTGATATTTTGTATTTTCGGGATTTTAGCCTTCGAGATTTTGATGCTGTTTTATCTGCAACTTTTCGGCATTTTGTCTTTTCAATATTTTGAGCTTTTCCGGATTTTGGCTTATCGGGATTTTGGCTTTTTGGTATTTTGTCCTTTAGGATCTCTCTTTTCAAGACTTTAGCTACCCTTGATTTTTGTTTTTCAGGATTTTAAACTTTTTTAGATTTTGCCTTCTTGAGATTTTAAACATTTCGGAATTTTGTCTTTTCAGGATTTTGGCTTTCGAAATTTTGGTGTTCCTGGATCTGCCTTTTCGAGATATTGTCTTTTAAAGATTTTAGATTTCCTGGATTTTGACATATCGGGATTTTGGTTTTTTTTAAGGTTTTGACTTCCGGTTTTTTGCTTTTGAAATTGTGACTATAAGGATTTTGGTTTTCCTAGATTTTTATTTTTCGGGATTTTTGTTGTTTTAAAATTTTGACTTTCGGGACTTCGGCTTTTCAGAATTTTATGCCTTTCGGGATTTTAACTTTTCTGGCTTTTAGATTTCGGAATGTTTCTTTTCGAGATTTTGGTTTTATAAGATTGTGGTGACTTCGCGATTTTGGATTTTTCGTTATTTTAACGATCAGGATTTTGACGGGATACAATCTCAAATACGAAGCTTCTTATAGAAGATTATAAGATTATAGAAGGTAGACAAACATTAGTCGAGATAAAGCTCAGTGAGGAAATTCTATTTAGAAAAGGAAATTTTTAATTAAAAACACTCGTTTAAATAAGCATAAAATAAAATATAATGGTCAGATTAATTTAAATATCTTTGTTTGTAAATTTAAAAAAATGGTATAAAATTGCTAAAGTAAGTATTTAATTAACTTAATATAAAACTTTAACAAAGAAGAAGAAGGTTATTATTATTATTATTATTATTATTTATTGAACTACAAGACTGTTGTTTACATTATGAATACAATATTTGTGTTCGGTTTAAAGACCTTTCAATTTTAACAAAGAATAATACTTGATCTATTTTATATGGGAATTCTATTTCACTGAACAGCGTAAAAAACATTTACTCCATTAGGTAGGTTGGCGCCATTAGGTAGGAAGAATAGGACAGGTGTAAAGCTCATAGTAGGACTTTGATGACGAAATATAGGTTTCGTTTTCTAATCAAAATACTCGCGCTTAATTAAATAAAATTTTGTTTTCTGCAAAATTCCATTATAATTTCATATTTTTTTAATTATTAAGTAAAATTATTATTGATAAATTAAGTAAAATAATTTAATTATTTATTGAATTATAGAAATGTCAAACTTTATAACAAATTAGTTTCGAAAAGTTATTCAAATTTATGAGATTTTTTTCTATTTATTTTTATGAATATAAATATTTTTTGTCATAGCATCTAATATCTCAACCAAAGGGTCTTTGCTAAAATATATTGATCAAAATATAGGCAAATTCTATTGTGTTTTGCTCATGAGCTAAATGAAAAGTCAAAAATATTTTTACAAAAGATAACTTAATTTCAAATGCTCATTGAGTAATAAATTAATTTCTAATGAAGTGGTTGGAGTCTTGGGTAGATATTTAGTAACTTTTAGCTGTTTGAATGGTAATTGTACATTCCAACGTTGAAGAGTAAAACCTGGCTCAATAAGATCATGATGTGTGATCACTTCTTCATATGTGTTTTATTTATAGTTCGAAAGATGTTGAAGATAGAGCCTCCTTCCTTGTGAGAAATATCTCTCAGTCTCATGCGAAGTGTCGTGGACACAGGTTTGTTAATTTTCCTGCCTCATGAGAGTGAGAGTGCCATCTTTCTGGGTCAGTGTGTAAATTAATTATAAACTCAAAAATATCCCAAGAGTGCTCCCAAGACAGAGTTATGTGGAAAAAGTGAGAAGACTTAGCCGAAAAAATGAAGTTTTTCCTGATAATTTTCGCCATATTTTTCACCACGACATTGACCAATGGAAAGAGGTTGATTCCAATAGGTAAATTTTGTGGTTTTGTTTACAATTTATTGAAGGCGGGGGGCAATTTTCTGATAAATTTCATGTGATTTTCCACCCACATAGGCGGAATTTTCAACACAAACGATGTAGACGCAATAATCGCTTTCCATTCGTCCATCAGTCGAGTAAATATGCACGAGAGGAGGTTTGAACTCAAACCAATTATCAAGAATGTGACAGAATGGGATAGTTTTGTCACTGAGAAAATAGGTAAATTACTGATTGATTGACTCTGAATGCACTTCAATTGACGGATATTGTCTACTTCTGTTTTAGTGTGTGAATTAATTGGAGATGGAGTTGCTGCAATTTTCGGACCAAGCTCCATTCAAGCAGCAGGTAATGCGAAAATTGATTTGGAATTGTGAAAATTTGTTTAGAAATCTAAAAGAAAAATTCCAAATGAAATTTAGGCCACGCCCTTTTTAGAAATCTAGCTAAGTATTATTTTGAAATGTATTTCTTTTCTATTTACACCTTCCACGAACACCAGAAACACAAGGAAAACCTCGGATATAAAATGTTCTATCTACCGAACAAATAAAAAGAGACCACGCCCCCAATATTATTTGTATAAATGATGAAAATAGTCCAAATTTCGCATAGATTTGTTGAAAATCGTTACACTTCAGTTTATCTAGAATTTTATTACAGTCTTGCCTTATACTTGTAAAAAATCAAATTCTTTTGGGTCAAAACGATTTGAGCACTTTGTATTGGGGGCGTGGTCTCTTTTTCTTTTCTCAGTCGATGGAATATTTTACATCCAAGGTTTACCTTAAGTTTGTGGTTTTCTCGGAAGGTTTAAATAGAAAGGAAATACATTTAAAAAAAGAGTATTTAGCCAGACTTCTTAAAAAGGGCGTGGCCTAAAACGATTTGAAAGTAATGACGAAACTTCCAAAAGGGGCGTGGCTTTTTTGATTTTTATCACTCCCCATACATTTTAAACAACTTCAGGAAACAGTGGATAAAATTTAAGGAATATAGATAAGAAAATTAAAAAAATTTGTAGCATTTCAAAAAGGGCGTGGTATAACACAACTGGTCTTGTTTTTTTCTCAATGATTTTTCTAAACAGTGGATAAAATTCAATAACTTGATGAGGGCAATATACAAACAAGTAGGAAGGGCTTTAGAAGAGACGTATGATTATATTTCTTTTTATTTGTTTGTTACAATGATTTTTGATACAATTCACAAAACTGGGCGTGGCATATGAAGAGGCATGGAATATATTATTTTTGCTTCCTCCCATTTCTCAGTCTCGCAGAACAGAAGACATTAATTAAAGTTATTAGACTGGTACGTTGTAGCAAGAATAGTAACCAAAGGGGCGGGGTTTGAGAAAGGGCGTGGCACTAAAAAAGGTTTTTATTATTATTATTATTATTATTATTATATATTTATTACTCTTAAGCATATACAATTAACAAAAAGTATGCAGCAATAAGGCATGAATCAAGGCGTCCGCCGCCGTCTTAGCGTTGGTGACCAGCCTCCAAAGCCAAACGGCGGAAATGCTTCTTCTCAGGCTGTATAGTCTTTTGTCGTGTATAACGATCTTTTATATAATATTTTACCAAATAAATAAATTACAATTACAAAATAAGCCCTATTGCAGAGATAATCGGAAATATGCTCAAGGTAGATGTGACAGGAGCAACTAGGCTCGTGGTGTCACAACGAGTTCAATTCAGCGTGAAGAAAAAAAATATGAATTAAGAAAAAATAATAATAAAGAGTTCATCAAAAGTTGAACAGAAAACCCAGAAACCCACATGATAAATCCAAAAAAAAGAAAAGGAAAAAATGTTAGAAACAATATAATAAATTATAATTATAATTATATAATAAATATAATTTTGTTTACAATGAAATATTTATTAGAAAATTATGTTGAATATTCTGTAATCGTTTGTTGATCAAACTCGAAGAATATTTGAATTACTTTTTAAAACTAAATACAGTACTTATAAAAGGCGTGGCCTAATATTTAAGGGCAGAGTTACATCCACATCTAAATTATTGGTGTGGTATGGTTTGAAAATTAACTTTTGTGCTCTTGATAAATATTAGAAATTGTTATATTTTTCGCTTTTGAGTATTTACGGTGAAATTAAAATAGGAATTGGCAGACAAGCTAAAATAGGCGTGGCTTAAAATTTCTCTCGAGTGGAATTTGCCCAGAATATCCAATAGTACCTTCCAGAAAAAAGTTCCTTTATTAAAAAAGAACATCTAAAAGGTTATTTACGTACCAAAATTTTCCATTTTGAATATTTTTCTAAGTACTTAACACTTTAAAATTTCTCTGGATATGTCGTCATCACATAACTTTCCCATATTAGACGTTGAAAGCTAATTTAATTCCTCCTGGAAACATACATTCAACGAGAAAATTAATTATAAAATCCCTGCTTTTATCACCATGTGAACGTCGTCTTGAGATGACGAGTGGAGAGGAACATTTTGATGTCTGATGCTGCAAAGTGCTGCATCTTCATGATGAATTTTCCCAGGAAGTGAGACAGTGACATGGGTGGAAAATCTTCCAAGTTATCTCCACTCGTTGAAGATTTTCTGTCTCGTTTGGGAAAGTTGCAAATTTTATTATTCTGACTACTCTGAAAGCACTTTGAGACAAATAACTACTTGAGGAAAATGTCTCCAAATATTCTCCTTCTCGTCGCCTTTTCTTGAAGTGATTGAATAACTTTCAATGAAATTGAACCAAATGATGTTACTTCCAAAAAAAAATTATCACATGTTCTGTAAGAAGGAATGCTGTACTATTTTCCAAAGAAAGCTTTATCTATAAAAATTTTAGCTGACGCTTTTGTTATAGTGGGCGGAGCTAGACCAATTCTGTCTCACAGCGAGGAAGCCACGCCTTCAATAAGGTAGTCTAGTATATTTTGTTGCTCTGAATAAGAATTTAGTATTAATTACATAAAATGTTTCGGAAGATTCAAAAGATAAATAGATTCACACGGCCTCGAAAGCCACGCCCACTTATGAGCCTACCCTATCCACGTATTTTGATTTTGTGTTTTCTCTCGGAACTGTTTGTAGTGCTAAAATATGGAAAAATCATTCCAAAATTGTAAAGTTTCCACTGTTACAAGTCATTTTGAAGGCGTGGTCTATTTTATAGTGGGCGGAGTCATTTCTGCTTCACCAGGACAGAGTTGTTAGTAGCGACTCTCTTGAGTTGATTGCAGCTTCATTTTTTTTAAGCATGAAAACTCAAAATCAACTAACATTTAGTTGATTGTTATTCCAAAGGGGGCGTGATCTAATATTTCATTCTTTGCAAACTTTATTTGAGAAATCCAATACTATTTAGCCAATATGTACTTCACAAATCTCCATTACTCCTAAATTCAATTGGGTCCTTTCCACGAAATTTATATCTTTGCTGAATTGCTCCAAATTCCGCAGCAATTTGCGCTAAATCAATCTCGACACTTTCTATCGTGGTTAATCACATAGAACACCAGGCAATAAAGGTCATGTTGCAGGAAAATAATAATTGGAGGGTGTTGAATCCGCAGGAATCGCAAGTGCCATTTGTCACACAATAGAGGTGCCCCATATAATAACTCATTGGTCGCCTGAACCACTTGGTGGATATCGCACTGCTGGCTCCATGACAATCAACGTCTATCCGGACAGCAATGTATTATCACGAGCATTAGCTGACCTCCTTGTGGATTACAGTTGGAAAAGTTTTACCATTATCTATGAGACGGATGAAGGTTTGTTCGTACATAAAATCCAAAAAGCAGAGTTGAATCATTAGGGCTAAAATTCTTTTAAAACTGAAGTATGATCACTATCCAATTCAAGAATTGGTTAGCAGAGACATGTACCAGTTTATAAAAAAATAGAATAGATTTTGGTTAAATAGAATCTAGAGAATATATCCTACAACACATAATAATTCTGTGTCCCTTCTAAACTATATTGACACAGGCTTTTCATATTTATTAAAATATTAATACTAATAGGACAGACAATTCGATTTTATGGAGTGTGTCTCGGCTAACTTAATAATTTTTTACTCATACTTTTGTTCAATTAATAATTAATAAATGTAGATTATTTAAAAAAATCATTCTTAAGGCATATTAATGATTAATTGTGCTGTTCGAATTAAAAATGAACATGTTTTTCTTAGCACTTCACTGGTCTCAAGTGATTCTACATTATTGATTTTCCTTTGTGTTGGTTCCTGTCACATCTAAAGAAAAAATTCCAGACAGGAACCAACAAAACGGCAAGTTCATAATGTAGAAGTACTTGAGAACAGTAAAGTACTAAAAATCATGTTCATTTTTCATTGGAATACCACCATTATGCTTTAATTGATTTTTGCCTATTTTGAAATGGTCCTTATGGCTCTGGCACATCTTTTAGATCGGTAAAATTTCATGGAATCAAAATTCACATTCGTTTCTTTCTCACACTCTTTGCATATGTTTATCCTATTCTTTCGTACTCCAAATTTGATTGAGCTAAATTGAATTTGAAGTGATGTTTAAAAGACGAAGAAGAGTCTGAAAGAATGAGACAGACATATGCAAACCGTATGAGACAGAAAGGAATTCGAATTTCGACTTCATGAAATTTTCCTGATCTAAAAGGTGTGCCAGAGTCATTAGGAATGATTTTTGGAAATAATCCATGTTAAGAATGTGTCAAAAATCAGTCCTTCTTCTGTATTTGTTCAAATTTTTTGAACAAGTGATTAATTTTACTCTATAAGATTTCTTGCTTCAACTTTTCGTGTTTGTTTAAGAGAGTCTCATAGGTTTACACTGCTTTATATTGGCTAAACGTAAAACGTATTCATTTTACACTGATTTTATGGTTTTCGAAATTTTGACTCATTCGGAATTCCAACCGATTCGGGATTTTGATGCATTCAAGATTGTGGCTTTTCGGGATTTCGATGTATTTTGGATTTTGACCTTCGGAATTTTATCTTTTAGTATTTTGATCGGGACTTATTACTTCTATATAACATTTAAAAATTATTTACTGTGACATCTTTAATTTTTGAATTAATTTACTGAAAGCGTTTTCTTATGATGGTAGAACTTTATAATGCGCTGAAATCGGTCTGTTCTTTAATAAGCTTTCAAAAAGACAAAGCTACTCCAAAACCAAGCGAAACCTGGCGAAACTTATTTAAAAATCTACCGGAAGCCTAAAATGCAAGTTTACATACTTGCCGCTTTAGTGCTGATTGTTCTGCCATTTCGAATTTCGATATTCTTCACATTTCAATCCTCAAAAATATCAATAACAGTGTATAAACGTTTGATGCAAAAAGTGAGTTCTTGTACAGTTCTGGGAAATTCCAGGATGGCAGAATGTTTGAATTGCAATTTCATTAAAATAAGTGTCCTTTTTATGAAGTTTTTTTTGTGAAACTCGTCGGTTTAAACTTTCGAAATTCCAACGGGTTTTTAGGTAAGTTATCTCTGATTTACATTCGAATAGGTACAGAAAAAATCTTAACCGCAAAGGGCTCTCTCGGAATGGTTACTGAACGAAAGGAATGTAGACAAAAATGTACTGAAGAAAAGATTGGTAGAGGATTTTTGTTTCGAAATGGACATTTCGAATTAAAATACCCTAATTGGAAGGTTTCCTAAATGGTTCAATCCAATCAAACACAGATCTATCTATTATCGTTCTAAAAGCCTGAGAAGTAAAATTTGTAAAAAGCTCGATACGGAATTTTCGATATTACCTTTCTTAAAATTCGTTACACATTAGTAGCAATTTTCGAAAAAATTGCATTTGTGAGAGAATTTTGACGTCTAAACAAATATGTAAAGAGACCATAAAATTCATTTAATTAAGAATATTTTGACTCGAGATATCTTTTCTTGAAAGTTACCATTAGTGATACCTACAGAATAATTCCATATCGGCAGACGATATTTTTTGAAATACGAAACATTTTCGGCGCCATTAAAAAAAAAACATTTAAAACATTTTCGTTCTAATCAAGTATTTTTTCTCTTAATTCATTAATAATTCTTTACAATATGTAAAACTTATATCTCAAAAGAAAAATAGTTCTAATGCTATTACCAATTAAGGAACCCAAAGTATCGTCTAGAATACGGCGTTAAAAATTGTATACAATCATTGCTTAATTCATAGCTGCATTTCAAATATTTCGAAGATCGGTTTCGAAAGTTAAAGAAAATACATTTTTGTTTCTCATTTCGTCCGCTTGGTGGCTGGAGAAATTTTCTGTCCGAATTTCGAACTTGAGAACCAATCTTCACTTAATAAATAATAATGGTGCACTGAGAAAAAAAGAGGGTGCGATTAACTTTTTTTTCTCATAATTTTAACACTTTTCAGGTGTAAAAATATATCAACATTTCTTAATATTAATTTTACACCTTTTTAAGTGTAAAATTAACATGAAAAAGGGTAACTTTAACCCCTAATACACCTAAAAAGGGTAATATTAACATCGATTTCGGATAAATAATTCTGGGTAAAATTAACATTTTCGGAATGTTATTTTAACTTTTTCGGATTTCTCTCTCAGTCAGTGTAGCACAACGTTCCTTAGAGGAATTCAGGCCTTCCCGCAAGGGGAGTACGACCCATTCCAAGACAGCCATGAATCTGGCGTCCTCCTCGCTTTACTGGTGAACACCGAATGAAGAGCCGATTCGATTGTCCCTTCGGAATAACTAGTCGAGCACTCTTTACTCCACCTAACAAAATTATAGAGATATCGAAACTTGAATTTAGCCGTTTTTATAGCACCCCTCAGAGTTACCACCCAAGCTGAACAGTGATTTGTACCGTTGGCTTAGAATAGTCTTCGTCAGGACGGGCTTTCTCCTACTAACTCCACTAGGGTCAACAGTCCTACTACATTACTATTTTAATCAAGACAAAGTTAGAGGGATTTTATCAAAAATCTTAAGAGAAGTCATCTTTAGAAATGAACCGCTATATGGTAGATTTTTATATATGGCACACTCTTATGATGTGCAGACAAAAACCAAAGATACCTCTCTATCGTTTGCAATGATGGAGGATTCATCTTTGAGGGATTCTCCTTATTTTATTGCTAATATTATAACTGTTTAAATGTAACAACCGACTGTACATTGTAAAAATGAGATGAGTATATAATAAATAAATAAATAAATAATTAAATAAATAAATAAATAAATAAAATAAATTTTCCAAGGCTCGAGAGGCACATGGTACATTTCGATATACCCTATTTTTAATGCTGCCTTATAGTTTAATTAAATATCTAATTAACTGCCCCTTGATCAACAATTTTTATAAAAAGCTTAAATATTATAATAGCAAACCTAGTAGCAAATCATTGAAAACAATTTTATCTTAAAAGCTAATATTCAACTCTGCGGAAAGTAATCTCTTTTGTGGAGTGTGGAATCAAATGAAGGTACTTTCTGTAGGTCTCATGCGTCTGAAGGATGTCTTGCAGATCCATGGACCTGATGACAATCCCATAACAGTCCGTCAGTTGGGTGATGATCCAGACTACCGGCCCCTCCTGAAAGAGATCCAAACGTCCGGAGAGAGCAATATTGTTCTGGATTGCGATCCTGATAAGATCCTGGACATTCTGCGGCAGGCGCGAGAAGTGAAGCTGATGGAGGACTACCAAGTAGTAACAATTAATTTTAAAGCCACACTTTCACTTAATCCATTTGAATCTTAGCAAAAACAAGATACAGATATCTCCATGTGCCTAACGCCAATTTGAATATTGGCTGATAAAACCGTAAAATCCTCACTCATTTCTAAGACAGATTTACCAGTTATTCTGAAGGGTATTCTGCAGAAATGATGTCTGATGGGTGTTTTGTGTTATTCAGAGCTACGTCATAACATCACTCAACACTCACACAATTGACTTTGAGGAGCTGAAATTTGTGAGATCAAATATCACAAGTCTGCGTCTCATTGATCCAAAGAGCTACGAACTGAGGAATGCTGTTCATGACTGGGAAGAGGGTGAGAAGAGATTCAATAGAATCTACCGCATTTCCCCGGAACATGTCAAGGTGGCCAGAGATTGTTCACTATATAGAGAAAATGCCTGAGAGAATGAACTTGACAAAATGCTCACATTTCCCAATTTTATTCACAGACTGAAGCTGCTGTGGTCCATGATGCTGTGCGCGTTTTTGCTGCTGCTCTCCAAGAATTGGACAGCACCGATGAGATTTCTCCCATTCCCATGAACTGCAAGCAACCAACCCAGTGGCCACATGGACTCAGAATTGTCAACTACATGAAGCTGGTAATTAAACTTTTCCCAACTCACGTGTCACCGACATATCTAACCATATTTCTTCTTCTCTTTCCATGACACTCTTTTCCCGGAATCAGAAAACTGAGCACGGAATCACTGGACCAATTGTATTTGATGATTTAGGTGAGTGAAATGGAACTTTTTGGTTTGGAATTTCTTTTTTAGGTCGAAGCAGGATTTTGCCAACTGTGAGATGATTAAATTTCACGTCGTAAATTAATCTCTGACATTTTGACGGGATTTTTGGTAGGATAAACAATTCTCTTTGTTAGATACAAAAGGGGTGGTTGTGGTACATATCCTGAACACAAGCCTCTGGAAATTTTTGGATTTAGCTGTATTTTTGAACATTAGATAGAAAAATTAATATTCCAAAATTAACATGATTCCGAATTACCCCATCTTACCCTACTTATTAGAGAATTTTACAAGATTAAGAAAAAATATTATCTTGTAGAGTAAGTGTGCCAAATTCCGGCCAGCTTGCAATAGCGGCCACCTGTTTTGTTCCTCAAATTTCCATGAATTTTTAGTTTTTACATAATCCAGAGATTATACAATCCAAAAGAATAACGTGAAAAAGACATTTGAAGAATTCCCGAAGAGCAAGAACTATGAGAATGAAGGTGGCCGAAATAGGGCATCAAAGCTATGTTTACATTTTTATTAATTTTAAAATGTATTAAGAATGATTTTAGAGAAAATAATGACGATAAACTGTCTACAAGGTTCTAAGCGCCACTACTTAAATAGAAGGAATGGAAAAAATCAATTTCTATAAAGATATGACATTTCAAACTTAAGACTTTGGCGCTTGCATGCAACTATGCCGAAATTTGGCACACTTACCCTATATGACTGTGAAGTAATTCTTTTGCAAAATATAAATAAACTTTGCCGAGTAAGTCTTTTTTTGTTTTTTTTACAAACTAAAAAATAGAAAAAATGCATTATTTAGAATTGTATTCTAGACACATACCACGGTTTTCCTCATTTTCAGGAAAGATTTATCATTCTTATGAAATTAATTGGTATTAGACTGGAAAGTTCTGCACAAGATAATCTAGAAACTTTCTAACCTTGAATGGGACATTATGAAAAGGCATAAAAAGCATTATATTAGAATTTTCCTTAGCGAAGACACATACAGCTTTTCTCCAATGAAATTTAAGAAAAAAATACAATAGAATCAATAGATTCAATAGAATTTTTGAGACACATTTTAAAAAATCTTTTATAAAATATTCTTTTTTCAAAAAAGTATCATTGAATCAGTAAAAATTATAATTTATCCGAGACACAAACAATATTTTCAAATAATTTAATAAAGATTTCTTTTTTGTAAATCTTAGGAAAGTTTGATGAACATCCTATAGACAATAATCCCTAAAAATTTTAAAATAAAAGCTTTCATTTCAAAATTCAAGCTTTCCGGACTGCGCGAACTTACGAGCTTTCGGGTACATACCGGATTACTACCATCGATTAAATTGATTCATGCATTTAAAAAAGCATTCCGAAATAAGAAATTGCTTAAGAAAATTGTGTTTCAGAATATTTTAGCATGAGTAACAACCATTATAAATAAAAAAGTAAATCCGCGAAAGGTATGTCATTTACGGGTACATTACCGATTCACTATACCGATTAGGTCCAATGCAGTCAGGTTGGAAATTTCAAGATCTTTCAAAAAAATCCAAATTTAAGCAAATCCATTGAAAGATAGACCATCCAAAGGGCACTGAATAAATTATCAGTAAAAAGTTAAAATTGATCAGTGACAAAAAAATTTTAAACAGTGATATTATAATCCAAATTTTGGCAAAGGGCAAATAAAGGGCTTTTCACTCTATATGGAGCTATCTTAAATGTTAAATATATAAATTAGGTCCATTTATGTAAAGATTTAAGTTTTTTACTGACCATAATTAGATATTATACTGATCATTTTTAATTTTTTACTGCTCATTTAGAATTTTTACTGCTCATTTGTTTTTTGCCCATCCAAAGTGGTTAAACTTTGACTTTCGAAAATTCGATATCGAAATGGTTTTCGAACGTAGGTGTCCAAGGACGAAATATTCGCCTTGACTACCTCTAAAACGTATTCGATCTTTAAAAAAAATCGTAGGAGGTGATTTCGAAATAAACCCGAAACATGGTTTTGCAAGGGAGTGAGGAAGTGAGAGAAACTTGACAACTAAAGGCTTCTGATTATCGACCGCTAAGAATAAGAAGCGAATAACTTACAGTGGGCAAATTTTATAGAAGAGCGATTTGAAGCTGAGATTTTACATGCAGAGTATAGGATTTTTGAGATTTAAAATCTCAATAACTTTGAGAATAATTATCTTTAAAGTATAATATTCACAGGGAAGGTAGTGGCTATAAAGAAGTATCCAAAAAACGAATAAAACGATTTTTATATTCTTTTTTATATATAGATTTTATAGATTATGGATTTTATAGATTTTTTTTATATTCTGAGTCGTCGAAAATTAATTTTTATTACAAATTATTCCAGGCACAAACCATTTTGATAACTACTAATAACGTTCTCCGTATTTCATTAGTCGTTAAGAAACGGTTTCATATTTATTGATCTTCTATTCGAATATTTGGATTTTCTGTAACACTAACACAGATTTTGATGGATATTTTAAATTGTAATTTGTAAAAAAAATATTTGATTTTCTAAGTTTTTCAATTCCTAAGGGCGATAAACTCTATTAAAGGCATATACCATGTTTTCGAAATTTTCGAACTGAAATAAAATAGATGTAATAAATAGAACCCAATATTACAACATATATATGTTGTTCATGCAATTTTTCACAGATTATTTGCAAAGATAGTTACTTTTAATTTCATTGAAATGCAGAAAATTTTTAATTTGCAGATACTTAGCTAAGACACACACCAAATTTTGTATATTCAACAATTCCCTACGCCAATTCTTCATTCTATTGTTTTTTTTAATTTTGATTCTCTTCCGGGGACAAAAGGACATCGGACCCACTTTGACCTGGAAATCATTGAATCATCCAAGGATGGCTTCAAGAGAATTGGTATGAGAATTTACTTTTCCCCCTTGGAAATCTCAATTAATTACATCAGAATTTCATCTTTTCCTTTTGATTTTCCTTCTTTTGTTGGCGCTGCCTCTGCTTGGGGAATTGGGGGACAAAAATGAAATGATGCCTGCAGCTACTTGGGATCCTACACACGGAATTAACTATACAAGAACTCAGGGTGAAGTCTTTTCGCAGATTGTTGAATCTCTGCAGAATAAAACCTTCATTGTGACATCACGTCTTGGTCCTCCATTTCTTTCGATGAGGTTGGTTTGGAGGCATTTGTTGGGTGAATTAAAAGACAGAGTGCCTCAAAATATTCTGTGTTTTTTTTTTCTTTTCAGGGAAGCCAAGGAGGGGGAATACCTTGAGGGAAATGCTCGGTTTATGGGATACTCAATGGATTTACTGGATGGTATATGTAAGATTCTGGGCTCAAGCTATCGTATCGAATTAGTTCCGGATGGCAGGTATGGCTCGTACAATAAAGTGACAAAAAAGTGGGATGGTCTTGTGAAGCAACTTCTCGAACGGGTAAGTATTACCACCCCTAACATCTACTTAATATCAACGATTCCATTCCATACTATTCTATTTTGAAATGATAGTATTTGAACCCTGCGAAATTTTCCGAAAAGATTAGTTTAGGAAAAATTTCGAAAATCGAAAGATCTCATTCTGATTCTTCTGAGACACTTATTTGAATATTGACAGGTGATTGTTGCGTAATCTTTACTTCTTTCAGCTTTTCTTCTTTCAATTCGCTCAAAAATCCTTTTGGGTGACGGCATTAAGTACTTCTGGCCTGTCATTACTTATAACATCTTTGAAATTCTTGTCAGAAAACGATTCCGAAAACCAAAAAACTGTGAAGTACTATTAATACACATTTAATATTTTTCATTTTGAGATTTAGTTTGTGACAATGTTAATTTTTTTTATGAAGAGGCCATAAGTAAAGACAGGGGCTATAAGTAATGCCGCCATCCTATCTGTGTTCGAAACCGGAGTTCGAAAAATTTGAAGTACTATTTTTGCTCTTATAACTCTCTTTTTCTTTTTTCTCTTTTTTCATTTTCTTTCTGCGTTTTCAAGTTTGTCAGACACCGTAAAGGAACGGTCCCTAATTATTATTGACTATTTGATAATTCCGAAATGTCCAATCTTCACGTTGTTGTCAATAAAATCAAAGAAACAAGGCTCATAATATTTATATTACTCCTGTTTTACACCATTAAATCTTTTTATAATCACTGAGTAACCAATTTACTTCTTTTAATGTGGTATTTGACAAAGTTATACAACCGATTGCGAAAATTTAGTTTGAAAATTCGAAGTTTTCGAACTTTAACGGCATTTTGGTTAGTTAGAAACCGCTATCAACACTTTTGAATAATCAAGCTCTGGCTGTTTAATAGGTTGTCTGTTATAATTTTCCCCGATGTGTCTCAGATAAAATATGAAATCTAGAAAATTTTATTATATCGAAAAATTCCAAATATTTTTAAAAGAAATTGTGTTATTAACATTAGCAAAAAATGTAGCCTGTCGAAGAAAATTTGTTTAAAAATATAGGATAAGTTACCAATTCTTACCTAAGTGTCTCAGCTAAAATAAAAATTTTGTTTGTGACAATTCCATTTCAGATACCGTATTCAAAACAAAACGGTTCATTTTAAAAGTTTTAAATATTCGAAAAATTTTAACTTACCCATGTAGAACTTTAGATGATCTAGTCTATGGATGATAAAAAATTACGAAACTTTGAACTTCGAAAATTTCGAACTTTACTATAGAAGTCTACTTGGTTTAACTTTTTATAATTAATATTTTTACATAATGAAAGACAAAATAGTATTGCGGATGTTTTTGTAAATTATTAAAAATCTGTTTCAAGTAGGGAAATAATGTAGTGGCTTTCACAAAAAAAAAAAAAAACAGAATAGAAAGAGACACAAGAGCGATATTCGAAAATTTCATTTCGAAATAGAATTTCTCTACTGAATTTTTCCTTTGAATTTTCGATATCCCTTTTTAAAAGCTCTCTGTAGCTTTTTTTAATATTACAAACAATCAAGTTTTTATAAACAACGATTTTTGTATATTTTGAAAGAAATTTCTCAAAATAGGTCAAGCGAAAAAATTTAAAAAAAACTTGTGCAATGCAATGTTGTGATTCAGAGAATTATTTGGGTTAATTGTTAATTATATTTTTTTGTGTTGTGTAGAAAACAACTTGTTAACTGACTAAAGATAAGTTTTTTGTACTTTATTTTAGCTAAGACACAAGTGGAACAGTCTTTCTGTACAGAAGTAGATCTTGAAAAAAATCGAAAATCTATTTGAAGATCGAAAAAAGAAACTTTCTTACTTCTTAATTCTCTCGCAAGGTGTCGAAAGTTACATCCTGTTCGAATTTCGAAGTGCTCAAGTGTCAAAATGTGACGGTCTTCACATTATTGTGAGGCAAAAAGACAGAACAACGACGTTTACTGTTCTTCCCCCGTATTTAATCACTCCATAATCACTGAGTAACTCTTTTGCCAGCATTTTGCAGTCAAGAATATCGAAATTCGAAATATCAGAACAATCAGCGCTAAAGCGGCGGGTATATGAACTTGCACTTTAGGCTTCCGGTAGTTTTTCGAATAGGTTTGGCTTGGATTTGGAGTGGCTTTGTGTCTTTGAAAGGTTATTACTGAACGGAGCCAATAAAGACGATTATTGTTCTTGTACTATTATTTAATCACTTCAATATTACTGAGTAACTCTTTTGGCAGCTTTATAGTGTGATATTTGATAAATTTTCCTCACCTTGTTCGAAAATTTAGTATGAAAATTCGAAATTGAATTTGAATTCTTCGAACTTCAACGACTTTCTGTGCAAATAGAGTTCCATTTACCTTTTATCCAAGACACTATTGGAGAATCAAAATCTACTTCTGTTTGAGCTTAGTAGAGATATTTATCTCATGAATAAACTACTTTGAGAGATTTCCTCAGATTTTCCAATCCATAGCCCAGTGTGGTTTATTTCAAAATACTCCACTTAAAAGCTATAAGAATTAGAGGGTCCCGGCCAAAATCCCGAAAACCAAAATTTCGAATTCTTAAAAGTGTCATAGCTACTCCCACGATTATACCCGCGCTTGCTGGAGGCAAAGGAAAATTTTCTGTGTCTTGGGAAATTATTCTACACATTATCCTCCGTATAATTTAATTCCTTTCAGGACTTTTACCATTATTGGGGATTTTGGCTCTTTCAGGATTTTGGCTTTCGGCATTTTGGTTGCTTCCGGAACTAGAATATTATTGAATGGAACCGTCGATCAAATATACTCTTATGAATCTAACCCAAATTGACCAATTTTCTTCCATACATCATTCATTGGCGAAAATTTGGGAGGAAAAGAACAAAAAAAAAAGCTCAATTGATTTTCTGTCCAGGGTGGGAGTGAAAAGTTTTCCTCCTCTCCCTTCTTGTTCAGAATGATGATGGAATAAGAGTGGAAATATCCATGGGAGATAAAATATTTTCCGGTGTTATTAATGGTCATATTGTTGGTTATAATATGCAGAAAGCTGACTTGGCAATTTGTGACTTGACAATCACCTACGAGAGACGAACGGCTGTGGACTTTACGATGCCCTTCATGACCCTTGGTATCAGTATTTTGTATGCCAAGCCAGTAAAGCAGGTTCAGTATCACTTTTTTTCTACCCCATCCCACCGCCTTTCCCTCCCCCACAGTAAGGGGCGTTTAATTCGACCATTTCACGGCGAAATTGCTGAGAAATTGGATCAATGAAGCTGAAATTCCAGCAGAATCACTTGGGATTGTGTAGGAGGCAAAGTCACACAAAAGAGGCATTTTATTAGGTCAGTCGTAAGAGTGGAATTTTATTGGAAATCCGATTGCAAGAAATCAATTTTTGACGTGGTACTTTCACGATGTATTTGCAAATTGAACAATTTTGAAGGATTTCAAGGGCACAATTTTTTTATTTGAAAGAAGGTAGTTTTATTTTTCTAAAGTTTTATCGGCGTGCAATTGAATATTCAGTATCGTAAAGTGGTTTAGACGTGATCTATGATTGACTAAATCTCAAAAAAATCCCTAAAGTCATCCGATAAAAATGTGAGATAGGATAAGTGTGCCAAATTTCAGCATAGTTGCATGCAAGCGTCAAAGTCTTAAGTTAGAAATGTAATATTTTAAATTCAAATTGATATTTTTTATTCTTTCTTCTGAAAGAGTGTTGCTTGGAAACTTGTAAAGAGTTTACCGTCTTTATTTACTCTAAAATAATTTTTAAAACATTTTAAAATGAATAAAAATATAGACATAGCTTTGGTGCCCTATTTCGGCCACCTTCATTCTCATAGTTCCTTGCTCTTCGGGAATTCTTCCAATATTTTTTTCACGTTATCTCGTTTGTCGAACCTACGTTTTTTGTTATTCTTTTGCATTGTATAATCTCTAGAGTACGTAAAATCTAAAAGTTCATGGAAATTCAAGGAATAAGAAGGGTGGCCGAAATTGCAACCTGGCCGGAATTTGGCACACTTATCCTAAAATAGAAATATTTCATAGGATTCTAGTAGGGGAAAGCGCCCATGCTTGATACCATTAGCAGCTTCGCAATGACTAAATTTTTCCTATGTTTCTCAATAAGTGTGACTCCGTAATATATTTTAAAAAACTGTCCACTTTCCCATAGTTTATAAAATATTGTTGCGATAAGTCACATTGTCGTATATATACATTTATATTGTGAAACATAGAAAATTTAGTCATTACGAAGCTTCCAATGGTATCAAGCATGGGCACTTTCCCCTATCAAACTTTACGTAAAAGTAATTATTAGCTCATTCTCGTTTTAAGCCCGCGCTGCCACGCTTCAGAAACACAACTCTTAATTCAATCTTAGGAATAACCCTAGGACTTTAATGCATCAAAAAATAGACCACGCCTCCAAAAGCACAGGTTCCCTTCTGGCGATTTTTTTATTTATTTATTTTAAATTCTATTTTGTAGGTTAGATTTTCCCTACATAACCTCAAATTCAGAAAGTAATTTCCTGGAATATTTTACAAAATGCCACTCTTTTAAGATCCAACTAATCAATTTTAAATGCCAAAGGGATGTTCTGAATTAATCGCCCCAATTTTACTAAATATAGTACAAAATTTTGACATGAAATCTTCTCCATTTCCCAATATTTTTTCCACTCCATTTAAATTTTCCTTGTTCGCTTTTGCCACAGCTTTTACTTTCCTTCCGTGATAAAGCTCTCTTGTGTATGATAAAAAATTAATTATGTGTAAATTATTTAGCCTCCGGATTTATTCTCATTCCTCAGTCCATTGTCATTGGATGTGTGGATATATATGGCATCGGCCTATCTTGGTGTATCTGTGCTGTTGTTTGTCCTGGCCAGAATGGCACCGGACGACTGGGAGAATCCTCATCCCTGCAACACGGTAAAAACATTCATTTTATTTTGTTCTGCTAGACATTTTGTGGGTTTTTGTGGGTGAGCAAATGAAGAAGAATGGGTGGGATAAAATTAGAGGAAGTACCAAAACCACAAAATAAAAACCTTTTTCCGGACCTTTAATCATCATACATGGAAGAATACTGTGAAAATAGAATGTGAACATGTGGGAATGGTTGGGGTTACCTTAATTAATTGATGATTAAATAAAAGAAGAGGGGATTATCTAACGACTTTCTCCTGGTTGCTCTTTGCCTCAACAGGAACCTGAAGAAGTTGAAAATATCTGGGACATGCTAAATTGTACCTGGTTAACTATGGGCTCCATTATGGGTCAAGGTAAGGCCAAAAAAGCATCCGTTCAATTACCATAAATTTACCAATTACCACTTTGTGTTCTTCTTCTTCTCGACATCTAATGAACAACTGTACCATTCTACAATGACTCTTCAAAGGATCGGACATTCTGCCAAAGTGAGTATTTCATGAGCAATTTGAATAATTTCTAGTCTTAATTCGTTCCATCTCATCGATTAATAAATTGCAAATCACTCAAAAATTTGCACTAGTTTACCTATTTGCATGTATCCCAACTCAAAAGTTGACCGAGTTGTTGGGGAAATATGAAGAAGACATGCAATATTTTTTTTCTCAAAGGACACAAATTATTATCAAATGTTTTTTTTTACCCAAGACATCAACCAATACAAAAATGATATTTTTTATTAATCAATAAAATAGTTTTTTTTTCGATAAAAATGCTTAATATCATTAGTTTGATTTTTTAAAGGTTTCCAAAATAAAATAAAAATGAAAATATTCTCAAGGCTTGATAAATTTTATTAACAATTCTTTTTATCTAAGACACTAACCCAGGGGGTGAATAAGTATGGTCAGCGAGTGAACCGTGAGTGGCAGATCGCGAGATCAATTTCCAAGATCGTGCTGATCGCACTGATTGTAGCAATCAATCTCAAAGATCGCGATGATCGCACTAATCGCACTCAGAGTGTACTGTAAGTGACAGACTTATTCACCCCATGCACTAACCTTAGTCGTCTAAAAATTGATATTTTTGTGAAACACGAAATAATAAACTTTTAGCTTTAGTTAATAATTAGTTAATAAATGTTAGTTTCGATTTTTAATAATTACTTAAATGAAGTATCATTTGAAATTCCTTGAAGACCTTAAAATTTTATTACTTTTATCTAAGACAGAAACCATTTTTTTCTTATCGATTATCCTGATATCATTGTGAAAAACCGACGTTGATAAATAGAACATGTGGAAACCAGAGTTCGTCGGGGCATTTGGAGATAATCTAGGAAAACATCAATTCTAGGAAAAAAAATCCGAAAGCTCTGGAAAGAGTTGATGTTTTCCTAAAGTATCTTCAGGTCCTTCGACGAACTCCGGTTCCCACTTATTCTTTTCTGATATCAATATTTTTGTGGATCAGTAATACTATTTTATTAAATACTCTTCTTTGTATAAACTTTTGATCTAACTACTATATTCTCTTTTTCTAATTTTTGTTTTAAATAAACATAGGGTAACGAACCGACGTAACATTGACAATAATTCGGTGATCGTCGGATGGGAAATTTCAGCCCAGAATAAAAAAACTTTTCTTTCCATTTTTTTGGAAGAAAATGGGAAGAAAAGTTTTTTATTCTGGGCTGAAATGTTCCATCCGACGATCACTGGATTATTCTCAATAAAAGAAATAAACATAATTGTAGCTAATACACAAACCAATCCAACTGAACTTTTTATAAAATCTCACTTACAGTTTATTCTATAAACAACACCTCTAGTGATTTATTTAATTCTCAAGCAATTAAGAATTTAAATCAATCTATTGGTCGATCGAATAACAAATTGAATTTTTGATATGAGGTTTTTTTATCCCAGGCATCAACCATTTATACAAGATTCGTTTAAATTTTTCTTTATTTTTCATTTCTTAATAACAACTCATTTTTATCTAAATAGAATTGTAATTTTTACTTTATACTGCAAATTTGGAAAAAGGAAATATCAAAATTATCAATGTTTAGCAAATACAGCAACCAGGTCCTCAACTCAATAAAGAATTTGGAAATTTCAATTTTTTTCATTCAAGAAAAAATATGACTAGGGTGGAGTCTACACTTATGGATGTTATACACTTATGGACAGCGTGCAAAAATCTTAAGTTCTTACGTAAAACATATTTCGAAAAATTATAAAATTATTAGTTTATGATGTAATTAACAATTTTTTTTTGATTTTTCGAAATAAGTTTAATGTAATAACTTTAGATTTTTGCGTTGTCCATAAGTGTGTATAAAATCCATAAGTGTAGACTCCACCCTATTAATTTATCTATTTGTAGAATTATTAAACTTTAAAGCATTCTAATGAAATGAAAAGGAAAAGGACAGATAATCCTAACCGGCTTATGTAGGTGAGATTCTTAACGTGAGCTAACTCGGAGTGCATGCAAATTCGATTTAGAGCTGAAGTTGGGAGACGCCATTCAGTTATCTTGAATAAAATTCGTGAAATTATACAAATTTTGTATTTAAACCAAAATATCAAGGATTTGGATGAACTGACAGAAAAGTGTTATATGGGTGAAATGTAGACCAGAATGTTCTCTATAATTTTTCCATAGAACATGATCTCATCGATTACTCAGAAGTCAAGATAATCGAGGTTTTTTGTTTCTTAACTCGTTTTTTCATCCAGAGTTCCCCAAGTAGTCATTTGTTGAACTTCAACTATATCAAAGAATTGTTGTCTTTTGTGGGACTTTCCATTTAAAACCCTATTTTAAGTGTCTTGGTGGAGTAGAGGCAGTCAAATTGGCATCTGAGTGATTTCAAAGCGTTATTATGGGAAAAATCAATTTTTTCACACTTAAACGGCAAAATCTGAGTGATAGCTTAGTCTGAGTGGAAAATGATGTATGGACGAAATGTAGAGACAAATGTGCTCTACAATTATGTCGAAGTAATCATCAAAATCGGTTTAGCGACAGTCGAGATAATTGAGGTTATGTGATATTGAAATTGGTTTTTCGACTGTGGCGCCCCTGGTGTTGGTCCCACGAAGTTCAAATATTCTTGAAAGTTGTAGTATTTGGTGAGATCTTTCGTTTAAGCCCTCATTCATCAAAATCGGTCACATAGAACCGGAGATATGATTTTTTGAATTTCGTGAACTTTGACCCCTCATATCTCCGGTTCTATTGAAACCACAGCGCACATACGCACCATTTTGGAAACGTCCTAGACTGGACTACAACATACTAAAATTTCATTAACTTGCACAATGCCGTTTTTGAGAAAAGTGACTTTGAATTTCGATGAATTTTGACGCTATCACAGCGCCACCTGTGGTGACTTTTTGAACTTCCATCTGAAAGTGCTCATCGAGACGAAACCAAAAAGGTAAAATTTAGGTCGCTATGTTAATTAGAACCGGAGATAGAGGCCGGTCAATGTTCGAACTTTGACCCCTTATAGCTCGGGTCAGGGGTTTTAGATCGACTTAAGGTTTTTTTTGTTTGATAGGTATAATCAACGGCTACAACATACTAAAATTTCAGCCCGATTGCATAAGGAATTTTTGAGTTATTTAACTTTTAAGATTTAAAAATTTTCATTTTAATAATAGCGCCCCTAGCGGTGGTTTTATGAACTTGCGATGTTAGAAGGAGAAGTGGCATTTCACGAGAGCTTTCCAAAAAGCCCTCATTTTTTAAATTCTGACTATTAGAACCGGAGTTATGGCCATTTTAAGAAAATTTTTTTGGACCCTTATAGCTCGGGTCAGGGGGGTCGGGGGACCTTAAGTTTGGTATTGATGGAAAGCTCTAAGGCCCAGCTATAACATACTAAAATTTGAGCCCGCTCGATGCCATAGGGCCGGAGCTATTGAGAAAACAAAAAAAGGGGGGTCTTCAAAATGGCGGAAGGAGGGGTGGGGGGTGGGGGGTCAATGCACCATGTTGCAATTTTCATACGATATTTAACCTTTGCCGAAAACCGCAAGTCGATATCTCTTTTAGTTTAGGAGCTATTAAGCTCCAAAGAGCGGCCGGACGGCCGGCCGGCCGGCCGGGAACGTAACTTAGCCCCCCATATATTCGTGATCAGGAAGTGGCGAAACACATTTTGGCCAAGTTTGAGCGCGATCGGAGGACATGAAATTTTGTTAGGATTATAGTAGGTGAGATTGTTAAGAATCTCACCTAATACAATTTTGAATCTTTAGAAGACCATTTAGTCAAGACTAACACCTGTTCAGGATTTTCACCTAAAATATTATTTTTTTTTGTTTTCCTTCTGACTGCGAAATGCAATTTTCTATGTATACAAATAGTTCATTTATTTTTTTCTTGTTTGGATTAAAAAATGTTCCTTGGGTCGACTTATGGACGGGTCCTACGGGTCCTAAGTTCGTATCTCTTACCGTTTTGTCTGTAAAAGGGTAACAAGTTTACGGACAGAAAAAAAGAATATTTAAAAAAGATTAATCATATACGTGTACTTAAATTATTCATCACCAATTGTGACCGATACAGTCGGGTTGGAAATTTAAAGACCTTTCCAAAAAATCCAAATTTAACCAAACCTATTATTAAATAGTGCCTCTAAAGTAGTCAAAACTTTTTCCTTAAAAAAAAAAAGATGGCGAAGTTTTCAGGTTTTAGGTATGTTAGAACGAAACGTTCGCCTGAACCACCTCTAAAACATATCCAAAAATAAAAGAAATCGTAGGAGCCGTTTTCAGGAAGGAAGGAACAAAAGAAGCGGTTTTTGAAGGATTGGTCACCGAAGATCGAAAATTAATATCTCTTACCGTTTAAGTTCTAAGACGGTGAAAAGTTGAAAAAAAGTCGAATATATAACTACTCTGTCTTTACGTTCTAGAAGTAAAAATATATACACGTAAAAGCTTAAGTAGAATATCTAGCCAAGGCATCAACCTTTATACGATAACCTCATAAAAATATTAATTTTATTTTCAATTTTTGAAATTTCTTATTTGTAGAAATGGAATAGGGGAAACTGGGGCACCACCAAACACGGGGTAGCACCAAACACTAATTTTTATTTCTAAACTACTTGGACTATCTCGTCCATTTCTTCAATGGACAAGCATCCCAATAGTGCCTAGAAATTCCTATAGGCCTTGTCCTCAGAAGTCGAATATCTGATTAAAAAATCGCAGTGTTTGGTGCTACCCCGTGTTTGGTGGTGCTCCAGTTTCCGCTATTTCTTAATTCATTCTTAATTACATACGCAAAGATGATAATGAATTGAATAAAATAAATTTAATTTATTATTATTTTACCATGGACAAGAACCTATTCAACAATATTATGGCAGACTTAGAAATATTTATTCCAAGTCATCTAAAGAATCCAAAACTTTACTTTTTTTATTATTTTTTTTTTACTTTTTTACCATTCCTAATAATTATAAGTAAACTTATCAAACATATTATAGTATTAGATATGTTGTTTAGCCAAGACACCCACCTTTTATAAATAATTTTTTATGGAATGTTTTCGAAGGAATGAAGTGCGCAAAACTATTTTTTATCTAGTAGCATTGCAACTCTTTCTTCTTGTGGTTGAAAGGGTGGGAAAATGGATTATGCGAAGAGACATTCAGGACATAGAGAGTCCGATTAGAAAGATAGAGGAGCAATAACAAGTACATAGACCCAAGTACAATGGAAAATCATCGATGTTGACACATTTTCTCATGCGGAGAAATTTAATTTTCATCTTTCAGGGCAATTTCCACGCGACTTGTGGCTGGAATGTGGTGGTTTTTTGCATTAATTATGCTATCATCGTACACAGCCAATCTAGCAGCTTTTCTCACCATGGAAAGAATGGATGCCACCATTGAGAGTGCAGAGGATTTGGCCAAGCAGAGCAAAATTAAGTATGGAGCCGTGATCGGAGGCAGTACATTGTCGTTCTTCAAGGTAAGTTTGGTGAAAGTTCGTCTTCAAAATGGGCTTTTGTTGAGGAGAGAGATAATTTTCAGGTGTGAGAAAATTAAGCTAGAATCTTGGCAAGAAACTTTCTATTCACCGCATGAATGCAAAGTTCTTCGTGGTTTTCTTGTCGCAAAACTTTCTTTTTTCTTAAAAAAAAAAAAGAATATTTTTAGACTTGTTGGAAAATTTTCAGATCAATCAATTCTATAACTTTTTCAGCAAAGTTCTTTTTTGTATGCTCAGAACTTATTTGCTATTGGCTATGAAAGCAAATAATAATTTATTTTGTACGCTTCTGCTGATGTTTAATTTTCATCGAAAGATTTAAGAAGGATCTTGCATGAAAGCCAAAACTTTGCAATCTCGTCAATTTTGTGTTTTCTGCAAAATTTTCCAACTGACAATAAGTCTAAAGGAAGCACTTTGTGTGAATAGTGATATTTTGCTGAGAAATCCAATTATCGTTCAAAAGCTTTTAGGAAATTCTCTCTGCAAACGAATACCATCAATTTGAAGATTTCTCAAACACTCTAATTCCATTGAAATAGTTTCATTTCATTACTGTTTTCTTACCACTAATTGCATTAGAAAATTACAAGATTAATTCTTTTAAGCTGCCTACACATTGGGAAAAATTTATGTCAATAATAGTGATCAATATTAAATTATTATGCAATGATTTGAAGTATTAAAAAAAAGATCTCAAAACATAATTTTCCATTTAAAAGCCTAGAATGCCTTATAAAGAATTAAATCGGTTCATTAGAATCGGAGCTGAGATAGGGTAAATGTCCTAATTCAAAACCATTTCTAGAATTTTTTTTGACAGAAGATTCAACACATTAAGTTAAATTTTTTTCTGAAGATAATTACATAAATTTGCTCCTTGACTCTTCTAGAATGTTACTATTTAGTGAAAATTATTTAGATATAGTTTAAAAACTTCTTAAATACAAGAAAAATACGCGAGCGTAAAATGCTTCTATTGGAAACATTATTAATCCAAATGGAGACAAGGGAAAGTTTCTAATTGGAGACAAATAGTGTAAGTGAAACCACAACGAAGGGCTTCCAAAACCTTGTTGAGTTGCTCTTGAGTGCAGGATTTGTTCTTATGCCTGGTCTTTTCGCCTTTCCCATCTAAAACAATAGGAAAATCTCTCCAAAAAAAATTACATTTTCGGAGTTTCCTTTTGAAGCATTTGCAGACACTTCAGAAAAACCCTTTTTGTTCATGAAATAGGTAATTATTTCATTTGAAAACTTCACGTACCGTTAACAATAAAGATTAGCTCTTAATTTAACTAAAATTAGTCAGAAATATGACATATATGTTAAACAAAACGAAAGACGACATCGTAAAAAAATCCCTAGGTTCTTAGTGATGTGATTTTCTCGGATACCTTCGCAAATTCTTTTTTTTTGTGGATTTAGAGCTAGGTTTAGTTTCGGATTATTGATTTATCCTTCGGCTTTCAATATTTGGACATTTTATTTCAATATTATTATTGTTTACCAAATGTGTAGACAGCTTTACTCTCTCAAACTGCTTAAAAGATATCTTTACACTTTAGTTGATGGTAGCTCGGATGAAAGTTTTCTCATAGAATTACGAGGAAAATCTCTTCTCAACATCTATAGTCCAAATGCAATTATCTCCACTTTGGAGTGATTTAGAGATCTAACAACTGAAGAAAAGTTTGAAACGCAATTGTTAAATGTTGATTTCAATCGATTTTATCGTCTTTTGGATCGTGTAGGAGTCTAATTTCTCGACGTATCAGAGAATGTGGGCAGCAATGGAGAGCGCACGTCCGTCTGTGTTTGCAAAGAATAATGAAGAAGGCATGGAACGTGTGAAAAAGGGTAAACGTCTCTACGCTTTCCTTATGGAATCCACAACACTTGAGTACATTACTGAGAGAAATTGCGAGCTCACTCAAGTTGGAGGACTTTTGGACAGCAAAGGATATGGAATTGCAATGCCAGTCAGTGAGTGTCTTACTAATGCTCTAAGATAACGTTGAGAAGATTCAACAACTATTGCAAATATTTACTTATTTTCCCAAGATGCAAACCCACTTTCCACTTCAGTATGACTAGAACGGTTTAAAATCATAAGTAGGGGGAGGTGGAGTTACTTTGAGCTAGCTATGGGGTTAGATTGTTATACGTTATACGCCTTTTTCGCCTATTTCTAAATGAAGCTGGTTCTTACGATTATTTTATATAGATCCATAATTGTTTTTTCCATCCAAATTACATCATGTTAAAACCCAGTTTCCATTAGAAATGTGCTAAAAAATCGTATAACAATGTAGCCCTACAGCTCAAAGTAGCCCCACTTTCCCCTACTTTTGAAAATATTTCAGTAAAATTTTTCAATTTCTATTTGTTAAAAAAATCAATGAATTCCAGACACTTTTTTCTCGTTTAGCTAAGACGCAAACCTATTCTGTAATACAAAGGATTTATGGTACTATTCCAATGAAAAATTAAGAGGGCATTCTGCTAATGAACATTTTTTTTAGTAGATGGCTGTTTTCATGTGCTTCTGCATTGTCAACTCTTCTTTGTGTTTGGTTGTTTGAAACATGACGATTACTGGAGTAAACAGTCGTGACAGGAACCAAACAAAGAAAACCCGATAAATCAGAAGAACATGAGAACAGCTATGTACTAAAAGAAATATTCAGGAGAAAAATGTCCTATTTTAATTTTTTCATTCACTGAGAGAAATCCGAAAAAGTTAAAATAACATCTCGGAAATGTTTATTTTACCCTGTAGTATTGATCCGAAATCGGTGTAAATATTACACTTTTTAGGTGTATTAGGGGTTAAAGTTACCCTTTTTCATGTTAATTTTACCTTTAAGAAGGCGTAAAATTAACATTAAAAATGTTGAAATATTTTTACACCTTAAAAGTGTTAAAGTTATGAGGGAAAAAAGTTAATCGTACACCCCCGTTCTTTTCTTCGTCTTGGAATAACACCGTTATGAGAGAGACATTACCACCTCTTTTAAGATGGTAATGTTTCGAATTGATTTTACTACCTGTCGCCATTGCTTTTCAATTGGCGATCCTAACTTTATTTCGTAGATTCTCAGTTGTCAAATCTGCTTCGTTTACTTTCTGCAACAGTATAATAATTTGATTTCCCAAATAAAAGTGAAGAAAATTCATTTAAAGTGAGTAATAATAAGGTGATCATGAGGAAAAAGAAATGTCGAATGTATTTTTGCACAATATTGCCCAAAATAATCGAGTTTGAACGTTTTCAAGAGGGTGGCGAGAAGCGGTTACAAAACTGGCGAAAGGTGGTAAAAAGTAGCGACGAAGTGAATATTTTTGCATTGTTAATAAAAATCAGTTTTTAAGTAGTGCAGCGATAAATTGGAGTACTAATTTTTTTGACGAATCTACGCATTTTGACGAATTTATCGCAGTAACTTTGTGTCAAATTTGAGTTATCTTATAATAAGGGATCAAAAGTTATAATCAAATTAATTTCACCAAATTAATTATTTTCCCTAAAGTGTTGATAAGTGGTTACTCGACCCTATTATATATTTTTGAGTATACTGGCAATATAATTTATGCCACGCCCACTTCAATAGTTCGATCGGTTTATCTCCTTAGAATTTATATCAGTCCGACAGATATGTTGTTCTCTCAATAGAGCTCTACGTCTGTCAAAAATTTGCTGATTATCTGACGTCCAGGTGACATAAAAAGCTGTGAGGTTTTACTCAAGACATTTTATACACAAATGAAAATGAGGGGAATGAGGGGAAATATGAAAGCTCACAAATATAGGGGAAACATAGAATGCTTGCACAAAAAGATACACTAACACAAACATAGAAAATTGTTCCTCTATATTCAAGTGCCAAGCCGTTTGATGACAACAAAGAAAGAAAAGAAATTGTTAGTGATAATTTTGCTATTTTATAATTGTTTTAAATTAATTTAAAGCTAAAAGATTGTGTATTTTACCTCATTATCCTACATTCTAGCGCTCCTAACTAATTTCAAACAACTGATGTGTAAAAAAGTAGACCAAAACTTGACAAAATATCCAAAGAAAGACTAACCAAGAAGTAAGTGAACAACCTTGTAAAAATTCAAAATGAAAAATACGTTATAATTCAAAAATAAATTCCTTCAACAGCCACTGAAGAAGACACGATAGGTGTCGAAAGCTCTGGTACATTGTGTGTTTTTTTTATTTTGGATTGCACCCAATACACCGACGCTCACCGGAAGGACATTCATGTCCTAAAAATACAAGTTTTATACACAAAGTTCTTATAGGGGGCGTGGCTTAATATTTCGGGTAATAAAAACCCTTAGCCCTGGCTACAGTTAATAGAAGTTATTCATTCCAGGGTTTCAAGGATACCATTTTATCGTCTTACTGAGCATTGAAAAGAGACAAATTTTTACTTTAATTGCCATTACATTTTTAAGGGGATAGAGCCAAAATTATTTTTGTGTATGACTAATAATTCCAAATAATTCCTGAAAAAATTGTATTTACATACCACCACAATCTCAACAATTTTTTCTACATTTAGATACACATACGGTAAGTGTGCCAAATTCCGGACAGCTTGCAATTTCGGCCATATTTATTGTTCCACGAATTTCCATGAATTTTTAGTTTTTGGATACTCTTGAGATTGTACAATGCAAAAAAACAAAAAAATGTCGCTTCGACGAGCAAGATGATCTGAAAAAGACATTGAAAGAATTCTGAAAGGGCAAGGAACTATGAGAATGAAGGTGGTCGAAATAGGACACCAAAGCAATGTCTTCATTTTTAGTCATTTTAAAATGTATTAGGAATGATTTTAGAGAAAATAAAAATGATAAACTGTCTGCAAGGTTCTAAGCAACACTCCTTATAAAAGAGTAACAAAAATATTCAATTTATATTAAAAATATTACATTTCAAACTTGAGACTTTGTCGCTTGCATGCAACTAAGCCGAAATTTGGCACACTTACCCTAATGACTTTGTTGCTGAAACTTTTTATTTACAAGAAACATATAGGGGGCGTGGCTTAATTATTCAGGGCTGGAAACTTATGGCCCTGCTTACATCTAATTTTGTAAGTGTCTCTCCTTGAAGAGGCACTATTTTAACAGGTCATTATGATCCCTCAAAATGAATAAGTTTAGACTGCAGCTGTCCTTAAATTTATAAAAGAGGCGGAATCTAAAATTCCTATTAGGTTGGGCCTCTTCTCTTTTGCAAAGTTTATCTAACATTTTTCCCATTGATCTGCAAATACGATTCAATGACTTTTCTCAGATGAATTGCAATTCCAAAGTGAAGACGCCTGGTGAAAGCTCTTTTGAAGTGATATTCCCACACAAGAAAGGATTTCAATTTGTTTACCAGTCAAAAGAAGCTTTTCTATGGAATTCAAATCAATGAGAAAGCGAATGATGGAATTTCCTGAATAGCCTTTTTTTGCTTTTCACATTTTCTAATTCCGTTGAAAAATATTCCAATTGTATGTGCGGAATAATTAATAACACGTCCTCGTTGGAATTTTCCCAGAATCACTAATTAAGAATTTATAAAAATAATCTCATACAATGTGGATGAGATTGTAGTTAATTTGCAAAATTGTAGAAGGGTGAGAAAATTTCTTGCTGGAGGATTAAATGGATGCACGAGTGAATTAGTTTGCATGATGAATTTCTCATTCGACCCACATTCAGCAATTCATCAAGTTTCATCGTGACTGAAATTACTAATTGAAGAACAAAAAAGCCTAGGCTTTCACCTCAAACTCCAAAAACTTTGTCCTCACAAAGTCGCCCAACCACTGTTTTATTGATGTTTCAGATGTGATCTAAATGGAAATATCCACAGTTTAGCTGAAATGTCCACATAGCATTTTATTTTCAACATGACTTCCTTTTCATCTTTCAATTAATCTTTATTAGTTGTAAAGTGGATGGGAAAATATCTGTAATGAAAATAAAATAAATTGATCCTAAACAGTAAAAATAAAAATTCTACAATCAGAGTTGTATATATTTTTGTCGGAAAGATTCTAGATAAAGATGGAAATTTTGTTTTTGGAAATATTATTAGAGGTGGAGTTGGTAAATTTCAAGAAATTTCATGAGTTTCCCCCTAAGGTAGGTGGCGACTGCTGTGAAATTTCTGAAATTTTACCATCTCTAATTAGAGGAAAATTTTTTTGACATCTGTCACTTAAACGTCAAGTTATGAACGGAAGAATAGAGGAAAGATCAATTAAATGTCTGCGAAAAATGTTAAGAAGGTATTTTTGTTTTTTAATTAGATAAACAAAAATTTTGAAATCATTAATTTTTTGAGCGATGAATGTCAGGAGAGATTCCAAGCTGTCGCTTATCTGCCAAACAGCCTGGAGTTAAAATATTGTTACCAATTAGATCATCTGATATACTTTACAATTTATTAATTGTTGCAAAACATATCAGTCTAATGTTTCACTTTCATTTTAAAGAAAACTTTCATTTTAAATAAATTTAGCGGTCCTGTCAATCAACTGTCAAATAAGAAGCAGGTGAATAACATGATAACCGTCAATTCTTATTATTCAGAAGAAAATTTTAAAGGATTTACAAATTGACAAATGCAGATTTTCAAAATGACAGGAAGCACGATTTGTTGTCATTTAGTGATCACCTATCACTGATCTGTCAAAATAATAAATAATTAAAGAAAATTATTCTTTTTATTCAGGACAAAATTTTGAAGGATTTAAAAAGTGACAAATAGAGACTTTTAAAATGACAGAAAGCACGATTAAGTGTCATTCAGTTAGCTTTTGTCGCTTATCTAGTCAAATAATAATCAGTAAAAAAATAAATTCTTATTATTGAATAGGAAATTTTTAAGGATTAATAAATTGACAAATACAGATTTTTAAAATAACAGAGAGCACTATAAGGTGTCATTAAGTAAGCACCTGACAATTCTCTGCCTAAATAATAAACAGTAAAAAAAAAAGAATATTAGGTCTTATTCAGGAGAAAATTTCGAAGGATTGGAAATTTGACAAATACAGACTTTTAATATGACAGGAATCATGATCGTGTCATCCAGTGAGCATTTGTCACTTATCTGTCAAAATAATAAACAGTAAAATCATTAATTTTTATTATTCAGGACGAAATTTGATAAATTGGCAAAGTGCCAAATGCAGATTTTTAAATGATAAGAAGGACGATGAGCTTACATTCAGTTAGCACCTGTCATTTGTCTGTCAAAATAATAAATAATAGAAATATCAACTGACATTATTCAGGAGATTTTAAAAATTTAGAAATTGTGAAATAAAGATTTATAAAACGACAGAAGGCACGATCATGTGTCATTCAATTAACTCTTGTCATTTATCTGTCAAAATAATATGTAGATATATTTTTGTGTTACTTCTATTTTTCAACAGCTACATTTTTCTGAGTTGAGTCAATTTTTTTTGCAAAATTCAGGTTTGAGACTGTTCTGTCAAATTTATCTGTCATTCATCTGTCAAATTCAAACAAAGAACTGCCAGTTTGATTAAAATTCTTTAATCTATGAGAGAATCAACTCTGAACATAGCTTTTCAATTGACCATCTCTCACTTTCCCTCATTCTAACCACTGAAAATTTGTATTGATTTCCCTTATGCCCATTTCCATTGACCATAAATATTTTCTTATGGTCCCTTTTGCGTGAATTTTCTGGTTCTTACCTATGAAAAGGCATAATATTTCCATTCACTGATTTTCATCCCCCAAAATCTCCGAGGGATCAAGAAGATTTAATGCAGATGAATTGATTGGCTAAAGGCTCTACACGAAAATAAAAGAGAAAAAGCTCTTGGGAAAATGTGTAAATTACTTCTTGTTGCTGTATTTTTTTTTCACTTTGTGGGAAAATATTACAAATTTTACTAGTTTGTTACACAGGGTGAAATTGTTAATGAGTTTTTCTGTGGTATACAGATTCGCCCTACAGGACGGCAATTAGTGGTGCTGTGTTAAAAATGCAAGAAGAGGGTAAACTCCATCAGCTGAAGACAAAATGGTGGAAAGATGGTGAGTTAAAATAATTTATTTAGCAAACGCAGAACCTTCTAAACATTTTGCATGGGGTTTATGGTACAAGAACATAACATTTTATTTATGTTAGGGATGAGAAGAGAACATTTATGCTTCTCGCTATTTAGGGCTCGTTTAATCGAGGGTATTTTGATTCGAAATCTCTCTTTCGAAAATAAAATTTCCCTCCGAGCTTTACCTTGATTAAACTTTGCCTATCTTTTGGCGCATGAATCTGCCCTGGAAAGCTTTATGTTTAAAATTTTTTATTTTTTTTTATTTTTACATAACAGAATAAAATGTCTTATGCTGTGAAGTGGACATTGATGAATTTAATTAAAACAAAGCATGCAATAACCTATTTTTTTTTGTTTCCGAATTTTCGAAAGTTTCGAAATTCCTTTGACACTTAGAAAAATGAAAGGCTGATTTAAAAGTCTGTCTCTAACATACCGGATGAAACATTAAGTAGTTATTAAGCACAAAATAAGTAAATTACTCAAATACTTAAGTTTGATAAGTTGTAAAACATCCAACTATTAAGAAAAAAAATATAAAAGTAAGACAAACGTCAGGGCGTTGTTACGAATAGCGAAAATAAAAACGCTTGACTCAATCTCAACATTTAGTACTTAATTGAGGCCTTCGTAAAAGTCCTTAAATGACCTGTTTGTATTAAGAAAATGAAAAGTAGTGTCATTAAATACTTAATTAAAGACCTTCAACTAAGCAGTTTTTAAGTAGTCAGCTCAATAATGCCTATAGAAAATATTTTCTTAATTCACGTTGGTCTAAACTTTATTAGAAGTTTAACTAACTGTCTCTCTCAGTCTAGCTAACTCTATGAGATTTGGCTTGAAGTGATGATAGATGAACTTCTGAAATAAATATGCAGAAATTCCAGATATGCCTTGAAAAAGAAATTCATTAGGATTATGAGTTAAAAAGAGTGGTAAGTCATCCCGAGCTTTGCGAAGTGCTCGAACTCATGACTTAGATGCTATACCTCAAAAGTACTTTTGCATCATCTACCTTTTATTGGATCTCAATCGATTTGAACTGATTCATAAATAATTTAAAAACCCCCAAAATACACTTCAAGGGCAATATTGTGGAATTCCGAATAAATATCGGTTTTGAACCGGTTCATAACCGATTGGAACCGGCTCATTTTTAACAGAGTTTTCAAAACCTTTGCAACGAGCCCAAATATATTGAGAAATACGTTGAGAAATACGCTTTCTGTAGAGATTTTTTAACCTTTAACCTTAAAAAACTATATTTCAAAAGTACTTTTTCATAATTTACCGATTACCGGTTTTTAACCGGCTTATATAGATTAATACAGTACTGAAAAGGTACAATAAAATATTTTTAAGAGCAATAAAATTGAGTTCGGAGAAAAATTGCTTATTGGTTCATTGCGAGTTTACAACTTATTTGAACCGATTTGCAATTCATACTCAAAATGTTTCCCAAAATACCGGCTTCATGCTTGAACCGGTTGAGGTTTGTCAAAAATTCCAAGACCTTTCCAACAAGCCCGAAAATGATACCATTCAGTTGAGAAATACGATCTCTAGAGACTGTTTTACATTTGATTTTGAAAAAAACCATAATTTGGACTGATTCAACGGGATTTTCGTATAAGAACGAAATATCCGTCTAAGTATGCTCTGAAATTAAAAATAAATCGTACGACGTGTTTTCGATGAAACCTAAAAACATGATTTCGAAGGGGAAGATAAGCGGTGAAGTGAAATGAGGGGCATGTTAACGATCCTTTTGGGTCGACTTATGGAGAGGGGGTTCCCCGAAAGTCGCAAGTCGCTGTCTCTTACCGTTTGGCTCCTAGAGCTGGCGATAGCCGGATGGACAGACGGACAAACAGCGTGACGACATTTATCAGAAATCGTCTGAAACGCGAAGATTTCTTAGAAAAAAAATGAAAAAATGAAGTGAAAAAATTGAAAAACTATATATACTGCTCACTCCATGGAGTTCGAGCAGTGAAAGGAATATTGAAAATCTTGAACATGAATTTATAGGACTAAATATAAGTTTAATACCCTTTAAGGCATCTTGCTTTCCAGGATTATGCGTTGATGGCACAAGGGACAGGATTTATTGGAATTTGGAAATCTTTTAGATGGGTTATATTCCCGGATCACGAGCAAGCCCAAGAAGCAAAATAGCTGCCTTATAGAACCAAGTAATAAACAAGTCTTTTAGTGCACTTTTAAAAGACTTAAAGTGCAAATTTTCTGTTGAAATTCCCATAGCAGCTCTTAAGATCCTTAAGAGTGCGCCACTTTACTCATAGTAATCTCAGTGATGGAACCAAGAGCGTTATAAGTAAATAAAGAGATTTTTTCTTCCATAGTAAGTTACTTAAGGAATTCTACAAGACTATATTAAGAAAAATTGTTTCTTGAAGGGCAAGTCTTGTCAGAATATTAGGCACCAGGTGTGTCTTATTCAAGGCTCATAATTACATAGCTAAGTGAAATGTATTTTTTAAATTATTTCAAATTAAAACTTAGGCGAAAGGAGATAATTCAAGATTTACTGGTGCCTAATGATGCTATTCCAATGAAAATTGAACATTTCTTTTAGAACTGTACTGTTCTCAAAAGTTTCTGCATTATCGACTGTCCTTTGTGCTGGTTCCTATCACGGCTGTTTGGTAGTTTTGGAACACGACAAGGCCTGGTGATACAATTAAGAGAAGAACCAACATAAAGAAAAGTCGATAATGCAGAAGCACTTGAGAACAGTAAAGTGCTAAAAGACTACTTTCATTTTCATTGGAATAGTACCACGAGACAGTGAGGTACATGTCGAAATATCTTTATTGGAATGAATCCTAATATTCTGCCAGACTTTCTGTTTTAGCCAAGTCACACTTAGGGGGATAATACCACTATAAATGAGGTTTTATCCCAAAAACCAGTGCATATTTGAAATATTTTTGTTTAGAAAAAAAATGTCTCTTCCCCGAGAAAAACTTTCATGAACCTTTTAACAAATTCTTCTAAAACTTCTCACAGTCCCTCTAAATCCTTCGTTCGCTTTCACTGTGCTCTTCTTTATCACGGATAATGTTGAAAGCTCAAAGAAGCTCTGGAAAGAATAAAAGTCACTCAATAGGGAGGCTCATAAAAAAATTATTAGTCTTTGAGTGAAAAAAAAGAGGCGCGAGGATGCCAGAAGGGCAAAATGAGCGATTCCTATCTAATAAAGCACTCTGAGTAGATTACCAGAGGTTCTTCTCAATCTTCCCAGAGCGATAATGGATGCCAAGTGCACAGTGTTTCTGTCATCCTAAATCGCTTTTTAATTAGCCACAATATTTCATTCGTCCAGCAAAAACACCAAATGCAATTTGTGGTCGAGAGCTCCATCATTACTACGGAGGGACATTTCCGCCGCATTAGCTATTTTTCTTTATTCTCATGTTGGCCACGAAATAGTTTACTTTTTTTCTGCAGACAAAAAAAATAAAGGAAAAAATATTACATTCATTTTTCTGCATCTGACAAAAGCGACATCTCCTTGAGCAAAAACAAGACAAGACAGAAATGGAACTTATTAAAAATAATCCAAGATATTTTTCTCATCTAATTCTTACACTCGACTTTTCCTGGGAAAAGTATAAGAAAAGACCCTTAGGAAAAAAATTGTGGAATATTTTTCATAGAACATTCTCCATGACAGAATAATGAGAACAAGCTCTTTTGACGGAACTTTCTTGATGTAGCCAATTTGTGGGAATTGATTGCTGATGAGAATTGCAAATTCCCTCAATGAAGAAAAGTTTAGACAGGAAAATTTACCTCAATCACCCTTCAGAAATTCACGCAAATTTAAATTCTTTTTTTTAATTTTTTATGAAAAAAAATAAAGATAAATTCATGAAATGTTAATGAAGATTTTTTATTTTTGTTTTAATTAGATTAATTTAATTTGAATTTTATTTTAATTAATAGCAAAAGGGTGGCAAAATGTCCCAGGCTTTGTGCAATGCTCGAAAGTGTACCTTAGATGCTAAGGGAAGTGTACCACGGATCGAAATGTTAAGAGACGTGCTCCAGATTTAGTTGAAAATAAAGCTCAAAAATATTCTTTGGTATTTTTGTTATTGCTAATATTAATTATCCATTTACTATATCTGTGCATTGTATTAATTAATTACATTAATTACATTAATATTAATATTAATTATCCATTCAACTATATCTGTGCATTTGAATTTTTAATTTGTACCTCGGATCGTCACGAATTTAATCAGGTGTCGAACGGAAAATTGGTTTTATAAATTAAATCTGAGCTAATACAGTGCATACTTGTGAGAGTCCAATGGTGAAAAGTAGCTAATAATTTTTAAAAATTAATTTTATTTGTAGCAAAAGTATGGTATTAACCTGACAATCTGAGGAACACTGTCGATCGCTGGTGCTCTTCCCTTATACTTCAAAAATACTTTCGCATCATTTACCGTTTACCCGTTCTCAATTGATTTGAACTGATTCATAAATCACTCATAAGATCCCCTAAAATAGTTTTAAAAGTAATTGAATTAATTTTCCTTTGAAAACTACTTATCGGTTCATAACCGGTTTATTACCGGTTCATAACTGCTTTGCATCGATTTATAAATCACTCAAAACATTGCCCAAAATACACTTTAGCAGTAATATGATTGATTTTCGGACTAAAATTAGTAATCGGTTATGGACCGATCAGAATCGGCCAAGGCTGCAGAAGGATTCCAAGACCTTTCCAACGAGCCCGAATATGATACCATTCGGTCGAGAAATACGCTCTATAAAGCCTTTTTAACTTTTGACCTTAAAAAACCATTTTAAGGAATGATTCAACAGGATTTTCGTTTAAGTATAAAATAGGTAATCTCTTAAAAAATAGCACGACACGTTTTCGGACAATCCCAAAAAACGGTTTTGCTGGGGAAAAGGAAGAGTCGGAAGAAAATGCACAGACGGACATTCCATTCTGTTAATAAAATAAAATAGAATAAGGTTTACATTAAATAAGAATGTATTAAAAATATGAATTAAGAAAGGAGAAAAACCTTGTTGCATTTAAATACCAAAAAAAAAAATTAACCGTTCCGGAAAAATCTCTTTTGGTTTTCGTTCAAGGTAGGGCACTATGTATATACCTCACCAAGTAATACATTGGCGAGTTTGGGAAATATTCGTTTGGAGTTGGTTTTAAAGACAAAATGTCCTTTCATCTGTTATAGTCCCCTTAAGTTCATTTCAAATAAAATTGGGTTTTTGTCCTGATCAAATTTATTTTGGTTTGTATTTTCGGCACACGTTTTAGATCGGTCAAATTACATGAAATCAAAATTCACGTCATAGATTTTCATAACTCTGTCCCACTCTTTCGAACTCAAAACTGGACTGAACTAAATTTAATTTCGTGTGATATTCAATGGCTTCGGCACACATTTTAGATCAGGAAAATATCATTGGATTCCCTTTCTTTCTCCCGCATTTTGCATGAAAGGTGTACCGGAGCCGTCGGAGCAATTACTAAATAAATTGAATTTCAATCGTCGGTTTCAAATTTTCACTGACCCAATTTGCAATTTTTAAAACCAAATTTGAATTATTCATAAATCAAAATCGATTTCTTGAATGATCAAATTTAGTTTTTATTAACAATTATTTTTATTTAACAAATTTTTATTAACGAAAAACAAAAGGGGAATGCTTTTTTTCTGAACAGTTTTTTAGTACATGTTACTGTAAAACCGACTTTATTTTGTGTTGGTTCTTGTCACGGCTTTTTAGTGATTTTAGAACAAGACGAGGATTGGGAAAAGCCATATTAGTCGGAACCAACAGAAGAATTGTCGGTTATGCAGAAGCACATAACAAGCAAACAGTCATGTACTAAAAAATTTTCAGGAGAGAGATTTCCCCTTTTCATTTTTCATTGGAATAGCACTTAATACTTTAAAACAAGAAGCAGATGAATATTTTGATTTCATGACTGACTGAATAATCTTGCTATTCCAATGAAAATTGTAAAGGCGAAATCTACCTGATGATAACCTTTTTAGTACATGGCTGTTTTCATGTGCTTTTGCAATATCAACTTTTCTTTATGTTGGTCCCTGTCATGACTTTTTTGTGATTTTTTAGAATAAGACTAGGACTGGGGAAAGCCGTCTTAGTCGGAACCAATACAAAGAAAAATCGGTTATACAGAAGCACCTGAAAGCAGTCATGTACTAAAAAAAATATCCAGGCGAAAGATTTCCGCCTTTCCATTGGAATAGCACCTGATACTTTTAAAAAAGAAGATGGATATTTTGATTTCACGAAATTACTGACTAAATAATGGTTCTATTCCAATGAGAAATTAAAAGGGGAGATCTTCCTCCTGAACATTGTTTTTAGTACATGGCTGTTTTCGAGTGCTTCTGCGTTATCAACTTTTCCTTTGTATCGGCTCCTGTCAGGACTTTTTTGTGATTTTGGAACACGATGAGGGCGAGATAAAACAGCCTTGACAGAAACTAAGAAAAGTTAATAACGGAGAAGCACATAAAAACATCCATGTACTAAATAGATGTGCTGGAAAAAGAACTCCCCTTTTTAATTTTTCATGAAACCAAAATTTTCATCTTTTTCTGGAAGTATTTCTTCTAAACACATTTTTTAGTACAAGGTTGTTCTAATGTGCTTTTGCGTTATCGACTTTGCTTTGTTCCTATTAAAACTATTTTATTCAGCCCTTGTCATGCTCCAAAACTAACGAAAAGTCGTCACAGGAACCAACACTAAGAAAAATTGATAACCCAGAATCACATTAGAACAGTCATGTACTAAAAAAATATTCAGGAGAAAGATTTCCCCTTTTCATTTTTAATTGGAGTAGCACCATGAATGAAATATTAATAACAAGTACTTCATTCATGGTAATACTGCACATTTTTTTTAAACAAAATTGAGTTCATTCTTCTCTTTTTAAAGTTACTCTTTTTAAACTTTTAAAAATTAACCAGTTTATTTTAATCGTTATAATCACTGCCATATGCATCATTAGTGATTTTTTGCAGGCAAGAGATTATATTCTAAGGTCAACAGCCAGTTTAATAAATATGTCAAATTTGATTTGTTTAAAATAATAAATTAATTAAAAACTTTGAATTGTTCAAGATAATTGCATGAAATATTTACAAAACTTACCATTTCCCGAACTTTTTTAATTAATCTCGCTTTAACTGCCCGTTTTCATAGATTTTTCTGTACTTATTAACCAAATTTAAAGTTTCTTTAAAAAAAATATACAATGGAAAGTTTTTCTAGGTGTTTCTGTGTGATTTTAAGGAGCTTTGAGTTTATTTTACAACGTTGAACAATTTCTAATAACTTTTGAGGATAGAATGGGGTTTAACTTATTTTTATTTCTCAATAAAGAGAGCAGAACTTTTGCAATATTCTGCGAAACTTTTCATCTCGGATGAGAGCAAAGTTGTGGCAATTGTGACAGATTTCGCATTAGATTGGTCGCTAAGAAATGGAACACTTAGGGCTATGTGATAGGATGAGCTGTTCTCCTCTCTCTTTTGGAAAAATCACCCACTCATCCCCCTTTTTATCTGCCATATCTTTTGCTTAGGACGCTGCAAATCGGAAACGACAAGTTCATCTGATAGCGCCGCTGAACTGGGAATCGATAATGTGGGTGGTGTTTTTGTTGTCCTGGGCTCTGGATGCTTCGTGGCTCTTATCATTGGTGTCCTCGAGTTCCTCTGGAATGTGAGGAAAGTCGCTGTGGATGAGAGGGTAAGTTTTCATTTGAATTTTTCTCCATTCTTGCAATTTTTCTCTTGTCTGTCCCTCTAGCGCTTCTGCTCTTCATCTTCTGTGCTTTATTAAACTTTTTTTTGCCCATACTTTCCTTAGCTAGAGCTTTTTGCTCTCTCATCCGGCAATTTGTGTACTTTTCTTTGGCCAATTTCAGCAAATAGATTATACCTTTTTTCCCCATGCCTTAGTTGTTGACAGTGAGAAAAGACTCACGCAAAAGTCATACTCCTGACACTGTAATTTATTAGTTATTTACCTAGATGATTTATTTGTGTATCACTTTCACGAGATAGACTCCAAGAAAATGTCGTGGAAATTTGGGGGAAGAAGAACCTGCGTGGGAAAAATATTCAGGGGGTTCAGAGAAAAAAAGAAAACAGTCAAAAATTCACCTTGAAAGTAATTTTATGTGGATTCCTTGGAGATGAATTTTTGGAGAATCGCAGCTCCTATCGCTCTTTTGCAATCGAAGTGACACAATATTTGTGAATAATTTTATTAGGAAAGGTTACTATACTCAAATAAATTAACTCATTTTAATTACTTTTTTAATGGTTTGAGTTAATTATAGCTTATGTATTAAAAATGAGAAATAAAATCAATTATAAGTAATCGGAATTACAAGCCACGCCTTCCATATTGAGATATATCAATAAAAAATATTGATTTAAAGGATTTAAATCAATATTTCTTATTTTATTTTTCACTTTTATGCTCTAGAAATATTAAAAATATTTTAGAATAACAGAGAAAAGAGAGATTTTTGGTTATGTAATACGTAAGACAAGTGGGTGTGGCTTAAAATAGATTTGGCTTGTAAATAAATATAATGGATATGACTTTAGCACGTGTTACATTTGTTCAGAGCATTGAACAATTTTTTGGGATAGCCAATTAGTTACGGTTATGGGCGGGATTAATACGTAAGACAAGTGGGCATGACCATTATAAATGGAATCGTTAAATTGTGAAAGAATTAACGTGAGATATACCGTGACAACTTGGGAAATAAAAGTCTTGCGGATGTGTTAGAGGTGTTTATCCTTTCAAGCCTTCCTTTCCTGTTCTGGAAGGATAAACAAGATTAGCACATCAGTATGTTTGTTATTATATCTTAGTCAGAACTTTGAAAAATCTGCGAATAAAATTTAGGATTTAGGCACAGACTGTACAAAAGCTAACTGGGCGTTGTTTACGATTTGGTTGAATTTCCGAAATTGGTTCCTTGGTAAGCACGTTTAAGAACCTATCCGGATATCCAATAATAGTCGGTACAATAGTAAACTTTCGCTTATCCATGTACTCTTTGTCCATGAGACAGTACTATTTTCAAAGTTTTGTTGAGATTGGTTTAAGTTTTGGAGGTTTTATTAAACAAGTGCTCTAATCAACGTTTATTCTTTCTTACTTTGACTTTTTAGGAACGTATGCTTATTAAAACAAACTTTCCAAGTAAACAGAAGAAGAAGAAGAAGAAGAAAAAGAGATAACCTCCTTCCGGGTGCGTCAGTCTTGTTTCTCTTTTCAGGGGCACGAAAAACATACAGGATTCCCTGCCAAAGCTTTCGGCGCTGCAGTACGCCTTCTGCGCTGGTCGAATTGTGATATCGTCTCTGAAAATTGTCTCCCATAATTCCCTGTGTACCCTCATTAGAAGTAGTGGAAGTATTTAAGACAATTTTCAGAGACAACATCACAATTTGACCACTGAGGAAGGCGCACTGCATGGCCGAAAGCTTTGGTAAAGAATCCCGTATATTTTTCGTGTCCCTGAAAAGAGAAACAACACTGACGCACACGGAAGGAGGTTAGATCCCTGAGTTTTTCAAATTCTCAGAAGAAAAACGTTAGATTTCAAACGATTCGATGTTTATCAATTTCTTAATCCATATGACAAGTAACGTCACGATAAGTGTACGCTTTCTATTTAACACGTGGCGTGCCTCTTTTCGTTGAGCCGCTTTCAATCAACGCTTGATCGAGAATTCTCCGAGCAAGTTGTCGAGGACTGCAGATAATTTTATCTGAATGTAGACTTTTATACATGGACATAAAACGCCCTGTCCTAGTGTGGACACTCCATTAGCACTGAAAATTCATCTTTCGTTGTGCTGAACGACGCCCCTCCACTATGTCCCTTATGGCTGTCGTACAATCTGACCGATTGCGGATCGGAATCTCTCCTCTGATCAACGGAGAGCCCTGTTGTCGTAACCCTACGGAAGATATCCTCGCGTCCCTTCAGAAAGTGTATGCCGCCCGAGAAGTTAGCTCTTTTCTCCCGAGGACAATCACACTACCCCCGACTCGCGAGCCCAAGTTCAAATTTTATTGAAGTCTAAGTCTCTTCAGTGGACGGAGTACCTGATGAGCAGCAACCGCTGCAAAGCGCAGCAGTTTGCTGATCTTCAACTTCAAAGAGATTCAACTGTTTAATAGATATGCATTAACAAACTTTTTGACCAGAATGGTTAGAAAATTTAAAAATTTTACCTTAATAAAAATTAAGACCGAGAAATTAAGACCGGGGAGGTTTGGGACACTTTTTCATGGTTTGACTGACACAGTATTCCATAAAATGACGATAATGTATTACAATTCAATGCGGTCTATATGATACTTATGAGTATTGGCTTAATAAAAAGTATTCAATAGAACTTGGAAAACAACTGAGTTTTCTTGGAGAAGATAAAATTTTCTGTCTTCAAAAATTATAAATTCACAAAAATAGAAGTGCTCTTTCGATTGCAAAAGTCCCTCATGTGCTCGCATATTTATTTATCCCCAAACCACGTTCAATTTTTCTTCACTTTCCTGTCGATTCCACTGCCTTTTCTCCATCTTACTCCACCAGACTCATCCCGCTGAGTATCGTTTCCACTGACTGAGGGGAATTTGTGGGAGAAGCTTTGGAGGAACATTGACGATGGATGGAAGAATTTTTTTATGATGATTTGTCACTACTCAATCGATCATATTTTGTGTTTCATTTTGTATTCTTGCCATTTTACATTTATTTCACTTACTTATCGAATTTGAATGATGGTTCTTGTTTAAAACTTTTCATAAGATAGAAATGTCGAGTGTACCAAGAATGCAATATCTAGACATTTTTCAAGAGAGCTAGGAAGCTTTTTTTTTTAAATAAAATTCCGAAAAATTTCTTTCTAGAATTTTGTTCAGACTTAGTTCTAAAACCGTATTTAAGGGTAATTGTACAATTACTGTGCGATATCTAGACCTCAACCAAATTTTAATGTCCCAAGTATCCGGAGAGAATTGGTTCCAGAGGGTGTGACTTTAGGATACGCCCTTTTAAGGTCTTAAAGGGGCGTGGCCTAAAAATAATGCGCTGAGCTTATTCAGAACTTCTTATTAAACCGGAATAGGTTATCCTAAAAAAAACTAATCGTATTTTGAACTCATAGAGTGGGTCAATTCATGAATCCAAACACTGCGAATTTTCCCCGCTTTTCAATCCCGCTTAGCATGTTTTTTTGAAAGCTCTAATAATAAATCCCTAAAATGCAACTCTACTCTGAAATATTAGCCCAAAGCATCCTAAAACTGCAATCCCTGCTGAAGCTTTTAATGGCTTTTTCTCACTCTCTAACATAAATATTTTGAATAAATATTTACTTTGGAAAATTTATTACATGTAAATTAATATTTATAATGTGTTCGTTTGCATTTTAAATGGTGTTTTGTGTTGGTTTCATGTTTTGCATAAATTTAATGCATTTGCTATTGACTTTGAGAGGACTTAATGAGTGAATTAATGGTCATTTAATTTTGTTCCTCTTTTTAATTTAATTACAATGTACAAAACCAACCGACAACGGGATGATATATATCTGGTGTATCAAATGAATATTGCCTGGCCCTAAAACCACCCTACAATTCCTGGGGAAAATGCGCTGTGTAATGTGTATGTGTGACCCGGAATTTGTGTCACAACCGCACTTGTGAAATTTGGGGACGGGTGGAAAATGGTGATAGATAACACCATGGGAAGCCTTTAAGGCCGAACTGAAATTTGCATTGAACATTTGGATCACCACGAAACCCGTGAGAGTCCATGGAAGTGGCGGTTCAACAGGTTCAAAGGGTTCATCGTCAAAATCGAGAGCTGAATCTGAATCGAGGAGTACAACAATGGCAAATGCCCTAAATGTGGGAACAACATCCAGCACAGCTCATCTAGACAAAATCGGCACGTCCTTCGGTCACAAGTAATCAATATCCCACCCCTTATCACCAGTTTCTGTTACCCCAACAAAAAAAACAACAGTTCCATGAATAAAATAGAATTAACCGAGGTACAAAATGTCTAAAAGTCTAATTCAATGGAGCAAACAATGCTGAGGAATACCTTCCTTGGGTCCTGAAGAAAAAAGAATCCTAAATTAGCCATAAAGATAATCTTGAGGTGGAGGAGTTGATGCTCCAGCATAACTTCCAACGACCATTCGTGCCAGCTATAAACACTCGCACTATTCTCATTTTATTATTTTAATTTAAATTAATGCTGTACACCCTCAGAAATGCTCTCAAGACGCATAGGGATACCGCATATTAAATATTTCGTGTATGAATCCTCTTCAAAATTGAGGTTTTTAAGGTTTGGGCATTCTGTGAAATTTTAAGAGAACTTTTCATTGGTTTTAATAAGGATTTTTGCTACTTTCTCGAGAAGGTAAGTGGGAAGTAAAGTAATATTAAATTTTATTATGAGAAATTAAAAGGATGACAAAGTGTCCTAGGTTTGCAGAATACCGGAACTCATGAGATAGAACCAACACTGAGAAAAAAAGAGGGTGCGATTAACTTTTTTCCTCATAACTTTAACACTTTTAGGTATAAAAATATATCAACATTTTTTAATATTAATTTTACACCTTTTTAAGGGTAAAATTAACATGAAAAAGGGTAACTTTAACCCCCAATACACATAAAAAGGGTAATATTTACACCGTTTTAGGATCAATACTGCAGGGTAGAATAAACATTTCCGGAATGTTATTTTAACTTTTTCGGATTTCTCTCAGTGAAGAGGTGAATAAGTGGCTTCTAGAGTGAATCGTTAGCGGTAATCGGCAAAATTATGTAGGGTAAAGTGATACAAGTTGGACATAGTGTTACTAGTGTTATAAATTGGACAATTCGCCGGTACAAGTTGGACATGACTTTTTTCTTGATAAATAGAGTAGAAAATTTGTTTTTAAGCACAAGGAACCAAATTATAAAACTAAAGCATTAAATTGTGGGTATAAGCTGACGTTAATTGCAATCAAGAATAGGGAAAACCGGAAGTCATCGGGAAGAGATAATCACTCAGGGAAACACATCAATTATCTGCAGAGCTTTCGGCTCGGTCTCCAAGCCTTCATCAGTAGTCAATTTCTGCAATCCCTCTCTGAGAATCGTTCAGGGTTTTGGTCAGGATTACACCAAGGCATAAAAGGGAATGGGGCACTCTTTTTACACTGTATTTTACAAATTTTTGTATTACTTGGCACAATTTTCGGATCTTCTTCTTCGTCTCGGGTCTTGCTGGGAATTTCTCTTTGTTAGCACTGGGCAGTCCAGAGATGAAGAAACGGTTTTTCTGTTCGAGATTTTTTGACCCCATTCCGTTTTATGCCCTGGTGTAATCTTGACTAAAACCCTGATCTCGGACGGTCAATATGCACTGTGATTGGTGGGATCAACAGGGAATTACGGACTAGAAGCGTCTGATTTTGAACGAAACTGTCTATAAGCATTACTAAGCGGTGGTATTCAGTAGAGGTTTAGCCCTTTTTCCAAATGTCTCAAAGTCCTAACATATCATTTGATAGAGTAATCTAATTCTACTTTAAATTTTTTCCAAAAATTTTTACTTATAAGAAATTAAAGCACTTAATTCATATGGCTAAGCCTTAAGTCTGAAGATTGTACTACTAATGACATCTGATCAATTTAGATTATTAATTGTTCGAAAAAAAGGCTATAATCGGTCAAAAAATACAAACCTGTGATATTGTAATACGATAATATTCCGATCCATTGTAATTCTATGGTTCTCGACACCATAAAAATGCTGAACTGACATGTGCTACTGTTCTGAACCTGGCCCTTTCCGATTGATAGTACTTGGCATGTCTAATCTACAATTTGTCAAATTAGAAGAAGCCGAAAGTTGGCTGATTGAATACAGTTTTAGCCCAAAAACGACTCATTTTATCATCACGGTATTCACGTACTATTAACTAGATAACAAAAATGTTTACATATTTCGGAATGATACTTTATAACCCGTTTTTGTCATGCTCTTAAAATATTCTATCTATCATTACCTAAAAACGACAAAATTATTTTTTTAATATATGTATTTCTTAGTAATTATATATATTTCTATAATATATATATTTCTTAGTAAATGTAATTCTTTTTTATTATTAAGTTCAACTAAAAGAAAAATTAAATTTTAAGAGAATGTATCATTATTCATTTCAATAGGTGCATGAGTTTTTTTTTTTGGTAACTTTCCCACCACTTCAACAAAATTATCGAAGCTGGCAGTGAAGAAAATGCACTTCAAAGTTTTCGATATTCGCCACCGCTCGGCTACCTTTAACTTTCGTTTCTCTATCTTCGAAAATATTTCCAATTGGCTTCTTAAATTCTTGTGGTCTATTCTTAAAATGTGTATCTATCGACTTAAGTAACAAAATAATCAACCGATTTTTTGGCTTTGTAGTTCAGACTACCCCCTTAACCCTTTAAGGACAAATGGGACACCGGTGTCCTAAAATTAAAAAATAATTTTTCTAACTAGGGTAGGTGTGCCAAATTCCGGCCAGCTTGCAATTTCGGCCACCTTTTTTGTTCCTCAAATTTTCATGAACTTTTAAATTTTACGTACTCTAGAGATTATACAATGCAAAAGAATAACAAAAAATGTAGCATCGACAAACGAGATAACGTGAAAAAGATATTGGAAGAATTCCCGAAAGGCAAGGAACTATGAGAATGAAGGTGGCCAAAATAGGGCACCAAAGCTATGTCTATATTTTTATTCATTTTAAAATGTATTAAGAATGATTTTAGAGTAAATAAAGACGGTAAACTCTTTACAAGGTTCCAAGCAACACTATTACAAAAGAAAGAATAAAAAAAATCAATTTGTATTTAAAATATTACATTTCAAACTTGAGACTTTGATGTTTGCATGCAACTATGCCGAAATTTGGCACACTCACCCTATTTAAAGGACAACACAACTTTCTATAATCAAAAAAATTGTTTTCGATTTTGGTACCCTGGTGTCCTACTCGTCCTTAAAGGGTTAATCAGGCATAAATATTTTTTCTCTTTTATATATTGTGTACTTTTAAGGTATACTAATACAAATTAGCGTCTGATCAATAAAAAAAATTCAACGCATTTTTTGCTTTTTTATCAATTTCAATTGATTTTTATTATTTTTTTTGTTCTTCGCGTAAATTAAATTATGATGACAACATAAATTTTCACAAAGTCCCAAAATGAATCTAAAATGGAAATATTTCTAGTGAAACTCTTGGGAATATGAAAATAATCTTCTCTATCAGTTTCATGAATATGTATTCATTGAGTTTTCCAGCAAAGTATCATCTCCGTGGAGAGGAGCTCTAGAAATTTTCCTGCTTGAACTCATCTGCTCAAGAAAGCTACTCAATGAATCTCCACATCTGAAATTGAGTCAAAAAGTTCCTCAAGCACGTTGTCAGGAACATTGAGAGTCAATAAAAGTGAAATAGAAGAGAATTAATTCGGGGATGGGTAATTCTTGTGCATGGAAAACATGCTCAAAAATTCCCTATGGAAAACAATAAAAACGGGAAATAGCTTTGAATTTTCCATCTGAAACACTGCAGTTGAATAAATTGAAGTCAATTTGCAATAGTTCAAGTTGAATTTTCTCTAAAGGCATGTTTAATTGAGGGTATTTTAAGTCGAAATCTCTTTTTCGAAAATAAGTAGTCCATTGAGCGTTGTGGTGCTATTCCAATGAAAAATGAACATGTATTTTTAGCACTTTACTGTGCTCAAGTGCTTCTGTATTATCGAGTTTTATTAGGGTTGGTTCTTGTCATGACTGTTTAATGGTTTTTTCGACAGTCGAGACTCGAGACAGAAACCAACAAAAACAATCGATAATGCAGTGGCATTTGTGAACAGTAAAGTGCTAAAAACATGTTCATTTTTCATTGGAACAGCACCATTATGTCTTCATTAATTTTTGCCAATTTTTCGGAGCAGAAAATTACCCACTGAGCTTTATCTAAGACGCACTGATGCATAGGGTAAGATGAGGTAATTCGGAATGATGTCTATTTCAGAATTTTGAGATCTTTTCACTGTTTCAGATGGTCAAAGAGAAAAAGAAATCCACGAAGAGGTACAAGACTTTACATTCGATAGTACTTCTTCGTTGTTTTTTTTTCCTTTTACCACCTTAAACTGTTAGGAAATCTCAAAGTTCCGAATTAGACATGATTTCCAATAACGCTAGCATAGCGAAATGGTTTTCGAAAAGCCCATTTTCAAATGGATCTGATAGACTTTTGTATTTAAGTCAAAATACATTTTAGAGAATTGTATCGCATTTTACAAGATTTAGAGCTCCTTTTTTATAAAAATACCCTAGTTTAAACGAATTCTTAAGTAATTCCAAATGCATTCCTTAGTCTTCTATTCCTGAGGAGCTCAATATCATTTCGCGATGATAAACGCCATATTTGGATAATACGGAAGAGATGCAAAAATTCTCGAAAGCGCAACAAAAGCTCTTTCCAAGAATTTTCATGCAGAAAAGCTCACAGAAGACTGCATCTAAAGTGCTGATTTGGTTTTAAAGTTTTACTGGACAAAACCAGGAAACTACGGGATAAAATAGAAAATGAGGTCATTTCTCAATTTCATTGAAGTCTCTAGAGAAATTTCCATCGCCCAAGAAAATAGAAGAATTTAGAGAAAAAGTCGACAAAGACGCATGATCTAGAAGAATGTCAATCAATTTGCATTTAAATTGAACAGTTGAAGTGGAAGATGATTGTGAAGGATATGTTGTAGCATTGCAAAGAATTTTTACAGTCGCACCATTTTATTTTTTGGAGTTGCTGAATATATATTTATTGACTTGAAAGCAAGGAATACATAAAAAAATCCATCTTTGATAGATTTCGAAACTAACATCTAACGCCGAAAGCATAAATATTTCCTCATCCCAATATTTTAAGAAAATGCGATTAATAGGAAAAGTGTTTTAGGGAAAGTTGCTGAATTCAGAGATACTTCTCGAGGTTCTTCTTCATCTCAGCCGGACTTGTGCTCGGTCCATGTCTCTCCACGGGCTGCCCCTCCTTGTCAACAATGAACTTGGTAAAGTTCCACTTGATGAAATCAAACACTGTCCCCTTCTGTTTGTTCTTGAGGTACTGGAACAGTGGATGAGCTGACTTCCCATTCACATCGACCTTCTCGAACAGATCAAATTGCACCTTTCGCTCTCGAATTGAACATTCAATCTCCTCATTGGTACCTGGTTCCTCATGAGCGAATTGATCGCAAGGAAAAGCCAGGACTCTCAGGCCTGAAAAATTATCAAAATGTTTTTTCTGAACTTTCAAAGAAGTGCTCAATTTTACCATTAAAACAGAAAAAATTAAGAACATTGTCCATAAAGTTAGTAGTAACACAAATACAATTTAAATCGCAAGGCCAAATTTGAAGAATTTTACTTGAAATCAGAAGCATCCAAATGATTATGTAATTTTAGGTTTTATTTAAAAACATCGACTTTAGCGAAACCTAGCGCAAAATGCATTTAGCTTCAATGGTCTACTAACTTTATTTATAAAAATCCTTTAAGGTTTTCAGTTAAGATAAATGCAAAAAGTTTCAAAGTAATAAGAGAAAATTATAAGTACATAATTTTGAAATTTTGCTCAGTTAAAAATCTAGGTAAAAATCAAAAAATAGGTATAGGAAAGTTTCATAATTTTGAACAGTTTGTAAATTTGGACACCTTGAGGATAAATTTGGACACTAAAAGTAAATTGATTAAAATTGTGCATTTTTATTCCAGTATTTGATGAATAAAGAATTATATATAAATATTTCTTGCTTTAGAGGATTTTAAAACTAAATACGTCAAATTTTAAATATGATTTGAGTTAAAATTACTTTGTTCAAAATTCAGTGTGAGCAATTGCTTACGAGAAATATGACAGAACATCGTGTTTATTTCACTCTTATTTAGCAGTCGTGAAGTACTAACAACTTTTCTTCTTCTTTTTTGAGTGATATTATTAAATATTTATTGATTATTGTGTTAATTCATATTAATGGTGATTTGTGCATTTGTCCTGAAGTGAGATTTGTCTTACTATTTACGTTTTTCGTGTGATAAATGGGAAATTTTCTCAGAGATTCACCGCAGTGAGGTGATAGTCCTTATCTTGGACAGGTGTTTTTCTCTCAAAATTTCGTGAAGTTTTAGCTTTTGTGACGACTATATTGTATAAATGCCTAGAGAAACAAAAGAGCATCGTCTTTCGAACGAGATGTAGTGAGAAAAAAATTTGAAAGGCTCCTGGAAAGGCCAGGGAATGCGTGAATTCGCGAGTACTTGGATTACCGAAGTCAACTCAATTTAATGAATGATTTAGCAATTTCCTGGGCTCCTTGTGACATTTTGCGGTTCCCTTACATAAACAAGAAGAGGACTTGGGCAGGCAGGTTCTTGGCAGGACTTGGGCATGGAGAATAATGGGCATCCTTTTTAGGCGAATGAGCTGTCCAAATATAGAACTAAGTTGTCCAAAATAAGAGTCAAATTTACCTCTACAAATCAATTCATTTTCAAACGTATTAAAACTAATTTTAGTGCAAAAAAAAGATAAATAGCTTGCCAAGTTTCTAAACAACCCTTCTGAATAAAGAGTAACAAAGAAAAATCAATTAGTATTGAAAATATCGCACTTCAAACGTGGAACATCGATGCTTGTAAGCAGACTGTCGAAAAGGATGAGCCTTTCCCTATAACTTATAATTTTAAATCTAATATAGTCGCAGGTAAAATAAAAATTTCTTTATTTTTTCATTGCTAAAATTCTCATAATATCGTTTACTTTTAATTTTATTAGCGCCTTGTTTTTACTTTTCTATTTTGGTCAAGAAAATGGCAAATTTAGAAATTAAAATAAAATTATTCATAGTCAGGAATGTATTTCGTGCACATGCATTAGAAAAATTTCATTACAAAAATTTTTCCATTCATTATTTTGCGCAAACCTATTTTTCTGCACTCAAATCTAAATTGGATTTAGTATGAACATCAGAACAAATTCAGTTTAGTTTTTACAGCAAACGTGTGACATAGAATTCTGCAATACTTTTTCAGAAAGGAAGATGTAGAAATTTCAATTCCGTGAAATTTTGCTGATCTAAAAACAAACCTAAATACCAATTTTGGTTAATGGTAAAATAGATTTGTTGAATGGTCAATATAAAACTCTCAAGGCTGGGAAATCATTACGCAAGTTCATTGTCATTAATTTATGTCCCTGACAGACCTTTCAAATGACAAAGTTTCATGAAATCAAAATTCACATAATTTTGTCTCTCAAACTTTTCACGTATGTCAATCCCGTTCGTTCGCACTGTAAATTGGATTGAACTAAATTAAATTTGATACGAGGATAAAAAAAGCAGAGCGCTATGAAGCAGTCAAGTATCAAGCTTTTGAGTGAAAAGAATTCTTAATTTTGATTTCGTGAAATTTTCTAATCTAAATTGTGTGAAGGGGCTTTAGCAAGGAAAAAAGAATTTTTTGTGTATTTTGTTTCCTGGATCATCACACTGAACGCAAGAAGCTCCGGAAGATCTTTCAGAGCAGGAAAATTTCGTTAAATCAAAATTCACATCCCTCTCTTTCTCCAACGTATCGCACATGTTTATCCCAATCTGTCGCACTCTTCTCCTTCTTCTTCTTCTTCTTCTTTCTAATATCAAAAAATTCAATTTACTTCGGTAAGTTTTTGAGTACGAAAGCGAGAGACAGATATATACTAAACGTGTGAGATAGACAAAGATGTGAATTTTGATTTAATGAAATTTTCCTTGCCTAAAACTTATTCTGGAAGCATAGGGGAAACTGGGGCACCACCAAACACGGGGTAGCACCAAACACTGCGATTTTTTAATCAGATATTCGAATTCAGAAGACAAGACTTATAGGAATTTATAGGCACTAAAGGGATACTTGTCTACTGAAGAAATGGTCGAGATAGTCCAAGTAGTTTTGAAATACATACATATAGTCTAGTAGTAGTATAATTACATATAGTCTTAAGAAAGGATCGTTGGATCCAAAAGGCAGGAAATAAACTGAAATCTAATCTAATCTAATCTAATAAAAATTAGTGTTTGGTGCTACCCCGTGTTTGATGGTGCCCCAGTTTTCCCTACATGTGTAAGTTAGGTCAATTTTTTGTTGATCCCTGTAGCCAATCGGCCGCAAAGTTTCACAGTAACAGAAAATTCCCTGGAATTTGTCTTCTATTTTTCCGCGAGAGTTTCCGTGGAAATAAACGCTAATATTCCGCTTGGAATTTTGCGGAGCTATCAGCTTTTTTTCGCGTGAATTTCCTGAAAAAAAGTCAGAGGAATTTTCTTGCAACATATCTGAGAGCATTCCCTGGAAATTGATTCAAAATTTCCTTTGAATATTCCTAGTATATTTTCTGATATTTTTCCGACCAAGACTCTATGGAAGTAAGCGCGAAAGTTCTGCAATTATTTTTCGTCCTAACGCTATAATTCTTGCGAGCTAGACATACTCAAATGAACGAAATGGTAGCAATATTTTCAATTCAAAAGTAGAACAATTGAGTGTTCGTCTGATAGATGAACACTGTCCAAGATCTAAGCTGCCAATTGGCACTGATCGTACATATTTGTGGTTGTTTTTTTCTGGAAATTCTCTATGAAAGTTCCACGAAATTTTTAATCAATTTTTGGAATTATTTTGAAGAAAACTTTATTTAAAAAATCCACTGGAAAAGTCGTGGAATTCTGTAATATTAAACCACGGAAGCCTCTAAGGCCGTTGCATTGAAATTTCCACGGAGAATTTCGTGGAAATAAAGAGGATTTTTCCAAATTTTTAAAGGGCTGACTGCCGATTATACGCTATTTCAATCTATAAGAAAGCCGTGGAAATATTCATCAGAGAATGTTCCATGGAAACTCGCGGACATTTCTCATTAGACGGTCATATACAGAGTTCCGTAAACGTCCATGGAACGCTAGGAAGAAATTTAGCGTCAAATTCTATCTCGGAAGCTTACGCGGATTTTGAGCGGTAAAATCCAAGGAATTCCATGCGGATTTTTAGCGGTAAAATCAGCGGACATGGCAGAAAAGGCTGCTGGAAATCCAGTGGAATCGCTGCGGCCGTTGGCTATAGGGATGTAGGGTAAGTGTGTTAAATTTCGGCATAGTTGCATGCAAGCGCCAAAGTCTCAAGTTTGAAATGTAGTATATTTAATACAAATTGAATTTTATATTCCTTCTTCTTAAGGAATTTTCCTTGGAACCTTGTAGATAGTTCACCATCTTTATTTTCTCTAAAATCATTCTTAATGCATTTTAAAATAAATAAAAATGTAGACATAACTTTGGTGGCCTAATTCGGTCACATTCTCATAGTTCCTTTCCCTTCGGGAATTCTTCCAATGTCTTTTACACATCATCTCGTTTGTCGAAGCTACATTTTTTGCACTATATAAGCATTAGAGAGTGTGCAAAAACTAAAGTCATGGAAATTGGAGGAACAAAAAAGGTGGCCGGAATTACAAGCTGGCCGAAATTTGGTAGACTTACTCTAAATTTTTTGCTGATATTCGATTATTTTTATTGATCAAGTCGATTTCTAAATATTGTACTGTCTAGAAATATTTTCTTTAATTTTCTTCCGTCAAAAACCTTTGAAAGAAATCTTGACAAGAATTTATTTGAATTATTGTGTAAAGTTTTCTTATCTTTTGTATCCATTCATGTCAAGTATTTTTCACTGTCGAAATTTCACGATGTTAAAGAGAAAAATTTAGCGAAAGCGCAGATCTTGGAGATTGTCAATCAATATCAATTCATATTCAAATTGAAGAGTTGGAGGAAAAACCTTTCGTTGAAGATATTTCACACATTTTACAAATATTTGAATTCACTTCTTTATTGATTTCCATACAGAGTTACATAAAAAATGTTCTATCTTTGACAAAATATTTGCGATATTCGCGTGTGCCAAAACATAGCCTAACATCTAACGCTGAAAGAGTTTGGGCAGAAAGTTTATTTTTTTTAAGGATAAATATTTCCTCATCCCAGTTTTAAAGAAAATGCGATTAATAGGAAAAGTGTTTTAGTGAAAGTTGCTGAATTCAGAGATACTTCTCGAGGTTCTTCTTCATCTCAGCAGGACTTGTGCTCGGTCCATGTCTCTCCACGGGCTGCCCCTCCTTGTCAACAATGAACTTGGTAAAGTTCCACTTGATGAAATCAAACACTGTCCCCTTCTGTTTGTTCTTGAGGTACTGGAACAGTGGATGAGCTGACTTCCCATTCACATCAACCTTCTCGAACAGATCAAATTGCACCTTTCGCTCTCGAATTGAACATTCAATCTCCTCATTGGTACCTGGTTCCTGATGGGCAAACTGGTCACAGGGAAAGGCCAAAATCCTCAAGCCTGCAATAATAGTGCAGAATTTGTTATTCGTCTCCAACTTCTCCGAGAATTGCCACAATCCACCCCCAAAAACCATTTTCTGCAACAACAAATGCAATTCTCAGAGCAACTTTGAGGAACAAAGAAGAGAATTTGTCTCCCTGGCGTAAGCTCAGTTTTTCCGTAGTATTTCACAGAGTTTTCCTCAACTTGTGGCAATGGGGAAGAAATGCACAAGAGAAATCGTCTTTGCTGATGCAATTAAACTTTATGCTTTTCATAAGGAGCTTTAGAGACTTTTGTCTGACAGTCCATTTATTGTTGGAATTAAAGTGCACGATACTTTTGAGAAATTGACGAACATTTTTTAGCAGACTTTAATGGTAGTTTATGAAAAGTATTTTGCAAGAAATTAATGAGAACAGTATTACAGTACGATGTTAATAGTGTGAATTCAAAAGAAATTTAAACACATTTAAAAGGACATAAAATTCCGGTAAATGTTAAACTTTTAAACTGTTTTAATTTAAGCAATTTTTTTTACGAGTGAACTAATAACATTAAGAATTACTACAAGTAAACACTAAAGCGACTAAAGAAAACAATCATAACGTTGAGGAAGTGATTGTAAATTTGGATAGTTTGTAATTTCGGACACTTTAAGGGTAAACTTGGATAGTAGAAATAAATAGATTAAAATTTTGGATTTTTGCCAATATCTAATGAAAAAAATCTTCTATCTTCTAACTATAATTATTTCTTTTAGAAGATATTGGCACTAAATATGTTCAATTTTAATTATAATTTCAATTAAAATTACGCCCGATGCCTTAATACCCTATTAATTATACTTATTACCTGGTTGCCCAAGTGATGCCCGTGAAGACACTTTGGTACTTGTTTGCCATAGGGTAATTGTGCCAAATTTCGGCCAGATTTATATTTCGGCCATTTTTAGTGTAATTTCGGCCACTTTTAGCGTAATTTCGGCCACTTTGAGTGTAATTTCAGCCAGAAAAATAAATAAATTACAATTATGAATTTTTTTTTCGAATAGTCAATGATTTTATTCTGCTTTTAAATATTTATTCATTTTATAATGTATTAACACAAAAATTAGATATAAATTTAAATTCTATATATAATTTGAATTTAAATTACGTTGGAAAAGCTCAGTGTGAAAAGAGTCTTAAGAAAATGTGACAGATCACTTGTGTTTCTAGCAGTCTTGTGATTTGTGGTGAAATGCAGTGCGTTTTCCTTCGATATTTTTTTTATTAAAATGGATTAGTTTTCATTTTAGTTTAGTTTTTCATTTCATTAGTTTTCTGTTTAAGTTAATAGTGAATCAGTCTTTAAATTTCCGGTAAAATTTTCCATTTGGATCCTACATTTCGTGTAAAAAAGTAGATACTTTGTGAGCGTCTCTCCGGTCAGGTAATGCTACCTATTCCGGCAACGTCTTTTGTTTTCCTTAATTTCTTATTCATTTTATTGTTTTTTTTCAATTTCTGAGTTCTATAATAACCATAGAAGAAAAGAATCGTCTCTATGAAAAAGATGATGTGAAATGGGCCTTGAAAGAGTTCAGGAAGGGCAAACTGTTACGGGAATCTTCGGGTAAATTTAAGATGCCAAGGTAAACTCTTCAGGTCTTCAGGACAAATTACACGGAAGATCTCAGGGTTTCTGGGTCATACAAACGTATTAAAGTAAATATTTTTAAACTCCTTCCGTATGATGTTTTGAAATTTTTTATCGGTTGCTTCACAAAAGGTGGTCATAAACAAGGTGTCCGGTATTACACTCAAAGTGGCCGGAATACTACCCAAACTAATGTCTATATTTTTATTAATTTTTCAATATTTTGGGAACTGATTTAAAGAATACAAAAATGATAAACTAGTTTTCAAAGTTCCATACAATCCTCCCGGAAAGTAAGTAACAAGAAATTTCAATATGCATTAAAAATATTGCATTTCAAACTTAGGACTTCGGTGCTTATTTGCAACTATGCCGAAATTTGGCACACTTACCCTATTTCTGGATTTTTTTTTCAAATTTTGTTCAAATTTCTTTCGGAATGCAATCAATTCTATTTTTTAAGTTTATTTTTTAACTTGATGGCACCAATGTTCAAGATTCCTTTTCTCTTTTAATGAATATAAGAAAAATTTTCTCTATTTTACAATATTCAATTATTTTTGAGAAAGCAGAGAAAATATTGATTCATTTTTAATGTCCTTTTGTAAACGTTTTAACTAAATTAAATATTTTTGATTTTTTAATATTTATTACTATATTCACATTTCAGGGCTTTTATCTAAATTTTTAGTAAACAATATTTTATTTAAAATATTCTTAAACATGGAAAACATTGTTTCATCTTGAAAATTAATTTCTTAATATTTTTAAACTAATAATTTTTGTTTTTTTTTATATATAGTGTTATTATTGTAGTGAAATGTGTCCATAGATCTTCTGAAAAAATTGAAAATTTTTACACGTTACTGGACTGTATGCGACGTACTTTTCCACTTGATTAAGTTATTTATGTTATTGTACCTTTTATTCTCCAGCTATGAATATTTAATAATTTTCCAAGAATAAATGAATAATTTGTTAAAGCAACTTTTGAATGACGAAAAGCGGTTCCGTATATTAATTGATTTATAGGACATTCCAAAGTTTTAGAATTGCAACATAATGTTTCATGCATCAATTTCAAGCAATTGAAAGTTATTTAACTGACCTTTCGACTCTGCAAATTCATCGTAGAGTTCATTGAGCTCCTTGTAGTGCTGTGCTGTGTATCCACATTTGGATGCCACGTTGACTATTACAAGGGGATGCCCACGATACTTCTCCAGACTCACTGGCTGCCCCTTGATGTCATTGGCCGTGAAATCGTAGACGGAATTGGCCGTCTTGGGATCTCCCTGGTCAGCTGAACAAGCCATAACTCTGAAAAGAAGAAAAACCACCAGACTCTAGAGACCCTCATTTATCATCCTGGACACACTCCTGGGGGGCCTTTCTCGGGGCCAAACTATTCACATCGCAATTTCACGGTGAGACAACTTTCTACCACCAAAAGCTCCCTTGAATATTCATTAAAATTTTATCTGTGGAATTTCTCTCTCTTCTGCCATTCTTAATTTAACGTTTTATTAGCCTCTAACATTTTCTCCATGCCACACATTCTCAGCTGGATAATTAATCAGTGGGTAGAGTCCTTTTCTTGCTCAAACTCCAAAGAGAGAGCAATATGTCAAAGAAACAAGGTTTTTTAAATTTAATGGAGATTGTTTGCTCGTGTTTAATCAATAGGTTAGACATAGCGACTCTCTGAAAGATTCCATTCAATAAATGGACCTCTAACTAAATAGAACTATCCAGGCTAACTAAAAATAGGATTTGTGTCTCTGCTTGAATAGGCCTATTCTTTCTCAATTTGTTTTGTATTCAGTGAAAATTCCTTCTTTTATAAACATTTTGTAACCGAATTTTGCGTAGAATGAACCACTTAAATAAATTTAATTAAATTTTGATTAAGCTTTTATCGGCTTTAGCATGAATTCGGCTTATCAAAAACAACCACCGTCGAAAAGTATTGATAAAATAGTTAACAGCAGTGAATGAAAATGATTAGTTTACAAACTTGAGGTTTAATTACTGTACATTTGATTTTTTCATTATGTTTAGTACATGCCAAAAGGCAAAGGGCTATTCAAGTTGAGTCACAAACCTTTTTTCTAATTGTTTACTAGTCTATTTATTCTATCAAAATAAACTTTCAATTAATTAGTCATTGTAGATTTGATGTTTTTCTTGATATGCGAAGCCGAACGTATTATTTGTGTCTCAACTTAAATAGGCCTTTATTTCTTTTCGACTTTATATAAATAATCAGAAAACATTTCTTATTTTAAACAAGCTTTTCTCAAGTAATTTGGTGTAGAACCGAGGCACTAGAATAATTTAATAAAATTGAAATAAAATTTCTATTTAAATTTATTATTTATCTATATCTATTTAATATTTAAGTTTTTCTCTTATTTTCTAAAATAAAAATAAGAGAATTTATCCACATGAGAGATCTCAAGAAACAAGTCACAAAAATATGAATTTCGTCTTGGATTGAATAGGCTTTTTTAACCTACATCCTAACCAAGCGAAAATATATTTCGTATGTAAAATAAAGCAAATATAAAAATTATAAATTCTGGAAAATTAGAACAAAACTCATTTATTTATATTTGCCTTATTTTACATCCGAAATATATTTTTCGCTTGGTTAGGATGTAGGTTAAAAAGCCTATTCAATCCAAGACGAAATTCATATTTTTGTGACTCGATCCTTTCTTATTTTTGCTTTGGAAAATAAAAAAAAATAAATATTTAGAAGCTGAAGTATTTAATGGTTTTCCCCAAATTTTCCTTCACATTCATCCTAGTAGCCTAATTCTTGTAAAGAAAGGCTAAGAATTTTGAGCCATAGGTTTCTTTGTTTAACCGCCCAAATAGGCTTTTAGTTAGTCAAGACACAAACCATCGTACAATTGGCGGTTCAACTAGCTCAAGGAACACAGTTGGCTTTCTTTGAGGATCTATTTGAAAAGTCAAAAACGAGACTTTCTTACTTCCTGACACTTTTCTAAGGTGGCGGAAGTACATCCTGTTCGAATTTCGAAGTTTTCAAGTGTCAAAATAAGTTTATCTTCATTTTGTTATGCGAAAAATACAAAGCAACGATGTTTACTGCTTCTGTCAATGATACTTCACAAATTTTCTCCACCTTGTCCGAAAATTTAGTGTGAAAATTCAAAATTGAGTTTGAATTTTTCGTACATCAACGACTTCTTGTGCAAATAGAGTTCCATTTACCTTTTATCCAAGACATTATTGGCTCCGTTTAGTAATAAAACCCTTCGAAGAGACAAAAGCTACTTCAAAGCCAAAGCAAACCTATTCGAAAATCTACCGAAAGGCTAAAGTGCAAGTCCATATACCCGCCGCTTTAGCGCTGATTGTTCTGCCATTTCGAAATTTGGTATACTCGAAACTTCAATCGTCAGCAATATGTACAACAGTGAGTAAATGTTTTATCGAAAAGTGATTTTTTTGTGTAGTTTTGTGGAATTTTAGAATCGCAGGACTTTTCAATCGCAATTTCATTAAAATAAATATCCTTTTCATGAACTTGCTGATTCTTCCTTATCTCATCGGTTTAAATTTTCGAACTTCCAACGTTACAAATTCGAAAATTTAAAGCGACGAGTTACACAAAAGCAAGCAAGATCATCAAAAGGACATTTATTTTATGAAATTGTAATTTAAACGTTCTGCCATCCTGAAATTCCACAAAAATTCACTTTTAATTCTAAGAATATCGAAATTCGAAATGGCAGAAGAATCAGCGCTAAAGCGGCGAGTACGTGAACTTGCACTTTACACTTCCGGTAGATTTTCGAATAAGTTTGTCTTGGCTTTAGAATGGCTTTGTCTCTTCGAAAAGTTATTACTGACGGAGCCATTTCGTTTTTTTTTATCAATTCGGACAAGTTTCGATCAATTTAGAAGGTTTTAGAACTTTATCGAAGTTTAGCTGGTTTTAAAATATATTTTACTAATATCTTAAAAAAAAAAACGATGCCATTCGATACTTCTTAAACATAATAAATCGCATCCTTGATTGTTGTAGCTCTACATAACTTTTTTGTTCAATTTTTAGAGCATATACCATCAAAGCACGGAGTACGAGTATTCAGCAAAACTGTGATACTTTGCCACCCCTTTTTATATTAGGGGTCTCTTGTGTGTTAATTTGGGAAAATTCATCAGAAAAACACATGCTAAAAGATGAGGAAGAAAAATTTCATGATAATTGAATTCTATCGTGAGATTTTCCTCCTTTTTTGCTACGTTGATGCTGTGTGATGGGTGTTTATTTTCAATGTGAATTATTGAGAAAATGTCTACAAGAAAAGCGTTTTGAATTTTCATGGCTTGATTCATCATCATGGATTATTTAATTAGCACAAATTTTCCTGAAAATTGCTTAAATTAATTATGCGAAAATATTCTACATTAGAGACAATTTTATCACCACAGGCGCCTCCTTGGAGGCTCTCGATTCTCAACTTTTTGTTGCTTTCAGGGGTTGAAAATATAACTTTTTAAAAGAAAAATTGCGCAATTTCCTAAACCATAAAATTCACCAACAACTTCTTAAATGAATTTTTACAAAGGTACAGAAAAGAATGTTTTTGCAAAGAGGAGCGTTGGGGAAATTTCGATGACTTCGATTTTAAATTCATTAGGCAATAATTGTCTTTTAAATTTTCTGTTAGTTTATAAATCATTGTAGGTAAAAGTTTGTAAATCAGAAATCAGCTGTTTGTAATTAGTTGGTCAGAAACTGGTTCTTTTATCAATTTGACAAAGCATTTTAAAGTTTCAACGAACGAAGATTCTTTTGACAAACTTTTACAAACACAATCACAAAACTTTTTCAAATTACAAATGAACTGGTATTGAACAACCTATTTAAATAAAAATTTTGTAAGTATGCTCTTCAAAATGATTTTTGGGATGATCAATGAAGATCAGGAGGTCTTATTGAACAAATTTGGTTTGCAAAAGGTCTGAATTACAAACTAATTTGCCAAATTAAACACACTTAATTCCGCTACATCTTAGCTTACATATTTTCATGCAAATCTACACAGAAAAAAATATTTCGTAAAATTGTTCGTAAATGTTTGTGAATTCCTATTGGAGACCTACGAAATGCTCGTAAATAGTATAACCCACAAATTTCGTAATAGTTTGTACTTTTTTTACAAACTAGTTCGTAACATGATCATTTAACGAAATTTTTTTTTGTAGTTTTACAAACATTTGCTTGAAAACACATGAATAATGTTCGTCAGATTTTGTCATTTGTTCGTAAATTTTTGTCAAACAAACAAAAATGCACGAACAAATGTTTATAAAAGTACAAAAAATGCTCATCATTTTACGAACAATTTTTGTGAAGAAGTACAAACTTTTACGAACTTGTTTGTGGGTTATACGATTTACAAGTATTTCGTAAGTCTTCAATTGGAATTCACAAACATTTACGAACAATTTTACGAAATATTGTTTTCTGTGTAGACAAATTATTCAAGAATCCCCTATTTCAGATCTGTAAAAGACACGGCGTGTAAAGTATTTTTGTAAAAAGTTTGTCAAAGGGATGTTCTTTTATGTAAAACAAAAAAGAGTTTTCTAAAATTCGTGCGATGATGAAAAATTTTAAAAGAAAGATTTGTAATACTACTAGCTGAAAATTTGTCAAAAATTGTTTTATTTGTGATTCAGATATTCAGTGGTCGACAAATGTTTGTTGAACCCATTTGACAAAAAGTTTGTCACATTTTACATGGAATAACATCCTTTTGACAAACTTTCAGTAAACGAATTCACAAACATTATTTCCAGAATACGAAGAATTCTAATGCATAGAAAAATTGTAGGTTATAAATGTGCCCCTGTAAAAAAGTGCCCCATTTTCCCTAAATACTTTCATGAGCTAGGGACTCGAAGAAGAGAGATGGTTAACAAAGAAATGCCAAAGAAATATTTTTATCCGTCTGGGTGGGTAATTATAAATTTCCTTTCTTATTTTATCACATATTTTCTTTGAGCTGGATGTCCCTAAGCCCTCCCTCCCCTTAAAAAAAACAGAAATATACCTTGGTGCGGTGGACAAAAGACGAAGAGCAACAAAAGCTGCTCCAAGGGCCCCAAATCTCTGCGTGACACGACAAACAACCATAATTTTCCTGCTTGCGGCGATGTACGAAAGGAAAAAATAGAATACACTCCTCAGGAGAGTGCTTTTTCTTCAGTGATGGGTGGACTTTTTTTTATACTATTATTGTAAATTTTCTCTTAAAATAATTCCCAGGATATTTTTCTTCTTTGTCCTTTTTTTTGGCCCCTTTCTCTGCTTCAAAGACTCTCTTGTGCTTTTTTTTCTGACGCTGGGAAAATTCTCCTTTCAGAGATGATGACCAGATGAAAGTCCTCCGACTGAAAATTAAATTAGTTTCCACTAGAATTCCTTCCATATTTAATCGGCAAAATCGGCTTTTCTTTTAGTCAAACGCTCAAAGGAAATTAATACAGCATCCACAAATTGAAGGATAAAAAAAACCAAGCAGAATTAAATATTACAAGTCAAGATTAAATTGAGTTGCTTTTTTTTAAGTCAAAATGGGAAATTAATAGGAAATCCATTTGACGAGAGGTCTATATAAAATATTTACAGAGACAATCTCTTGTGAGAAATCTAGAACCTTTTTTCCACTTCTCTACACATTTCTCAAGAATTCCCCAAAGTCTGTACATGGGATTTTTTTTTGGGGGGAAAGGTTGAAGCATGTCTCCAAGAGAAAATTCATGCTGTGCAATGATGATAATTTAGGATGACGATGGGGAATGGCAAAAAATAGTGAGGGGTTGAGGACTAAATGGTAAGGTGAGATTACAAGTTTATTTTTGTTCCCAACTAGTCAGAAAGTTTACTGTTCAGGAAATAAACACACACACACAACATTTAATTCAATTATTAAGGCTCTATATCATTCATTTGTTCTAATATTAAATTTGCAGTCAGTGGTTAAGGAATTACTAGCATCTCATAACAGTGATATATTTTAGTGTTGCATCAGTTAAGCAATAGATGGCGTCAGTCAGAAATTTTTGACCCCTTCTAGCTCGGGTCAAGAGGATCGGTGGGCTTAGGGTTTTTATTTTTCAAAAGCTGTTAGGCCCAGCTACAACATACTAAAATTTGTTATCGATCGGTGCGATCGGTGCCATAGGGGCTGAGTTATTAAGAAAACAAAATTTTGGGGTATTCTAAAATGACGAATGCGTGGTGGGGTGGGGGAGTCTGACATCACGTATTTATAGCGACCCATCGATATTTAACCTTTGTCGAAAGTTGCTTGTCGATATCTCTCACCGTTTTCTCTCCAGAAGTGGTTATATGCCGGACGGACGGGACGTCCACAAACCATATAAGGTCCATATCCAGGACTGCTCAGGACAAGATTGAGTAAGTATTTTTCATTGCGACGTAGCTTATCATCCACTGACCTTTACCGAAGAGTTTCCATATCTAATCGTCTCTAGTCCTTCATTCAATTCGAATTTTACGTTTGACACTAGGTAAATGTCCTGTCATGCTAATATTCAAGCAGTTGTGAACTATCTCGAGAATGCTACTATCATGCCAGCATCAATAGAACTGTCAACTCTCCTAAATTTTGATCTCAACAAATTTAAGTGGATGGAAATAATTAATTAAGTCATTATACCGAATGGTATAAGTTTTACTTTAAAATATGTTATCGCTGTCGATCTGTCAATAACTTTATATTTGAATGGCAGAAGAGGGTTTTTCTACTTTAGAAATTTGCATAAGAAAGTAATAGTACTATCATAATAGTGTAGGAGGACTGTTTAGCCTAGAGGTCTTGTAGCGAGAAAGCCTGTCTTGACGAAGCCTCTTTTGAACCGACCGACCAGCGGTACTAATCACTGTTTAATTGTGATGGTGACTCTGAGGAATGCTATAACAGCTAACTTCAGAGGCATTGTTTCGCTAGACTCGTTAGATTCGTGGCTCTGAAATGATCCCATGGGGGCTTTTTTCTGGAAGGCTAGCGAGAAAGGTACTCCAATATATTCCAGTTATTATTGATCGTATAGAGACATTTTATTTTTACTACAATGTATTCATTTTGATGATCTCGTTTTGGAAGAATCTACTGATCGTAGATCGCCCAGAGAGAGAATTCTGTAACAGTCTGACAATGTCATATGACAAATTCTCGTGGTAAAATTCGGAAGCAGGACCACATTAAAGCCCAGTGAACATCTAATGGCCATTGCAAGGAGCTTTGTGAAGCTTTTAGTAATTAATATTAGTCGGATTTACAATTAATTCTTCCGAATTTACCACATAAAAAAATTTAATTTTGTTATATGACATTGTCATACTGTTACAATTCCCCTACAGGAACGCCTTCTCCGTAGTGAAGTTTTTTTTTTTGGCAGAGGCGGTGCATTTTTTATTACGTTTTTATCATGTGTGAAAATGTCGTTCTTTCTGACATTCAGATGTGTTGCACCGGGAGGGACTCGAACTCACAAGTGTGAAAGTCAACTTAGAGATCTCACCGCCCAAGAGCCAACGGTTTTGCTTATTGCGTCACTGTGAGATCCTCACCAAGTTCCGGTGTAGGGGTTTGTAGCCTTTGTGCTACAATAGTACAATTGGGATACATACTGTTTCAACAATAATACAAAAAGGCCCATTAGAGAAAATACTGACATTAAAAATTTTATATTTAAATGACAGATAATTATCCTACTATCATGCTAGTGCCGAGCGAGCTGTCAACTGTATAATAAATCACAATTTTATGAGAGAACGTTGCCTTATTACAGAAATGAAAGCGTTAAGGGATTGTTATCATTTTGATATTCAGGTACAGAAGGCAGTTTTACTATCATGATAGTGGCATAAGGAAAACTGCAAGATGATAATTTGAAATTTGATTACAAGAAGATTTTTGAGTTGTGAAGTAGTCACAGTAGTTATAACAAAGTGATATTTATGAGTTTATTGACATGATAGGTATATTTATCATGCTAGTTAGGCAGATTTATAGTTTCTACTATCATAATAGTTACCAAGAGCACTGTTTACTGCAAAGTAACTGTGTTAAAGAAAATAGTTTTATTATAGAAATTCTCCTATTGGCTGAGGACTGTGAAGACTTAAAACTTGAGCTTAAGATATTCCAACTATCATGCCAGTATCAAACAATTGGTAATATCATTTACGTTTTTGACAGAAAAATAACAATTTTTAATATATTTTTTTTATTTATTTGAATCTATCGAGATTTTGATCACTAGAAAAGATAATTTTCCCATCTGCTTGTATAATTTCCACCATGTACTGTATGTCTATCTCCTGCTCCAGAAACTGTCGCCTATTTCTGTGCCCCAGAGCTCAAAGGCTGGTGCGTTAATCAGAAAAGGATGAGAGGTAGGAGAGGAAATGGTGCAAAATTCACATGAGAAGGACAAAAGGCTATATAATGTCAAAGGATGATGATGAAAAGGGATTTCCCGAGCTATTTAAATCTGAGATAAACTCGTGACTTTTCTTCCAGCATTCCGCCATAAATACCCGACTATCACTAAGACACTCCCCATGTCTTTTGATGGGGAAATTTGGAAGGAGGCAAAAAACAAGAGGGAAATGCTTAAGTGAAATTTAATAACTTTAAAGATATTTCACGAACAATTTTCATTCATCTTCAATCGGTCTTTCTAGTATTCGTGCTAATTGGACTTTTAATTAAAATCCTTTGGGTAGAAAATTGAAGGGCTATATAAAGTAAATTTGAAGAGTTTCGTGAGTTTACGAGTTTCTTTTCTTGCCCTTGGTGGGGCTTTGACTGAAAGAATAAAATTCTAGTTTAATTTGGTCAATATTTTGCCAACCCTTTGGCTTGTTTGTCCAGCAAGAAGCAGAATAGAAAAAGTAATTACTCAAAAGTAGGGGAGCAGCTCGCTTTTTTCTCTAATTAAAGCTTCCGGGGAGGGGCTTTTGGTTTTTGAGGAAATTGGAACATTTTTTGGGATGGATTCGCTTGAAAACAAAAATGATAATGAAGACCAAATAGACAGAAGAAATATTGTAAATATCATTTAGTTTGATGATACTCCAATTGAGCCTCTTAGCAAATTAATTAGCAAAGGTTCGGAGCTCTTGAGAAATCAAATTGACAAAGTTTTCCAAGGTAAAGTCAAGGAAAATTAGGTAAATTCACCACGAGGTTCTAGCTAGAAGATGTAGACGGTGAGAATGACACAGCAGAGGACTAAAATACTAAAATTCTTGAGGGATCATCGTGAATACAAGTTCACAAGTATGAAAACTTTCCCTCCTATCTACCTAAACCTCACCCAGAATTTCTTGAGTCGGGGATTGTTTTTGTGATTCTCCTTGGCTTTCCTTCTGCCATCAGGAGACCATTATTGGAATTTCCCGCTGTACATACGTATGGTTGCGCATTTCTGCCACTTTCTCCACGCTGTTCTCTAACTTTTCATATTTCATCTCTTCCACCAACTCTGATAAACAATTTTGATAAAATGAACACCCCTCGTTGGGTTTTGGTGGGAAATAACGATGATGGAAAAAGTATAATTGGATACGTGGAACATGTGCTTCATGCTAGTTTTTTTCTCCTTTTTCTGCTTTCAGAAGGTTTTGTCCTATACTATAAGAGTATCAGTAAACGTGATATTATTCAAATTTTAATCTTCGTGAGAAACAACAATGACAGAACCAATATGAGTTGTATTTATAATTTTTATTAATTATAATAATAATGCTGGCACAACATTCCATGAAGGAACAAGGCCTCCCGTAAGGGGATTTCTAGACATTATGCCCGTGGAATCAAGAAGGTCACTGGATGCAATCCGAACACCTTTAACGCCAGAAAAATTCCTGGTGACCTAAAAGGGATTCGAACTCGACACACTTGCATCATAGAGCGAGTGCTCTACCACTTGACCCATTGAGTGCCCATTTATAATTATTAGAGTATAAAAATATCAGCAGGAATAATTGAAATTCAAGCATTTTTTTTCCATAGACCGTATCTTTAGAATTTTAAAATAAATCGTTAAAACCGTTATGATTCGAATTTGAATTTAGCGTAAGACCCCAGCGAGCACCAAATACTAATCTATATATCAATTCAGATGAAAAACTATGTATTTTCAGCTGAATTCTGCTAACCTAAAAATGACACTCGCGAGGCAGTGACATTTCCATATATTTGGTTAGCTTTTTGTTCAAGAACTGCTAAGCGGTCAGCACATTTTTGCTGATCGGCTGAGCAAAAATGTACTGAAAACGCTACTTTTTTTCAGCTAACTGTGCTCGCTGGAATGAAAATAATCAACCCATTATCGAATGAACGATTCTACCGGGTTAGTAGATCAACTTGGTAGTACCTTAATTTAGAATTAATTCAAAATAGTTCGTAGAACAATATTTGAAATACTTATTTTAATTAAACCGTTAAAACTAATTCAGCGTAATTCAAATTTCTGTATGCTGCAAATACAACATATTCCTAATGGCTCTGGCATACCTTTTAGATCAGGAAAATTTCATGAAGCTGACATTTGCATCCCTTTTTTAGCTGAGATTCTTTACAATTTGTGGTTATGGCTCCGGCACACCTTTTAGATCAGGAAAATTTCATGAAGTCGAAATTCGAATTCCTTTCTTTCTCACATGCTTTGAATATGTCTATCTCATTCTATTGTACTCTTCTTCTTCTTTTAAACATCACTCCAAATTCAATTTAGCTCAATCGAAATTGCTGTGCGAAAGAATGAGATAATCATATGGAAAACATGTGAGAAAGAAAGGGATTCGAATTTCGACTCCATGAAATTTTCCTGATCTAAAAGGTGTGCCGGAGTCATTACAGGTGAAATTCGACAAATTTTGGATTTACACGTTTTGACACACATAGGTCAGGAATATCATATGCGCTTAAATTCGATTTTCTGTAGCCGTGACAGTGCCATTTCAGCTTTCGTGGCATTGTCAGAAGTCACATATATGAGATTTCTGGAAATTCAAATGACATTGAATTTTGTTAAACAAATCAACGAAGATGTACTGTATTTTCATAAATTCAATTGAGTCAAATTTTGGCGGTAAAGAATCGCGTCGAGCCAGTTTTATCCATTTTGACCGACAAGAACAGTTTACTCGACGCGATTCTTTACCCCCAAAATTCAATTAAATCAAATTTTCACGCATTTCGAGTTGTGAGCAACCCTAGTTGCACGCATTTCGAAGTCGCCTGTAAAGAATCTCAGCTACCATAAGCTTATATGGGCTTATCATTGGTTTTTAGTACATGACTGTTCTCAAGTGCTACTGCATTATCGACTATTCTTTGTGTTGGTTCCTGTCACGAATGTCTTCCACAGATCTCGTTGTGTGCCAGAACCACCAAACACTCGCTACAGGAACCAGAAGAAAAATCGATTATGTAGAAACACTTGAATGTACTAAAAAAAATTTCAGGAGAAAGACTTCCGCTTTTAATTTTTCATTGGTAGGGGAGACTAGGGCAAAATTTGTTAAAACGAAAATTTCAATATTCACTATTTTCTAAAATAAAAGAGACTGAAGCCTGAAATTTTTATTATAGATAGCCTTCATGAACCTTCTTAAACTTACAAAGTTTCAAGGGATTCGAGGAAGGATTATGTAAAATAAAAAATAATGAAATTTAGAGCTCTATTTTTGGAATATTTGGCTTACAGAAAATATCAATACTGATTAGCTCAATTTAGGCACATTTTTCGTTAAGATAGAGAAAAATTATCTTCGACAAAGTTATAGAGGAATAAATTTCCTATAAAAATATGTCTATTTGATATTTTTAACGTTTGCGAGAGTAAAACGTCACAAATTATCCGAAGACTGACAAAATTTGCCACAGCAATTTTGAGGATCTACACAAAATCGACTTTTAGAAAATGATTCGAAAATCGGATTTCTTTCGAGATAGAGGAAAATAGTCTTCTGCAATGTTGTAGAGCAATAACTTTCCTATAAGAATATGCTCATTATAAAACGTTTAAGTTTTCTCAGAGCTCGTGATCGACTTAAATATGCGTTTTTACAAGTTTTGCCCTAGTCTCCCCTATAGCAGAATACGGACAGAATGGAATACTCCATTCATTTTGAAAGGTTTTTTAATAAAAGGATTTTTTTTAGGGGAATGTAGGCATGGTTCGCACAGAGTGAATCTTCAAACAATGCAATGTGAATTTGCTCCTTAGTTGCAAAGAGTTAGTTCATCAGTTCTTAGACATGAGATAGATAATTCTTAACCTCATGCTAACCTCAAGCTCTTTGCAAATCAAGGCTTCGCATCGTTTAACCCTTTAAGGACGATTGGAACACCGGTGTCCCATAAAGAAAATAATTTTTCTTGACTACCTAAAGTTATATTTTTTCTTATGTCTGTACATAATTGTAAAGTAGAAGGTTGAAGGAATATAGAATATTTTTTGCTAGTCTCTAGCTATTTGCTATGTAGTAAATATTTAAGCTCAGAAATGGCGAATTTTTAAATTCTCAAATTCATAATTGATTTTATTTATTTTTTTATACCTCCAATTTTTTTTAAGCAAAACCTTTTTGGCAATAAAAACTACAATACTCATACGTAATATTTATCATCAAAGCGAAAAATACTATTCATTGGTATTGTCAGAAAAATTACTTAAATTTTTGGACTATTTTTGTCCCTATCGTTCATAGAAGCACAAAATACACAGAATCAGACTCTGTTGGATTTGCCAAGGTTAGATGTAAGACTTATCATTGATTATTCTTCCCAGTTTAATTTTTATTGTTGATTTTCAGTCCGTAAAAAGTGTCTCGTCGTTAAAGGGTTAAAGGTTCAATGTGTACAAACCATGCCTACATTTCCCTAACTTTATTTTGTTTAAATTTTATTTTTGTTTTAATTTTGTCAGACTTTCAAGTTTCCACCGAAAATTGTGGATTCAGCTAAAAAGAAGAGAAACCCTCTGCAAGTTCATAATTTACACCCAGACCATATTTTCTTTAGTCTGAATATCCAAATTTATTCTGTTCGTGTTCTGAGCTTTAAAAATATCAAATATTTCAGATTAACTTCAAGTTCAAAGATCAGGCTCGCAGCATTTCGTTTTCCATAAAAAATTGAGATTTATTGGCCAAGAAAAAAAAATCTCGAGTCAATGGGAAGACGCTGAAATGCCAAAGGAGTCAAATATTACTTAGCAATTCGTTCCACGAAAGGAATTGCTTTGCTATCGATTTAACTGTGGAGTGGGAAAATGAAAAAGCTAGGGAGCAACCAAAAAAAGAATCTTATTACACTCCTTATTCACTGATATAGGATTAAATTTTCTAGGTGTTCTTTTTTTATTTTTTTTTTTGCTTTGTACAAAAAAAGCTCCATTTGGGAACAAATGTGTGATTGCATGAGAATTTTCCGAGGATGAAAATTGATTTTTCCCTCAACCCTTCGCCCGGAGAGTTTCACAGTTTCATCGCACAAAATCAGCGTATTAAAGGGAGAGAAGGAATGATTAGAGTGTGGAATATAAATTGGAGCTTTAATAACGAGGGGGATATTCTGAGTGAAGCCACAAACGCAGAAAAATATGTCAGAATGATCGGGTAGTAAAAGAATTTTAAGTGTCTTTCTTGCTACCCTTCCTTTTGGACTCCCTGGAGCGTTTTCCAGACCCCAGCATAGAATTTTCCGAGAGGGAGAGAGATTAAAGAAACATGATTGGAGTTAATCTACATTTTCCAGAGACACTCTTTTACACTTTAACACACTCTGTCACATTTTTTTTCATTCTCTTTTCAGAAGTGACATAAGGGTTGGGAGGTGAAGAAAAAAAAGGGTAGAGAAAACCATCTGCAGAGCTTTTGTGTCACTATGAACTCGCTTAAGATTATGAAAAATGATTTGTGAAATTTATCTAACAATAGGACAAGAATCACAATAGTTTCCTTGCTGTGAATTTTCACGCTTTTCTATCAAATTCACTTTATTTCCCAAAATATTCCATAAAACCGACCAAAAAAATACAATACATTTTTTTTTAACTTCTGTCCACCCATTCCGTTTTTACCCTTTGACCCATTTATATTTCCTGTCAACTCTATTCTCTTTTTTTTGGGTTTTGTCATTCGTCCTAAATTCATCTTCCATGTAGGAAAATTTTTTTTGGTAGTACAAACACAAATGAAGCCATGAATGGAGAGAGTAAAGGACTTTTTTGTGCTGTTTGTCTACCCTTAAATCCCTGACATTGATGCTGGTGCCCCCAATGTTTTCCTCAAAACTAACTAACAGAGATGACCATAACCTAGAAAAAAGTTTTCTGGGGTTTAATGGTCATTGGTCAGTCTAAGTTACGGGAAAGAAAGCTCTGCAGGAAACTTTGTAATTAAAATTGCGCTTAATTGACCTCACAATGGATTCATTTGTCATGCATTTGAACATTAGCTGGACTAAATTATCAACAAGGGCCTAATGATAGGTAACAAGTTTAATTTTTCAATCGGTTCCTTATATTGACTGAATTTCTAAAAATGTAGGGGAATGTAGGCATGGTTCGCACAGAGTGAGCCTTCAAACGATGAGAATTTTCACTTTGTTTGCAAAGAGATGGTTTACCATTTCTCATCTCGTTTTATGGAGCTTAATACACTCGACTCCTCGTTATCCGGCTGACTGAGGGACAAAATGACATTTAGGTTTTTTGAATGATCAACGGTTTTTATATTTTGTGCTGTGTGAATTTATTTTCTGTCTGACAAAGAACAAGAGAATTTTCTTCATAGTATGCTTATGCTTCATTTTTTATCACAATTATGTATTAAAAACTTCGATACAATGATAATAATACTTTAATTCACTCTGGACAAACTTTATGTTTAGTACAAATAATTTTTGAATACATCAACCGCCACTGTTTGGCAGCTGTCACCCGGATAACGAAGTACCGGATAACGAAGAGCTGAGTGTAATGATCAATCTTATGACCGAGAAATGACGAACTAGCTCTTTGCAAACAACGAGAAAATTTACGTTGTTTGAAGTTTCACTCTGTGTGAACCATGCCAACATTCCCCTATATAACTAAAACATAAGAAGGGCAAGAATACTTAAAACAAAAATGTCTGGAGTCACTGAATATCGTAAAGCTATTTTCAGACTAGAGGTTTAGCCCAGTTCCCGAAGATCTCAAAATCCTAAATAGCTATTGATTTTATTGGTTTTCCAGACTGGTATTGCTCATTTGCCCTTAATAATCCAATCTTATAAGTCCAAATTTTCCTAAAATTATTTACTGATAAGAAACTAAAAACGTTAAGCCATATGGCTAAGGCTTTGGTCTGAAGCCCGTTAAAGTCGATATTTTTTAAAGTTTGTTCTTTAGACCGATAAACGATTAAACAATGAATAATTTCAAATCAGTAAATCAGGGTGCAATATAATGTCTTCAGGATTATAAAAGTCCGATTTCCATGAACACTTCAGGTATTTTTTCACTTACCATCCTAATAAAGACAATTTTGAACCAAAATCTGGACAAATGAATAAAAAATACATCTTGCAACAGAAAACGGCTATCAAACATAGCGTAGGTCATATAATCCGTCATAAAACTGCACATCCGTGCTCCATCCTGCTTTAAAATTAACAAATTAGGAAATTCTCCTAAATTTACGACTAAAGAAAAGCTGTAATTCATCAAAAATTCATTTTCATTTTTAAGCGAGGTCTCCACAGTTTTGCTTAACCTGTTAATTCTATCAAAACCAATAGCCTACCTAAGCATCTCTTTCAAGAAAAATATAAGCCATGAACTATACGATATACGACAAAAACAAAATATTTGTAAACTAAATCTAGGTTATTCTTGATAGTTTTGATTACTGCTTATATGACCTGCTCCATGCATGGTAGTAATTTTCTGAAGCAAAATTCATTTTTTATTTATTTTCTCTATGTGTAGATTTTTCGTGAACATGCAAATCGGACTCATATAACCTGGAATCCATTGTATTGCACCCTGATTTACTTAAGGGGTTACGTGGGTCAAATGTACTGGAAAACACAATATAAACTTTATTGACTGGTTTAACAACTTTGTTAAAATCGTTAAAATTAACACATATTTAAACGGCACAATGTCGATATCAAACTTTATAGATTTTTAAAAATATAATCGCTATATATTTTTCAGTGTTCAAATTTTAATTTTTCTCTCTTTTACGAGTGTGACCGAGTGTGGTACGGCCGCTAACTAAGAGAAACAACAAAAAACAGTCGGTAGGTAGGGTAAGTGTGCCAAATTTCGGCTTAGTTTCAACTAAGCACCAAAGTCCTAAGTTTGAAATGCAATATTTTTAATACATATTGAAATTTCTTGTTACTTTCTTTTCGGGAGGGTTGTATGGAACTTTAACAACTAGTTTATCATCTTTGTTTTTTTAAATCAGTTCCTAAAATATTGAAAAATTAATAAAAGGTCTAGACATTGCTTTGCGTAGTATTCCGGTCACTTTGAGTGTAATACCGGCCACCTTGTTTGTAACTATCATGTAACTATTGTTTGTAAATCAAAACTGACCGAACTACATCTTGTTTGTAACCATCTTTTGTGAAGCAACGGATAGAAAATTTCAAAACATTATGCAGAACGAGTTTAACAATTTTTACTTTAATACGTTTTCCCGTAGCAGTTTGCCCTTTCTGAACTCGTCCAAGGCCTATCCCACATCATCTTTTTCATAGAGGCGATGCTTTTTTTCTATGGGCATTGTAGAATTAAGAAATTGAAAAAAAACATAAAATGAATAAAAAATTTAGGAAAGCAGGTAATGTTGCCGGAATAGGCAACATTACCTCACCGGAGAGACGCTCACAAAGTATCTACTTTTTTACGGGAAATACAGGATCCAGCTGGAAAATTTTACCCGAAATTTAAAGAATGATTCACTATTAACATAAACAGAAAGAATATTTAATGAAAATTAATCAATTTTCATGAAAAACATCTAAGGAGAACGCACTGCATTTCACCACAAATTTGAAGACTGCTATACTCTCTCCACACTGAGTTTCTACAACACAATTTAAATTCAAATTATACCTAAAATTTAACGATTTTTATGTTAATACATTCTAAAATGAATAAATATTTAAAGCTTAATAAAATTATTGACTATTCGAAGATTAAATCCATAATTGTAATTAATTTAATTGCTTGGCCGAAATTACACTCAAAGTAGCCGAAATATAAAGCTGGTCGAAATTTGGCACACTTACCCTATAGTGTTAATATCTTATTCAACATAATAAATTTTTATTTTAATTAAAGTTCCCAAATATATTAAAGTATACCACTTAAACCATATTTTCTGAAATTTTCATTTAAAATTCTTTAAAATTCAGCCTTTGGAATCTGATATTCGGAGACCGGCCAGATGTTTCTTCTTTCAACAGGTACATTTATTGAATAGACGGCTTAAAGTTATATCTTTTGGTATCTCTATCACAGGCTAAATTTATACACCTTCAAAAAAGACTTTCCCCAAAATCTGTTCAATATATAATATAATTTGAATTAAAATTGCTTTATTGAACTGTTTGTTGTTTGGAACCTTGTTTGTCGAAAGTAAAGTCCAATAGTTTTCCTATGTGTATACAGTGATTGGTTCTATAGATTTAGTGTGAAAATTCCAGGTACATTACATTTTTATTGTGAATAACAAACATAATTGGTAGCACTTCAACGCAGTGAGGCTATGTTTCTAATATCGTCCACTCGGTTTGCTATTCAAAATATTACAAAATTTTAATATTTTTAATTTATATGATGCTAATAGAAACAAATCTCTTTGGTTAAACGATCTCTTTGGTTAAATAGGTTTTTTTTGATAAATAATTAAAATAATGTATTAGGCAAATTTTTCCTGCACATAACGTAATTTTTGTTTTAAAATTTTGCCTATTAAGATTAGTCTTTATACTTCTTTAATAAAGCATTAAATACATTAAGTTTGAAAAGTTTCTTTCTGTAGAATGAATGAAAAGAGTTAATATTGACTTTTCCAATAAAATTATCCAAATTTATCAGAAACTTTTAAACTTTTGGAAGAGATTTAAAGCAATAGAAAGTTTTAACAAGTTGATCAAATTAAAATTTATTCTTCAATATTATATTGCATTTTTTATAATTTTAAGATTTAATCTCAAACTTATTCTTTACTACTTTTCGCACTTAGGACTATGTCTGATATTTCGTGTCATATTTTCCATGTCCTTCTCTGAACCAAAAATAAACTCAGGACCATCATAATATTCATCAATTTGATGGGAGAGATGAGGAAAAGTTTCTCACTTGACCTCAGGCCAAGCAAATAGTGGCAAACATCCATCACTTTCAGGACAGAATGAAAGAAAAGTCAAAAGAAAAGTGCCAATCAGTGTTCCACAAGACGTGGGAATTTTATGTCAAGTTGGGTACAACAATTAAATTATATTATCTCTCTGATGCTTTCTGTGAACGAGAAAAAGGGGGAAGGGAGCTTTTTATGGGGGGGGATGCTTTGGCAAATGTGTACTTTTGGTACAGCAGAAAAGCTAATATAACAAAAGGACCTCCTGAAACTTTGTATGAAAATTCCATTGTATTTTGATACTGTTTGAGTTTTGAAAATAGGGAAAAAGGGGTTGTAATGTTGGCAAACATCAAGATGTAGAAGAGTGAGGATGGAAAAGAGTTTTCACTCGCACAAACAGTTCAAATGGAATATTATCAGTGTTTTTCGCATTTTCTCTTTCCCAACCCCGGTTGTTTTTTTCATTCCAATTGGCTGGGGTTCGGATTTTTTTTTCTGTATGTAGAGAAAACCCCAACCTTTCCATTATTTTTTCCCACACGGTTGACTTCACACATTTCCACGCGTAAACTTGGAAGTGCTCAAATTTTCACGAGGACTATTTCCATTTTGGAGCAATGCTGTTAGTGTTTTGGAGCTATGTTTAGTTCACAGTTATGTAGGGGGTGTGTGTGCTATGTAGGAACTTTAGGAAAATCCCAGTCGCTATGAAAGCCTCTCAAATACCTTGGATTATTTTTAGTACAGGTAATGGATGGAATGCCTATGAAGAGAATGGGATTGAGAGAATTTTTCAAATAGATAACAAGTTAATTTAAAATGTGAGATATAGAAAATGAAACATGAAAAATTATTTCAGTGTATAAAATACTCAAGTTATTATTGTTTCAATATTGTATAAAAAGCAACTTTTATTGCTAACACTGTGATATTTCAAAATTTTTGGAGTAGAAGGACAATTTAATCTTCTCGAAGCCCTAATAAATTCTTTTATTTATACCCAATCTACAAATTTAACCCAAATAGAGACAGGAAAAAATTCCTGCCTCCACCCAGGCTTGAACTGGGGCCTTTCGCTATCTAGGCGAATGCTCTACCAACTGACTTTTGGGGGCACTGGTTTTGATTGTCTTTACCACTGATCTCAACCAATAGCTATGAGCACTTCAATTCGTTTTCGACTCACTACGAGCCTTGAGAACGGTATCATGCGTTCAATTGAATCAGCAGCCCATTTTTTCCATGGATAATTAATTTATAGTGCTGCTGCTTCAATTGTACGCATGATACCGTTCTCAATCCGTTGATACCGTTCGCGAACAAAAGTCTGTTCAATCACTTTCACAATTTATTTATACCTTACCTTCGTAAAGTATCTTTTTTTAATCAAATATTTCCCAAATTTACATAGAAATAATAAAATTTAGTTTAATATACTATCAATTCACAGACGGTTTTTATCGGTTCAAAACCAATTGAAACTAAATAAGGCTTATGTAGGATTCCAAGACCTTTCCAACAAACCCAAATTTTCCAAAATCGGTCGAGAAATATGCTTAGTAAAGTCTATTTACATTTCAACGTTGAAAAATGATAGATCCTTAAAAGTGGTTGTATAAATCTAAGGGTATCTTAAGCACAACCCTGCAATGACAATCATTCAAAAAAATATATAGATCAAAATAAGGAAGAAATCAACTGTAATGCTGTGGAGACCTTTTTTCAGATCCAAATGAAATTCTTCTCGATTTTGAGAAAGAGGATTATAAATTAAAGCCAGTGACAAGACTAACTCATTAATGAGGCCAATTGGATGAGAAATGCATAAAAGTGTCTGAAAATCTTTAAAGTCGATTATCTCGAAAAAATCCACGAAGCTCCGCAAAAATTTCCGTGATCCGTGAAAATCCGCGAAATCTTCAGAGATCTGCGTAAATCCGCGAGGTAATTTGCGCCCCGCGAAAATCCGCGTAAAACTTCGTGCCCCTCAAGAATCCGCGAAAAGATACGCGACTCGCGAAAATTTGCGTAAAAATTTCCACCCCGCAAAAATGCACGACCTGCGAGAATCCGCGAAAAAGTAAGCGGTCCGGGAAAGTTCGCGTAAAGATTCGCGTAAAAATTTGCGCCACGCAAAAATCCGCGAAAAAATTTGTGCCCCGCGAACATCTGTGAAAAAATTCGGCACCCGCGAAAATTCGTGCCTGTCCGACGCAGCTTCTCCCGTTTTTTTCCCGTCTGACGCTATTGACAAATTTTCTTCAAATTGAAATCCTTAAACTACGATATCTCAAGAACTAGCCGATCTTCAAAACCGGCGGCAGCCAAAATCCCGAATGTTTAAAATCCTGAAAGGGATGAAATTATGTGGAGGAAAATGTTTAGAATAATTTAGAAGATCTCTCCTTGCCTCCAACAAACGCGGGTGCAATCGTGGGAGCAGCTATGACACTTTTAAGAATTCGGGATTTTGGCTTTCGGGATTTTGGCTTTCAGAATTTTGGCGTTCGGGATTTTGACCGGGACCCCTTAAAAACATATACCCTGTGAGTTTCAGCTCGATCTGAGCACTTTGAGAAAATCGGAGGATTACAATAGATGTGATTAGAAGGCATCACACCTAAAAAGAAATTAGACAGTATGAGATAATATCCATTTATTATGGGGTCATCAAAAACCAGACATCGATATCTCTTACCGTTTGACCTCTAGCTCAGGAATAAACGTAGGATTAAATAAGCAATAATAATTTCGAAAAAATAATACAATTACCGGTATTTAACCGGTGCATTATCGAGGCTTGGAGCCAGGTAGGAAATTTGGATTTCAGGATTGTTGAACTTCTAACTGAATTAACTAAATAATGAAACTGTGTTATAGAAAATATATAAATATAATAATTTAGTACTGTATTTATCGTGACAACAATGACGTTTCCATTTGGAGTAGCGAAAAATTTCCATTTAAAGCAGGCTTTGAATTAGCTTAATTTACCCTAGTCTATTTTTAGGAATTGCAATAACTTAAATTGTAAGGTTTTACTTATTATTATTTAAGCGTTTCGGGTTAGAATCCCCAAGTCATAAAGTCATCATAAGATATTTTCAATGTTTCCTCGAAATAGTGTTGGGCCCGCATTTAATTTCAATATTTTAATTTCATTCTTCTCGATCTACTTTCTTTACTTATATTCTTTTCATTATTATATTTTATAGACACTGCACTATTTTTTTTAAAGCCACTTCGGTTTTTTAGTGGCTCATTTGTGAGATAAATTTTCTCTACCATCTGTTATAATGTTCTTAATTGTTTGTTGGCTAAAGTGGGAAGTCTGGAAAATTTTACGTAGAAAAATTAAAATTTATTGAATGATAAAGTGAATAAATTATCCTGGTAACGATAACTTAAGGATGACGAGATGGAACACCTATTCTCTACCATTACACTCCCAATCGCAGAATTTTCTATTTTCTAGATTTTTTCGTTTATAAAAGACATTGAAAAAATGAGTTGTTCGAAGCTTGGGTCATACGAAGGTAACACACTTTCCCCTTTATCTGGTATAGGGGAACACTTTCAAGCTTCACACGAATTCTGGTTTCGAACACTTGATATTTTTCCCCATGTTTCTTTAATGAACCTGACTTGATTCTTTTAGGAAATTTGCGATTTAGGACTAGCTAATAAAGTATATTACCATAAATATGTCAGATTCATTAAAGGAATACAGGAAGGACATGAAGTGTTCGAAGGAAGAGTGTCTTCGAAGCCTGAAAATCTTCAACTAGAAACTTATTTATTAACCAGCTTGAAAAAATGTTTCAACTTCTCTATTTCAATTAATTTTCTCATTTTTCCGTATGAAAATAATGTAAAATGATCAAAAAATTTTTTTCATTACTTAAACTTGGAATTTTTAAATTTTCCTAAGAGTTTTAGATGGCAAAAGGAAAAACAACGAAGAAGTAGGGTGGAGTGTACACTTATGGATGTTATACACTTAGGGACAGCGTGCAAGAATCTTAAGTTCTTACGTAAAACAGATTTCGAAAAGTTATAAAATTATTAGTTTATGATGTAATTAATTTTTTTTTTTGATTTTTCGAAATCTGTTTAATGTAATAACTTAAGATTTTTGTGTTGTCCATAAGTGTAGACTCCACCCTACTTTCGAATGTAATGCCTTTGTCTTTTTTCCTCTCGTTCAGTAATAACCTTCCCGATTTGAGAACTCTCTCCGGTTGAGGTTTTTCCTTTACCGATTTGAAGATATATCAGAGAGAACTTACCTAAAAAACCATTGGAAGTTCGAACGTTTAAACTGACGAGTTACACAAAAGTGAGCAAGTTCATGAATCTTGCTCATGATCCTGAAATTCCACAAAACTACACAAAAATTCACTTCTAATTCTAAGTATTAAGAATATCGAAATTCGAAGGTGCACAAGAACCAACGCAAAAAGCGGCGAGTACGAGAACTTGCATTTTAGGCTTCCGGTATATTTTCGAATAGGTTTGGCTTGGCTTTGGAGTGGCTTTGTCTCTTCGAAAGGTTATTACTGAACGGAGCCTTTGTGGTTTTCTTTTTCACTTTGACCATCTGAAACACTGAGAATATCTCAAAGTTCCAAAATAGACAGGGATGGAATGATAACTTTTCGACACTATCGAATCGATAGGGGGAAGTGCGGCACCTTTAAAAGTGGGGCACCTTTGAAATTGAGATTTTTCTGCTATGTTTAAGTGGAACTGAGCCATATCATAATGTAATTTAGCTTCTCAATCTATTTTGTGCAACTAAACTATATCACGATAAGGCTCAATTTTATTTAAAAATAGGTGGAAAATCCCAATTTCAAGGGTATCCCACTTTCAAAGGTGCCCCACTTTCCCCTAGTATCGATAAATCTGTATCTGTTAGAATAAGGTCCTCGACGCACTTGAGACTTAAGCCGAGAGACGGCTTAGTGCAAAATGATAGAAATGTGGTTTAACCCTTATTTCGAATATAATTACGCTAATCCGTCTCTCGGCTAATCCTCAAGTGTGTCAAGGCCCTAAGTGAATGTCGACCTTTAACGCATAACTGTACCATTTATTATGACACTCTTAAAAGAACGAAACTGTATAGATGAATGTATACATTAGTTACAGGTAGTACAGCCATCATTTAAATTCTTCAGAATCGATAGTATCGAAATCAAGTTATCATGTCACCCTAGGATTCCGAATTACCCTATCTTACCCTATGCGCCGAAAGATAGACAAAATTTTAGTGGGATAAAACTCCATGGGGGATTCTAATTTCGAAAGAGAGTTTTCGAATCAAAATATCCTGGTATGAATGGGCTTTAGTAAGGTAATCTCATGTTATAGTGCAGTTGCGATAAATTGGGTGAATCCACCTTAGATCTGATTATTTATGTGCCTTCTCTGTGGCATCTATCATATGCCTGAAAAGTTGCTGCATGTCTTATGCTAACGAATGTTTAATGATAACAAATTACCGAACTTGAACTTATCATATGCTGTCAGTATTACCATTTCAAGTCCTAATTATGTATTCATCATTGCTGTAATCCGACGTCAAAATCTGTTCGAACATTCGGCAAAGTCTCAGGCCTTAGCACTGAGCTTTTTCCCTACATTCCCTCGCCCTTACCCCACGTAAAACTGCCTTTCTAATGACGAAGAGAGAGGGAGAATATTTCAACTCTCACGAGTATGGTTCAATACATGCGGGAAACACAAGTGAGGAGTGTATAACATAAAATTATACTTAAAATGAACATACACACAATAGGATGAATTTTCCTAAAGCACAGACACTGGATGAAAATTGGGGAGATGTCTGAGTGAGACGGGAGATTCTTGTATTGATTTCGGATGCTGTGCGCAACACATAAGAATTTTCCCAAGCGCATGAAAATCCAAAGTAATTTTTGCAATATTCTTTTTTGGATTTTTTTATTTTTAAAATTACCAAAAATTGGGTTAAAGTGAGAGCTTTTGGGAAAAGCTCGATGATTGATTTGGGCTTTTCTCTGTGATTTCTCTTTGGTTGGGGGAGGGTAAGGCTGTTTTGGAGTTTTTGGAGTGAAAAGCACACAAATACACTGGAGGGATTTTGTGAGAAAGAACGTGAAAGCTTCGTGGGAAAGCTTTCAGAAGCACGTGGGTGCGAGAGAGAAAGCTCTCAGTGCCTATGGTGAATTTGCTGAAGTTGTATAGGTAAGGGTATTTGATGGTATTGGAGGAGAAAAGCAGAATTTTCAACTGAGAGAGAGCCTGAGAAAATTTTTTCCCATCAGTTTATTTACTGTGTGCACTGGAGCTAAACGTGACTTCATTGCCTGAAATTGCTTGCTCCACATCTTTTTGCCCAAAGTACCATCTCATAAGTCCCTCAGGAGAGAGGGTCCAACGTGAGAGGGACAACTATCCAGCTTTTCTTTGAGATTTTCCACCAAACAAAAATCGAATTTTCCGGAAGATTTTGTCTCTTCCAGAAAAAAAAGCTGTGTTAATTTTTTTCTTGATTGATGTGGGATTGTGCAGAAATTTTGTGATAATCGTGCATTTGATCCTGGAAAAGTGCTACCAATTCTTCCCATCTGAACTTTAAATTCCCCAAATGTAAAGAGGAGAGTCTGGAAAAGTCATACTGATTTTTTTGTGGTTCGGAGCGCAACAAGAGATAGAGGAATCGATTTTTTCGCCGAATTTTTCATTCAGTGCCAAATGTAAGAAGGTGAAAAGTTGGAAAGTCCATAAAGAAAGAGAATCGAAGCATATTTTGCAGAAAAAAACTTCGCTTTTCTGGACCATAAATAGCCCAGAGAGAAAGAGGGAATCATGAGTGAGACATTTCCAGCTCTGTTGGAGCTGAATGTAGGTGGTGTGCACTATTCCACAAGCCTGAAAACCCTGCGAGCAGATGAGGATTCGCGTCTGGCGGAAATATTCACAGGAAGTGCTGGAGATGTAGAGAAGGATGCCAAGGGTCGGTACTTTTTGGATCGCGATGGGGTTCTCTTTCGCTATATCCTGGACTATTTGCGAGATGGGACCCTGACACTTCCGGACGGATTCCGGGAGAATGATCGGCTCCGACAAGAGGCTGAGCACTTCCGACTCAGTGGGCTCCTGAAATGCCTGTCGGGCCTCTCAGAAGCCCGACCATCGGGCTGCATCACCGTCGGCTACCGCGGGAGCTTTCAATTTGGCAAGGATGGATTGGCTGATGTGAAATTCCGAAAACTCTCCCGTATCCTCGTGTGCGGACGTGTAGCCCTATGCCGAGATGTTTTCGGGGATACTCTCAATGAATCCCGAGATCCTGACCACGGAGGTCCAGATCGCTATACGTCGCGCTTCTTCCTCAAACACTGCTTCATCGAGCAGGCATTCGACATGCTCCAGGACCAGGGATTCCGCCTTGCGGGTAGCTGTGGCTCAGGAACAGCCGGAGCTGCCACTGAACTCAAACCCGGAGTGGACGTAGAGGAGAATCGATGGAATCACTACAATGAGTTTGTGTTTATCCGTGACTAAAGTGAACTAAAGTGATTTGCAAGGGAGAAAAAATCGTCTCCAAGCAATACAGTTGGGTGTCTAAAATACTACAGCAGAGATTTTTTGGTATTTTCTGCATTCAGCTGATTGTTCTTCCTACGGGAATGTACATTTCTTTCCCACCTTTCTCACAACTCTAAACTCTGTGATTCCTACTCGATTTTCTAAATTCATCCTGTAAAACATTTCCTTACCCTCCCTGAAAAATTCCGAAAAAACTTCCGAATTTACGAAAACAATCCAACAAACAAAAATGAATTTATCGCACTATGGAGACCATTGCAACTTTCTCTTTTCCTCTATAATTATTTTCAAAAATTAAAAAAATTAAATTCGAAGACACAAACCCCTTGAATGTAATTGTGATAAAAAAGACACCACTTTTAGAAGATGAAAAAATATTGTCTACTAGAAAGGAGTTGTAAGGAAACTCATTTAAAGGGCATTTTAGTAGAAGTATCAAAAAGTTAAGGGCTAAGCACAAGTAATATTTGAGCAAGTTCAATGACGTCAAACGATAAAAACAAATATTTCTAACTTAGAAATGACCAAAGGTTTAATTCAAAGAAATATAGAGATCAATCCATGAAGACTGGAATACAATAAGTTGATAGGGATTTTACTTCTGAGGAAAAATCATAATAAAACACAAATTATATTTATTGCAATCCGCTTTGCTTTTTCCTTTCTTAAAGTGTCTCGGCTAGAAAAGTAACTTCAACTCTATTGGCTCTTTTAAACGTGGATATTTCGAAATTCACCGCACAAGGCACTCTACTAACAAATTTCTGAAAAGCTTCCCCATTACTGTTTAATTTCGAAATACTTTTTAATTTCGAAAATGAGTAGGGCGAGGTTGGGCTTCTTTGAGCAAAAAAAAAGCCAAGCCTTGAAATTAATTCAAGTCCACAATTGTTTTGTACAACAAAATTACATTACGTTGAAGCACAGTTTCCTTTAGAAATATTCGAAAAGATCGTATAGCAATGCAACAACATAGCTCTGTCCCATTATTTAATCACTCCATAATCACTGAGTAATTTTTTTGCTAGGTTTATAGTGCAATATTTCATAAATGTTCCCCACCTCGATCGAAAATTCATTATGAAAATTCGAAATTGAATTTGAATTTTTCGAACATCGACTTTTTGTGCAAATAGAGTTACGTTTAGCTTTTATCGAAAAACACTATTGGAGAAACAAAATCTATTTGCACCCATTATGAAGCTTGGGACTGGGCAAAGCATGAGAAACATTGAGAAACTCATCGGTTTAAAATTTCGAACTTCCAGTAGGTTTTTAGGTTAGTTCTCTCTGATACCTTCGAATCGTTATAGAAGAAACCTCAACCGGAGAGAAATTTTAAATTAGGAACGTAGGGATTCTGGATATTTGAATTCTAAGCACTTTTAGAGATGTACATTAAAATCTTCAACTGAATTTGTGATAAGTTTTTCTGCAAAACTTACCAACAGTAAGCTAATTATTGTGAATCGTACAGATCTTTTAACGATGAAGCCATTCAAAGTTCATTTAGATCGGGATATTTCGAAATCCACTTTCTAACAGTTTATTAGAATCCCTACAAGTGTACAATACATTCCAAAGAAGATATTTCGAATCAAAATACCATCGTTTAATTTGTTCGTCTGTGGAGATTTCGTTTGCCGAAATATAGGCAATTGAAGCCCAATAGCGGTTTTTATTTCGAAAGGAGAATTTCGAAACAAAATGTCCCTGATATAAAGACGCATTAATAAGATAAAAAGTCTTTTAAGTTTGAAAATTTAAATTTAATTTGATTTTAGACAGAATATTTGCACTAGAGAAGCTTTGAAAATCGAACAAGAAAGTGTGTATACATTATTTTCGAATTTTGATAACAGATTCCTAATGATATTTTAACCGATGAAATGCCACGTGTAAGGGAGTTCTAGAATTTTTGTAGCAATGTCACCCTTAAGTTCGAAATCTGACAATGCCAATCGAGCTCTTTTTCTTATATCACATGAGTTCGAAAATGCATTTACATGATTTTTTAATGAAATCTATATGCTTAGTGATATTTTGCAAATACAATCGGTCTTCGTTGATTTTTTTTCATAAAATTCACTGTCATTTGAATTAACAAAAAAGACAAATACGTGACTTCTGAGAATGTGACATGGAAATATCACGGTTACAGAATCACTTTTCCGAAAAAGCTCTCCTGAGATTCGAAAGCAATTTGTCAAATGGCGTTGTAGAATGTTACGTATTGCCCTTCTGGGAGTCCATTAACAAAAGAAAATTCTATGAAGAAAAAACAGAATATATTGGAATTTTTTAAATTATCAAAATAAAAAATTTCAAGGAATTGTCTGGAGAAAAACTTTAAATAAGAAAAATCGAGAAATTTTAAAAGTTTCAAATGGGAGTTGAATCCTAGCCCTGTGTATCAAAAGACCAATGATTTGTATAGGGTAAGATGGGGTAATTTGGAATCATGTCTAATTTGGAACACTGAACAAAAAAGTACTCTTGAACGTAAAGTATTGTACTTTTTTGTGGTTTTCTTTTTCTCTTTGACCATTTGAAACAGGGAGAAAATTTTAAAATTTCAGAATAGATATGATTCTAAATTACCCCATCTTGCCCTACCTAGTGTCATATATATATTTTTAATAACAAATTTTGATATTTAAAAAAGGAAACCTATACTTAGTTTAAAAAATATTTTAAAAAATATATAAAATAAATTAAAATACTGGTTATTATTTTTCTAAAAACGATAGAACACTGAAAAATCAAAATAACCGCTTTGACGTCATTTCTTGCAAAATACTTGTGCGCAGTCCATGAGAAAATTTTTCAATATATATTGTGTAAATATTTAATGAAGAAAAATTAATTCATGTAATTTTTAACACTCCTGTATATTAGTTTAGCCAACCTGCCACAACTCCTTGGCAGGGTCGAAGTTTCGAGGGAAAATTTATGGTTGATCGAAGAGACGGGTATAATTGAGTTAATTATCACCCTTCTGAGTAACTACTTCGAAAGTTCATCTGAACTTGTATTGTACCTTTTTGACAGAGAATTATTTTCGCTAGAAATGTTCCGCATGAATTTTTTGATTTATCAAATGGGAAAAGTTTAATAGACAATGTCATAAAAAAATCTCAAAGTATTTAAAATGATAGATAAAATAAAACTGATAGAACAAAATTAAAAAAAAAAACGAAAATCAACAAGTAATGTAACTAAATCATATAAGATTAGTGATTAAAACTCATAAGAACGATCAAATGTTTTCTGGAATTGCATTGTGGAAGGAAGGTACTGAAACTTCTTTAAAAATAAAAAAAAGGAAAGTGGAACAAATACTTTTCCATATGACAGAATCTCCTTGATCTTTCAAAATAGAAGCAGAAACTTTTAAAAGAAGGCATTATGCAAGAAATTCTAGTTAATTTTTGAGTGGATTAATCCATAAATGTAAAAGAATAAAAAAAATCCAATCCAAAATATAAAAAAAATGTGGGATATTGTAGTTAAAAACAGAAAATTCAACAATAAAATGATTATAAATGAGAATAATTGATAGATTAAACAGCATGTCGAGTTGTTTTATTGATTTTTCGCATGTTAATGGTGAAAATTCTGCAAATCACTGTCAATTTTCAATTGAGAACTGTCTCAACAATCATTCATCTCGATTTGGAACTGCTCTAGCGAATGATTAAGCGATTGCCAAATAGTCACAAATGTATCACAAAATTCACCCCTAAAAGCTCTCGCCCTTAACAATATGCCGCACTCTGGAACAATTTTGAGCACTTTTGCCCCATAAAATACAATCCCCAACTCAAACCCTCAAAGTTCAATGAGATGGAGAAATTGGGACAAATTACCCTAATAAGGAAAATTAACTTTAACCCCTGACTTGAATTATTGCCAGTAATATTTATTCATAAATTTACTCCAATTCGCATTATCAAAAAAAAGACGAAAAATCTCATTCAAATGCTCTGAATTTGCAATCACATAATTATTTGCACACTTGAAATAATTAAATAATTCGCAAATAAATTGGACACTGCATTAAAATTCCTCATTGACTCAATTTCAATTGAATTTCCAATAATTTCGTTCATTTACCAAAATGCTTTCAAGGCTTTTGTGCTTTCAACCCTTTCCACCATCAATTTTCAACTCAAGCTCCAGGGAGCTTTTATGCAATGGTGCTCAGACAAATGTGCATTTCATGGCAAAATTAGAGATGAAAAAATAACTTTAAAAAAAAGTGTCAATGAAGAGAAAGCAAGAGGGAAATGCATCAATTTCCCAGGCGATTGTTGAGTTGAAAATGGAGACCCCCATGCAATTGCATCCTCCTTCCTCATTTCATTTTCAATCACTTCCTGCCTGTCTCTTTGTTCGCAATTGGATGTGGAAGGTAACAGGAAAAAAAGCTTTGAGTACCGTGCCACTTATTCCCCCATTAGGGGCAGTCGAGGCAAATTTTGATCAGGGGCTCTAAGTTGTGGGAATTTTCAAAAGGTAAATTTTCAAAAATTCATGGAAATTTCCTAAAAACCATTATGATCCTTGAAAAAATTCTGCCACTACGAGAAATCACTGAAAAGCTCTCACAAAGCACAAAAAGGCTTGCGAAACCGAAGAAACCTGAAAGTAATTCCGGAATAAATTAGAAAAACCTATAGGAAGATTATCGATGCTCGAAATTCGATACGGAGTATACATAGGGGAGACTGGGGCAAAGCTTGTCAACACGCATAGGGTAAATGTCCTAATTCAAAACAATTTCCAGAAGCTTTAACTTTGACAGAAGGTTTAAAACATTAAGTTCAATTTTTTGCTGAAGAGAATTACATAAATTTGCTCCTTCACTCTTCTAGAATGTTACTGTTTAGTGAAAATTCTTTAGATATAATTTGAAAACTTCTTAAATACAAGAAAAATACGTGAGCGTAAAGGCGTCTACACATTGGGAGCAATTTTTGTCATAAATTGCGTTTTTGACAGAAATTTGACGTTTCCTCCTACAACGCTGCATGGAATTTCCTTCAGAAAAGAAATTTTTGACAAAAATTTCTCCAAATGTGTAGAGGCCATAATACCCAACGCAAAATAACTTTTGTTTTGTAAACATGTTTTTGACATTTCAATGAGAGTGAGTGAGATCTTCATCTAGTCATTTCGCTCACTTTGATATGAAATTTTGAAAACATGTTTACAAAAAAAAGTTATTGTGCGTTGAGCATAAAATGCTTCTATTGCAAACAAATTAATCCAAATGGAGACAAGGGAAAGTTTCTAATTGGAGACAAATAGTGTAAGTGAAACCGCGACGAAAGGCTTCAAATATCTTGTTGAGTTGCTCTTGAGTGCAGAATTTGTTCTTATTTTTGGTCTTTTCCTCTTTCCCATCTAAAACAATAGGAAAAAAAATCATATTTCCGGGGTTTCCTATTGGAGCATTTGCAGACATTTCAGAAAAACCCTTTTTGTCCACGAAATAGGAAATTATTTTATTTGAAAACTTCACGTACCGTTAACAATAAAGATTAGCACTTAATTTAACTAAACTTATCCAGAAATATTATATGAAATGTTAAACAAAACGAATAAACAACGGTCACCTCATTGTGTTTTTCATTGGAAAACATGGTCGATCGATGAAAAATTCGATGGTTAAAAGGTACACTTTTAATTTTTCTGAGAAATTAACAAATTAAAATTCGTGAATATGAATGAATTTTTGCTTTATTTGGAGTAAAATTAGCTAAATAATGAAACTGTGGTATAGAAAATATATAAATATAATAATTTAGTACTGTATTTATCATAAAAACAATCACGTTTCCATTTGGAGTAGCGAAAAATTTCCATTTGGAGCAGGTTTCGAATGAGCTTAATTTACCTCATTTTCAAATGAAATTTTCCACATCTCAAGCCTTAAGGAGACTCCAATGTAATGTCAAGTTTGAGGCCTCTATCTCTCATAATGTCCGAGATAATCGATTTTAATTATTTTAAGATTACTTTTATACATTTCGCATTTAATTTTCTTTATTAATAACGATAATAAGTTACATACGGTTTAAACGAAATTTGCATTATTTATGTATAAATATCATTCGAGTTTGCCACAATCCGAATTCGCAATTAAGGAGTCACACATCTATAAGCTGATCTTTGCTTATCACTGACTTTTTATAAAGGTAAGTTATAAAACTTAAACAAAAATTCACTGTGGGTATTTATTTAGATTATTTGGAATTTATAAATAAAAATAGGACAATCTGGATATTGCCAGTATTATATTATTTGTGAGAGGTCTTATGAAGGTTTAGAAAATTTGAAATTGTAATTTATAGTTAATTTTGCCCCGCTGTTCCCTATCTCACCAACGAGGAACGGTATCATCGTGGAAGGGGAGGAACATGTGTGAGAATGTGTGACATAATTTTCCTCTTATGTGGTTTTATTCAACCCAATCCCTCTGTCTCTCTATACCTGAATTTTCTACTGCAACAGGACATTCCATATCGATTATGTAAATGGATGTAAATCTCTTACTTTTAAATCAGGAATACATTTAGCCAAATATTGGGGATCATCTGAAGAAATGTTCTAAAGATTTCTGCTCTTACTGAAATATGGGGCATTATTTGAAATTTACTATTCTTGTACTAACCAACTTGCTTTAGGAAGTTAGTTTTATCTGTGGCGGTATATCCAAAAAATAAATTTAAGAATTGATAATATTTTTAACCCTATTTTTAGCTTTCACTGAAAGAAATCCGAAAAAGTTAAAATAATACTCCGGAAATGTTTATTTTACCCTGCAGTATTGATCCGAAATCGGTGTAAATATTATGCTTTTTAGGTATATTAGGGGTTAAAGTTACCCTTTTTTATGTTAATTTTACCCTTAAAAGGTGTAAAATTAACATTAAAAAATGTTGATATACTTTTACACCTAAAATTTGTTAAAATTATGAGGAAAAAGAGTTAATCGCACTCCCTTTTTTCTCAGTGTTTATATAATCTTGGAATTGAAGATATCTGCTTATACTTCAATTGTCTTAATCTATCTACTCATTAAAAAATTTGAAACGTTCTTACAAGATAAATTTCAGACTCTAATTGTCCGTTATTGCAATTCCCTCGAATATTGCGCTCAAGATTGTGCTTTATTCACGCTAATTATTTCACTAAATTTTTCGTTACATTTTACGTTCTTTATCAAATTGTGAAGATTATCTCCCTTGCATTTTAAACTGCATTTTCTGTGAGTCATTTCTCCAAAGTTGATGTATCCTTAATTGCTTTCACTCCTTCTCATTTTTCTTTTCCACAGCATAAATCTTCTCACATTTTCTCCTAGCTCATGATAATACACTGGAGAACTTTATCAATGATTAAGGAAATTTTATTCCTCCCACAGACAAAATCTTTCCATGTTCAAGAAATAAAAGACCCACCCATCTTACAGTGCATCCACGTTCGAAATTTTCTATGGATAGAAGATTAAGTAGGAGAGGCATTGAATTAAATTTATGCAAATGCATTGGGATATTCTGCTAAAACGATTTATGGCGGAAATTAAAATTCACGAAGAAAAATGGAAAATGTCTCTGTGGTCCAACATCTAACAGAATTTTTCAATAGATTTTGAAGCACTGCAGAAAAAAAAGCTCATCGACTTGATGATGGTAAAGTGGATAAAAGCGCTTCGTGATCTTCTTTTCCCGGCTATATTGGAAATTTATTGCACTCAAAGTGAATTTTGTGGTATATTGTCGTGAAAATCCCTATTTCCACATTTTTTTTCAGCAACTATGCTGAAGGAAATGAATGCAGATGGGAACCTTTTCCTGTGCTACAAATTCCAACCTCAGGTTGGCTTCACATGTGAAAACATACCCAAGTAGCAAATTATCACACCGATTAGACGGAATATTTCTTAGATGATAAATAACATTAATTGCACTTTAACAAAAAGTGGAATACTTTATTAATGCTTTAAAATATATCTTTAAAGGAGAAAATAGCCTTTACGTTATAGTAGTGGAGACTGGGGCAAAAAGTCACAAAACGAAAATTTCAAAATTCAATATCCTTCAAGATACAATAAATATCAGCTTAAAATTCTTCCCATAGATAGCCTCCATAAATCTTCATTGTCGTAAGTTTCTTAGAATTCGAACAATGAATTTAGAAAATAAAAAATATTGAAATTTATTTTTAGCTATGGTTTGAAATATTTTTCTTACAGTAGATATAATTTTTTACCTACTTATTTTCCAAAATTTGTGCCCAGATGAATATTTCCTAAATTATTTGAATTCTTTGAATACGAAGCTACTTTTAGATTTAGCATTTTCCAAAGATTCTATTCTCCAGAAATCCTTTTATTAAAAATGATAACTTGGGGTAAAAAGTAACAAAAGGAATGGGGCAAAAAGTAACAAGAACCGAAGCAAATTATGATGTCTCACGGCGAAAAGAAACATAACCGCCATGTGAAGAAACGATTTGCAGTCTCTAGTGTGTTCATTTTCAATCAACTTTCACCAATCTGGTTCATAACCGATAGAAACGGTTCAGTCTTGTCTGGAACTTCAAGAACTTTCTAGTGAATCCAAACATAATCTCATTTGGTTTTGAAAAATCCACAGCTCTCTACAGCTTTTTTTTTAACCTTTCACCGAAAACAGACACAGGCTGATCCTCGAGAATACCCAGCTCGAAAAACTTGGCGGTAAAAGTTCAACCCAAATTATCATACACTGAGGATTTAGAATCAAGAATTAGTGTTTTCAGCGAAAATGTCTATTAAATGCGCACATTTTGATTGCAGAGAGACTTCTTAACTGCAATATCAATGGATTTTTCATTCGGATAGGAGCACTCTGACCTTCTCATTACTCTAATCTTAATGCATTTTAAGATTGAACGATATTCCATTACTCTCCATGTTTTCATCACTTAATTGACATTTCGAAATGTACCCAAACAAAAACACCCAAACTGAAATTTTATATTTTTACCATTTTGGGCGAACAGATCATTTAACGCCATTTTTGTTTGTACTGCCACATCTAAATCCCGAAAACCAAATCCGTATCATCCTAATTAATTGTAAAGAGTCTTATTAATAAATGAATTTGGTTTTGGTTATCGTTTTCTTCCGTAAATAAAAAGAAATTATGGGTTGTCCATTTTGAAGTACTTAGGTTTAATTAGGTTACTTTTAACCGCTGTAGATGAGAACCATATTCCGATTGTCGTAAAATTTGACACATATCATTTGACAAATGACTGATCCGAATATTCACAATTTTTTGATAATGGCGCCATCTGTGTGACATCCTACGGCAGAGGTGTGCAAGTATCGTTGAAACCGAATTAACGTCCAAAAAAAGTTTGCTTTGGTAGCGTTTTGACCATTGACGTACGGGTTTCATTTGACGTTAATTCGGTTTCAACGGTTCTTGCACGCCTCTGTCCTACGGACTCCTTCCATGATCTGTTATTTGAAGTAACTCACTATTGAGGGTCTTTGTAATTTTTTTAAGTACTACTGACAAAGAAATTAAAGCACTCCTTTAAGAATATCTTTTGAAATTTTGCATTTGCTAAAGAATGCATTAAGTTTACAAGCAGAACTTGTTGATACTTTTGAAATTTGAGTTATAGGATTTGTTTTTTTTTCATAAATATATTTTTGTTAATGTGAATTACTGTTCGGATTCTTAGGTTGAAAGCATTGAAAAGGAATGGTCTCAGAGACCTAACACCACATGGCCTTCTTGACGTTCTAGACCGAACTGACTCTTACAGATCTCCAAATCGGCCCAGGAACGGATTTGAATAGTTACGTTTATATTAGCCAGGATTCTTGCAAACATACACATACAATTCATTGGAAATAGGCCTACAGTAAGAAGGGTCATATCGAATTATTTTTTTGCTTTTCACTTTGACAAATCTTTTAATGCACTATTAATGTGCTTATAATGAGGTTTGTGTGTTTCAATTCCTGAAGGAACTTTTGAGCCATTTAAGAGTGAGCAATTGTATCGATCTACAGACACTGACAACGGAACAAAGAGCGTTTAAAACAAATTGTAAGAATTTTGGTTCTATATCGTTGTTCTATAAGGTTTATAATTCACTAATTGGGTAGTCATCAACGATGATACGACGGCAGACGCATGTCAAAGTGGTAAATGTGGAGTTTGAATGAAGTATTATTGTTGTGTACATATTAACATAATAATAACGTAAAATTTGCTTTATAATAACCTACTAGACTGAAAGTAATTTTACTAACTAAAAAATTATTGTTTTCCTACGCCAACTGTAGTCTGAACGGATCAAATACAACGTCTGTAAGAGAACTCTCAAGAATCTTTCAATTGAGTTCCATTAATTGAATATGCTACTTGGGATGGGACTTATATAGATGCTTCCAAAAGGGGATAAAAAAGAAGGCATAGCGAAAAAAAATAAAGAAAACTAGGTGAATGTTTATTTCAATAGCACAATAATATCGTGAATTGGAAATGTCTGTCGCATTTGTGTCTCTTGAAATGTAAGAGAGGCCAAGAGGATAGAAAAAAAAAGAGAATTCTAACGTGATTCTATTTACACGAAAAAATGTGGATGTTTGTGTCAAAAGAGGCGAAAATGGGGTAGAATGGGTGGTGAAGAATATGATGGTGTATAAATAACAAATTGAATTCTCGAGAATGATTGATTTCCAGTCACTTGAGTCACATGCACAATCTGCCTGTAGTTTGGCCACCCTCTAACCAATTGCTGCTACAAGACAAACACTGAAAAAACGCCCATGATTGCCTCACTTTTCCGTCAAATGCGTGTTTACAGAAGAACACGAAAGGAGAGACACGCACTTTCTCAGAAAGAAAAGCTTTATCCTGAAAAAGGATATCAGCTGCTAAAGGTATTTTGAAAGCGAATATACATGAGAAGAATCACATCTCCGAAAAGCTCATCCAAGCTTTTTCAGAGTTTTTTTTTAATGAAATGACACCGCAAATGTTCATCAATAATTAGTTATGTGCAAATGAGAGCTTTTCAGTCAATATCAAAAATTATTTAACATCCGGCATTTCCATTAGACTACTTCGCACTCCTGCACTTAACAACATGAAATATGCACTCATAGCCTCCAAAATGTGGCTCTACTGTTAATTCAGTGCAACACTGCGGTTTAAGTCAGAGCACACCAGTCTACGTCACTCATGATGGAAAATTAAATAATATTTGATGGTCCTAAAAGGTAAAGAGAAGGTGAAACAGTTGAGGGAATTTATTGATAAATGTAACACATGTTTCTAGTACAATTTTATTCCAAAAACCCGAGGGTGGGCTTCATAGGTGTTTCCCTCCGTGTTTAAAAAAAAAAAAACACAATCTTAGGGCAGGAGGATGGGAAAGTACGAGATATCAGGAATAACAGACAAATATGTGTGACATTTGCCTTAGTTCACATTAGTCTCTGAGATGTTGGGAAAGCGCACCCTCATCTCAACATGACTGTCAACATGAAGGAGAGGCACATGATGAACTTAGGGGGAAAGGACTTTGGGATTTAACAAGTGATCGATTGTCTTTTGTAATCGCTTTTACAATGGATTTTGATTTAGGTCCCAAATGGCTTAGCTATCGACACTACAAATCTCGCTACGTTAGAGTAACTTTTTCCGAAGACAGATGTATTTTTAAAAGCTCTTACATGGAAGCTTTTGTGTTGAGTTTTTAGCTTCAGGAGCAAAAAACTTGCCACAAACCAAATTCATCTTTTGAAATTATTGTCAACAGAAGGCTACCCAAAGAACATAATACCTCCCCATATTTTTTTTATAGAAGTAAGGTAAAGTATCCTCACTCGATCGGGTTCCTCGACCCGACCGATGGATCAATTTTTGAATGTTTGATCGGTTTGATGGTCAATTTCTATGAAATTGTCAATTATTCGTATTATTTATGTAATAATTGCCCTATTAATGTTAGGCCATACGCTAAAGAACTTAAGAACTTCAGGAAGAACTTACAGAAATAATTGCGGCCTTTGTCAGTAAACCGCTGTCCTGATAAAGAACTAGATTGAATCTACTTTGTCTTAAAAGGTTGATACACTTTTTCATTAAAATGAGAGAGGCTGCAGTAGAGTAAAATTTGATCGATAAAAAAATTAGATTTGGTTAGTAATGGCTCCGGCACACTTTTAGATCAGAAAAAAATTGTGGAAATCAAAATTTAGATGCCTTTCTCAAACGTTTTGCATATGTCTATCTCATTCTTTCGCACTTCAAATTCGATTGAGCTAAATTGAATTTACTTACTTACTTAATTTAATTTAGCTCAATAGACTTTGAAGTTCGAAAGAATGAGATAGACATATACAAAACATTTGAGAATGCATCTAAATTTTGATTTCCTGAATTTTTTTTTGATCTAAAAGGTGTTCCGGAGCCATTATGGCTTCGGAACACCTTTTAGATCAAAAAAATTTAAGGAAATCAAAATTCACATCCTTTCTTTCTCACATATTTTGCATATGTCTATCTCATTCTTTCGCATACCAAATTCGATTGAGCTAAATTAAATTTGTTGTGATGTTTAAAAGAATAAGAAGAGTGCGAAATGTGTAAGAAAGAAAGGGTTTCGCATTTCCACTTCATAAAATTTTCCTGATCTAAAAGGTGTGCCTGAGCCATTACTAACCAAATCTAATTTTTTTTATCGACCAAATTTTACTCTACTACAGACCCTTCTTATTTTAATTATTTAATTTAATTATTTAATTTTTTTTTAATTTTTAAAGAAGAAGAGTGCGAAGGAGTAAGATAGATATATGCAAAATGTGTGAGAAAGAAAAGTATTCCAATTTCGACTTCATGAAATTTTCCAGATCTAAAAGATGTGCCGGAGCCATAAATTTGGTCAGAAAAAAATAAGATTTGACCACTATAATAAGAAACTAGGTGATTAAAAATAAGTTTGGTTAATAAAATAGCAAACATGGTCGGTACAAATTAGGTTTAGTCAGTAAAATAGTCAAACTTCTCAATAAAATTACAGAAGGCCAGTAAGATAGGAAATTCGGTTAGCACCTAAATTAGGTTTCGTTAGTAAAATTAAAAAAAATAGTCAGTAGAAAGAACAGTTTGCCAGTAACATAGTACGTTATTTAGTCAATAAAAAAATAAATTCGGTTAATAAAAAAGAAAATTTTGTCAGCAATAATACCAGCATATATTTAGATCGGTAAAATTTCATGAAAACAAAATTCGTGTCCCTGTCTTTCTCTAAAGATCTGCGTATGTCTCTCCTACTATTTTGCACTCTTCTTTATCATCCTTAGAAAGAAAAGTACGCGAATTTTGATTTCATGGAATTTTACCGATTTAAAAGGTGCCCCGGAAGCATAAAAAACGGGTTTGATTAGTAAAGAGCGAATTTGATCAGTAATGGCTCTGCCACGCCTTTTATTTCGGTATAATTTCATGTAATCAAATTTCGCGTCCTTTCTATCTAAACAAATTTGCCTAAGTCTATCCCACTCCTTTGGTCTCAAAATTTGAAATTAAATTCGATTTGATATTAAAAAGAAGAACAGCGCGAAAGAGTAGGATGGACTGGACATATGCAAAACTTTCGAGAAAAAAGTATGTCAATTTAGATTACATGAAATTTTTTGATGTAAGAGGTTTCCTGGAACCATAAAAACGAATTTGGTCAATTTAGGTCTTTCAAAGAGGTGATACCATGAAGTAAGTTTTGGAAAAGAGGAAATAAACAGCCTCAAAAGCTGCTTTTCCTCTTTTACCACCTTGGATCCCATTTTTATGAATTATAGTAAAATAATATAAATGAAATTCTCACTGAAATTTGATTTGCTTACCATAATCTTTTTTGATAACTAAAATCTATTTTTTCACACTGAAATAAAGTCTATTTACGACCAGTTTAAACCTCTACTTACTGACAAAAATTGGTAACGGTTTCTGTTTGTCTTTTATATATCTATTATAAGGTCTTTAAAATTTTTAGATCTATAAGATCAATTTTGCTTCTGATAAATTTTTATACGGAATTTTAAACCGCTGTGATCCTCGATAGAATAATAATAATTATATTTCTAATTTCTATCCCGTTAATTTTAATTTTTTTTGTAAGTAATTAAAAAAAATAAATTTTCAAATTTGTTTTGTTTTTTTCTTTTTTTGAAGAGCAATAGAGCGGGACTACAAACCATTAGCATAAAGACAATAAGCGGTCTAAAAAGACTCTGTTTCTTAATAAATAAGCCACATCTTCTTATTGCTTACTTGATATTCCTAATGGATCGAAATTCCGAATATCGGAATATCTCGAATCAAAATCAAAATCTAATCAAAATTTCGAAAGCCAAAACTCCTTACGGATCGAAATCCCGAATATCCCAAAATCCCGAATGGGTCAAAATTCCGAAAAGCCAACATTCCTTATCGGTCAAACTTCTGAATAATCGAAATCTCGAAGGGGTCAAAATATAGAAAAGTCAAAATTCCTTACGAATCGAAATCCCGAATATACAAAATCCCAAATAGATCAAATATCCGAAAACCAAAATCCTTATGGGTCGAATTCCGGAACATCTTAAAATCCCGAATGGGTCAAAATTCCAAAAAGCCAAAATTTCTTATGGGTCGAAACCCCAAATATACAAAATCTCGAAGGGGTAAAAATCTTATAAAGCCAAAATCTCGAATAGGTCAAAATCCTGAAAAGTCAAAATTTTCGAAATATTTTCAATTTCTTAAAGCTAATTTTTGGCTTTCGAGATTTCGACTCTTTCGGAGTTTTGGCTTACAGTATTTTGTTTTTTCATGATTTTGACTTTTCGGTATTTTGTCCTATTCGGAATTTCAATCGATTCGGGTTTTTGTCTTTTCGGATTTTGGCGTTTGGGATTTTCGCTTTCGGGATTTTGGCTTTAAGTATTTTAGTTTTTGGGATTTAAAATTTAATATTTTGGCTATTCGTAATTTTGACTATTTGGTATTTTGGTCCATTCAGGATTTCGACTCATTCGGGATTATTCGGAAATTCGACAATCGAAATTTTGGCTCTCGGGATTTTAGTTTTTCGATATTATGGCCCATTCGGGATCTTGATCCATTCGGGATTTGGTCTCCTAGGGATTCTTGTATTCGGAATCTTGACTTTCGGGATTTTCGCCGGCACCGCAATTAAATATAACTTTGCTTTTGTAGTTAGCTTAGTTCGATTAACAAAAAATTCACTTTAAAGAATATATGGTTCAAGAAAACCTGTATTCTGTCAGTTCTAATCGTTAGCCACGCCTCATTTTCTATATTTTCCTCACCTATTAAAAATTTTGCAATATTATTTTTCAGTTTCATAAAATATTGTGTAACAATCAAAATGTTCTTGTTCTTTATGGAAATTTCAAAAGGGGTGTGGTCTTATTTTCAGTGGGCGGGGTTTCTAGTAAAGAAAATATAAACAAGTGAGTAATACGTAATTTCTACACTAACTTTAAATTCTCAGAATAATTCTGTTCTACACAGCTGTTTATCTAATAATGGTATCATTGAAAATTCAATTTATTTCCCTCTTAATCAAGGACTAAATGTCACACGAGTCACAAAATAAATCACATCTTTGTTCATTTAAAATTCCTGGAAGTAAAACATTCTCATTTTGAGATTGATACAAAAGGCAATTTAAATATTGAAATGAGAAATAATTCCTAGGATGCCTTTTGAAGGAGGCATATGAGAAAAATATACAATATTGACATTCTTTGTGAAATATTAAATAAATCCAAGAAAAGAAGAGATTTGAAATGTCAGAAGCATTTTCGTAACCCAATTCACCAGAAATGTTTTGCCAAAGCTCATGGCAATATTTAATAAAAGCTCCGATTTTGGTAAATTGCGCAGAAAAAATTCAATTGAAAGGGTTTAATAGTTTAAAAGAGAAAGATTTGCACTCAAGTTTTTTTTTGGGGAGTTTAGGGAATAGATACAGTAAGTGAAATGGACGGAAAGAGAATTTCAAATGCTGTTTTCTGCATTTTTGTGGGAAGTTTGGAAAGTGGAAAGAATTTCCGTGCAGAGAATTTAAAAAAAGAAATTCTGTATATACAGTTTTTCCATGCTTTACCACTTGTTATTCATGCTGTAGTTTACCACAGGAATTTTCCGATAAATAGTTTTCCAGCATGAGTGGTTTAATTGTTGATGCTAAGGTTCAGTGGTAAAAGTCTGGATGTCTTCAAAAATTCATAATGTGGCGGAAATTGGTCCATTGTACAAATTATTCATGTAAGTTCTCAGGGGGAAGCTTTATTCCACAAAAGCTACTGTAGAGCAAGATACGGTGGTATCGGATTGGTTTTTGAGTAAACACGAGTTGAGATTAAATTTATCAGCGAGTGAAAATCATCCAGAAAAACCCCCCATTTTCAATAAGGAACATTACAAATCCTCCCAAGTGTTTCTTCAAAGAAGGGCGAAAGCACAAGAAAAAAAATTGTGAGTAGAGTCAGAGAATAAACATAAAATAGAGGAAGTCTGACAAGAAAATCAGAGGGTTAACATTTTTATTTTCTCCAACTCTAATCTCAAATCCGGTGATTTTGGGTGATTTTTATTTACTCTCTCTCCCCTTTCTTGTTCTTCTCAACCCCTTATGCATACCCCTACGTGTAGCTTTTCTCCTTCTTCAGAAAGCTTATTTACCATTTGGATTACCTACATTGTGAGATTGTCTTAAAGGATATTCTTTTCTTTCACGGTAAATTTTTCTTCCATAGAATAAAATAGTTTAAATAAAAAAAAAAACATTAAATAACGTTTTAGCGTTCTTATAAATGAATTAGGAAGTGTAGTGCTCACGATTTTTGGTTACTGCGCATAGTTGGTAGATGTCGCTACTATTGAGAGAGCTTTGAGAGAATGCTTAGAGTTGTGAGCCATAAAGTTCCAAAAGGCAGCAAGAGAACCACATTGACATAAACGGTTTACGTTTCATAACCATTGTAATCCGCATAGTATGGTGATTGAATTATTCTACATCCCTAAAGTGCTAATTGATTTACACATAGGGTGGTGGCATTACTTGTGACCTGTCTTTACTTATGGCCAGGTCGCAATTTTTCGTAAATATCAAAAACCCAAAAAAAAAATTGCTATGATTTCGGAACAAATTAAATATATTTAATTTTAAGGTTTTTCGAAATCATTTTGTGACGCTGTAAAGTTATTTGCAGAGAGACCAAAGTAAAGACAGAGGCCTCAAATAATGCTGCCACCCTAATTGATTATTTTTCCGATTTTTTTTTCAAATACAGGTACACATCTAATAAGCCTATAATTTGACGCGAAAGATGTATCTTTGCTGGGTTTGGGAATGGAAATAATTTCAACTATCTTCAAGTGTTCTAAAGAATAGTAGGTCCTCAGATAGTTGATCCACTAGAGGAATAAGGAAAAAATATGAACTGTTTGAAACCAAAATGTGTACGAAAACTTAAAGTTTTCTCCTATTCACAAAGATTAGGTTTAACCTTGCTCTTTTCTTTTTAGCCCTTTTAGTTATTATTTCTTTGAAAGAAAATCTAAGTAAAACCTTAAAAATAATTTGTTTCTGTCAGTTTGCTACAAAATACAGTAAAACGAGGTTAGATTTAAATTTAGAAATCTTTATTGGGACAAATATGAGAGATTCACAGTGAACAGACCACACTTTTTGCCTTTTCCACTGCTTTTCGAACAATCAATGGAAATGTTAATATAACGCCTTCATTGCGTTCGAATCTGGGACTCAGTGAACGCAGCGCTTCTAGTGTAGAAAAAATATCGAAGTTGGGAAATAATTTCAGGTCTGCAAAAGCAATATAGGGGATAGTTCTCTCCCTTCGAACGGTCATGCCTTCGAATAATGTAAATTTTCTTTTATTTTTTCCTAAGAGTCTTGCACATTTCCATTAATTATGACTTAGCTTATCGTTAATTATAGATAATTACGTGATAATTATGTATAAATGTCTCGGGAAGATAAAAGAAATTCACATTATTCGGAGGCATAATCGTTCGAAGGGATCACCTAATTAGGGAACCTAATTCACATTATTCACATGTATTTGGTACTAAACTTTAATTTCACTAATGTCTAAATTTATTTTGAATAGATTTCATGAGTTTTCATAAGAATTTTATTAGTAAAAACCACCTTGGTTTGACTTTTCTTGGCATCAGCTAATTTCGATGATGATTGATGAAATTTCGAACTTTGTTCGAACACTGAATTTTAATAGAGAATTTTAACAAATAATGTGATATGGAACTGTCAAGAAAAGAACAATTAACCGGTCAATTGCTTGTTACTCTTTGTTCAAGGTAGTCACAATCGGCAAATTTTACTAATAGTATCATTTTCTTTATAAATAATATTGTTTCATAGGACGTACAAAACATCAAGTGTAAAAAATGTTTTAGGGCTGAGATTTTCTAAATAGTTTTTCCACGTGTAAAAAGCAATGAAGGCGTAGAAAATCAATAGCCATGTAAAAAAAAACCCAGGATGTTCGCTTTGATTAAATCCAATCCAATTCGATAAGAGAGATCGTATTAATTTGCCGTTTACATTGATAAGACTAAAATAAATCTAAATCTAATGCAACGATGTAAATGGCCCCTATCTAATTCAGTGATGTATGAAGTCTTAGTAATCCATGTATAAAATCAACAACATTTCCTAATGGACGTTCGATTTTTTTTAGGATGCAAGAGAAAGTACCCTTGGATTAAAATTTCAAAATTTATTTATTATTTATTATTTATTATTTATTAGATTAAGTGAACCTCCTCAAAATAAAAATAAAAGTTTCTTGAGTCGATTAAAAATATTTAAGATGCAGAATATCTAGGATTAAAAAAATAATGTGTGGGATTACAAAACTAATTTGTATATGATACCATTTGAGCATTTTGGGATCCAGGAAAAACATTTGGTATTAGTAATAATAAACTACGTACATATAATGTGGGATTCAGAAAAACTTTACAGGATAAATAAAAATATGTATCAAATCCAACAAAATAAATAAATAAAGAATAAAAAAAATGTGTGGGATTAAAGAATAAATTTGAGGGATGATGTAAAACATTGTGAGATTCAGAAACCAGTTTGAGATATTAAAATAAAAGTTTTGGGATTGAATAAAACGTTCTGGGATAAAAGTAAACATTTTTTAAATAGAGAAATTTTTAGAAACCCAAAAAGCTCTAGTACTCAAAAAGATTCTCTGGGATTTAGTTTTTTTTCTTTCCACCTCCACCCCCCCTCCCCAAGTCCCAAGCTCGTTGAGAATATCTAGGACCGGGACATTTCCATCCTTGTGCATTTACTATTAAACAACGTGAACAAAATACATGCAAATTACGACTAAATAAATAGATAAATAAGAAAATAAATAAATAAATAAATAAATAAAAATAAATAAATAAATAAATAAAATAAAATAAAGTAAATAAATAAGTATATAGATGACAAAAGTGCATGTATTCTTCCGAGACTCATTGTCGTCCACGACGTACTCTGGGATTTAGAAAATAGAGAAATATATTTGTGAAGTCATGAAAAATATTCTGGGATTCACAAAAAGATTTTGGGATTGATAAAAAAGTTATGAGAGTTAACCTTCTGGTGATAAAATAAATATTTCTTAAATGAAAGAAAACTTTTTAAATAACCAAAAATATTTGAAATAAATAAAAAATTTGGGATTGATGAAAATTTCTGGGAAAAAGTAAAAAATTTATGTGCGAAAATAAGCATCCTTAAAATTTCTTTTAAATGTTTAAGTATCAAAGAAAATCTTGGGACTCGGAAAAGATTGTCTAAGATTAAAGATAACATTTGTGGGATTGTAGTGAAACACATATTTATATTATAAAATAAAAATAATTGGGGCGATCGTAGAAATAAAAGTAGGATCGCCCCTTCAAAAGTTGGTTGTTCTGGCTTGGCGCTCGCCAAGAGTGCATGTAAATTAAAAAGTAATAAAGTGGATTTGTTACAGGATCATGTAAAACACATAAAGAAACAAAAACAAAATATAGAGATTAATAATAAAAATTGTGGGACTAAGTAATAATTTCTGAGGAAAAAAATAAATATTTTTTTAAGTAAAGTAAATTCTTAAAACACAAAATCGTCGGTTTAGAAAAGATTGTATGATATAAAGAATGGAATTTGAAAGATCATTATTTTAATAAAATATTTTGGGATTTAACTTGGGATTCTGGAATAATGTTTGGGATTCAAAATACGAATTTTGGGATTAATTTAAACCTTCTGGGAGTAAAATAAATATTTCTTAAATCAATCATAACTTTTTAATTATTCAAAAATTATAATACTTCAGCAGAAAGCATTTTGGGATTCGGAAGGAAAACTTTGGGATTTGAAAAAACTTGTTTGACTTAATAAAACTTTTTGTGGTTAAATAAACATTTCTTAAATCTTGTTAAATACTTTATATGCAAAAATACCTGGGATTCAGAAAAAATGTATGAGACTAACATAAATGTTTCGGTATTAGCCAGTAAATTGTTTTTGGCTCACATGCCTAATCCCAGACCCACCAAAATTTTGAATAACATTTTCACTACATTACTACGGTTTTTTATTGAACTTAAAACCACAATAATTCAGTGACTTTTCATTGACCTCCAACACTTTATGAATTTTTAACGAGTTTTATTGATTTTAAAAATAGACAGAAAGTTTCGGAGTGTCCTACTTTAGTAGCAGTATACCTATAATTATTTGTTAATAAATTTTTGCATTAGGTTTATACCGGATTTCACAGTTGATAGCTTATGTTCTATCCACCTACATTTTAATTACAAATTGATAACAACTTATTTTAAAAAATGCAAATTCATTGAAGTTAATGAGGGATGTTCAAAACAAGATAACTCAAGACATAACAAATTCCAAAGTACTTGAGATGTAATGAGTCATTAGAAATGGAAATTGTTAAAGGAAACATATAACACAATAAACTTTCTTTAAAATGAAGCAATCTCCCAAATATTTCGTGAAAGACTCTTCCTGATTAAAGTAATGTTTGAAGAAGAAATAGACTATGATCTCACCTCTTTTCTTTAAAAAACTCTCCGTTGATGCTTCTTCTTCCACTAGACACTTCACTCAATTGCTCTAAATTTGTGCGAATTTCACAATTAACTCCTGAATTATCACGAAATCACTACTGAAATTTTCTATTGCGATTTAGTGTTTGTCATTTAGAGAATTTTGACACTTTGCCGGCTGTCACTTGGGATCAAAGGTCACTGTGGAAGCTTTTATATGTTGCCTTTGAAATACAGAGGGCGCATCAGTGCGTATAGACAGTGCAAAAAGTGAAATAAAAAAATTAAAGTTCAAGCATTTGCGAGAATTTAAGTACTTCCATTTAATAAAAATAAAATTGTGAGAAATTTATAGAATTAAGAAGTTTCAAAAACGGTTTAGAAACAGGTTTAAGGATAAAGACTTTAGGAGAAATGGAAGGTAGAACAGAAGAAGTGTTCCAAGGTAATTTGTTTATCATAACCTAAAAAAAACAGGAATACTTTCATTTATTCTTTCTAATTTATATATTTTAAATTGATTTTTCTCACAGTTACTACGCACTATATACATTTTCTTTATATACGTTCGCTTTTTAGTAAATATTTCTTGCTGTAGATAAATTTATTGACTAGGAGATTTTTGATATCAAATAAACTTTGTTAATTTCCCAAGAAGAAGGACTCCAACAGAAAGCCAAGCCAGTAGCTGAGATACATCCTATCTTGAGGAACTCCTCACCAGTCATTCCTTCAGGGGCAGAAGATGAAGATTCTGAGAGTAGTGATTCTTCTGATGACTCCCAGAATCCTTTGCCCAAAAGTCCATCTGTCAGAGATAGTACTGAGCACTTCTTTGACTTCCTGAAGGCTCAGTTCATCGAAAGGAATTTACCAAAAGAGACTCTGGTTGAATTTGCCAAAATTTCAACTGAATTCCTCAAGAAACTGGATCAGGATAAATAAAAAGTACTAAAAATCTCAAAAAGTGTCTTAATTCTGCATAACGTCTTTACAGACCGTTTTTGACTTATTCCCAAAATTTAACACTCCGAATTTTCCTGTGAGGAATCTCGGCTACCGTAAGCTTATCTGGGCTTATCACTGGTTATTGTCTATATTCGTATTTTAGATAAAGAGGCCTATACAAAACGTTAAAAAGTTTATAAAATCCGGAAAAGAAACAGTGAGAGAGACTCTGGTCAAGTTCAAACCGTTTATATCTCGGGTAAGGGTCTTTTATGGAAAGGTCTTGCCCTTAGATTCAACATACTAAAATTTTATCAATTTCGGTTAATAAACACCGGAAATATAATCCGGTCAAGAAGTTTGAGATATTTTCGTTAGAGTTTAAGTCAGGGTACTTACGGAAAGGCGGATTGGGGCCTATAGTTGGTACCGTTGGAAAGGCCTTGACCTCAGATGCAACATACTAAAATTTTATTGAAATCGATTAATAAACACCGAAGATATAGTCCGGTCAAGATTATTTCGTTAGAACTTAAGGTACAGTATTTTGAAAAAAAAAGGCGAAGTGGAGCATATCGTTGGGAAATTCTTGATCTTAGATACAACAATAAAATTTCATCGAATTCGGTTAATAAACACCAAAAATATGAACCGGTCAAGAGTTTTGAGATATTTTTATTAGAATTTAAGTCAGGAGGGATATACTTTGAGGAAAGGCGGATTGGGGCTTATAGATGGTACCATTGGAAAGGCCTTGAGCTCAGATGCAACATACCAAAATTTTATTGAATTCGGTTAATAAACACCGATGATATATTTTCCTGCTTAGTCATAGGGTCCCCTTAGTTCACAGGGCATAGGATCTGGGGCACTGCACTTATATTTCTAGCTATTTTTGCAACTTTTTTTAAACATTTTTCAATCTGTGTGTCTTTCTTGTGATTCCCTTATGAAAGTCTGACAAAGCTGACCTATCCCCAACGCTTTCCGAAATTGATAATATTAAAATTTCATCGAATTCGATTAATAAACGTTGTAGATATTGTCCGGTCAAGATATTTTAATTAGAGCTTAGGTCAGGGCTGGTCCCCGGCGAGTGGCCTTCAAAGTTGAAGCCAATTTCTTACTTTCACATACAAATGCGTATATGAATTTTTCTGCACTCGTGACCGTTACACGATATTTGTCAAAATTGTTGTGAGCTTTGTGTACAAGACTCTGAGCCTTGTAAAGTGGGATAAATATACTATAGATCTGTCTAAATGCGGTCCTGTTCTGAGAAGTGTAAGCTGAGTTTCTGATCAATTTGTGAGTTGGCTTCAAACAGCTCCATACAAAAAAAAACATTTCGCCGGGAGTTAGGGTCAGGGTATCCTAAACAAAGGCGGAATAGAACCTATCTTTAGAATCTTGGAAAAAAACTTGACATCACATGCAACATTAAAATTTCATCGAAATCGGTTAATAAACATCGAAAATACAGTGCGGTCAAGATGTTGTGAATATTTCACAACCTCTTCTTCCTCTTTCCTATTTTTCCATCAACCAGCCTTTTTACACTTTTCCATTTCTTTATTTGACCACCTCATTAAGATTTCTAAGATTTCTCACCTTTTCCTCGTAGTATTTGAGCTAAGTTAAGCAAGAAGATAGAGTGAGAGTACGTAGTAGCTTTAAGAACTCGATGTGCAGTCATGTTGTAATTCGGCTCTAATAAATTATATTTAAAAGTACACTACAAAGACGTTGGAAGGCCTTGCCCTTAGTTACAACATACTAAAATTCCATCGAATTCGGTTAAAAAACACCGAAGATAGAGTCCGGTCAAGATATTTTCAATTAGACCTCAGGTCAGGGTATATCGAGGTATCATAAAGAACTCTGTGTCGATCAGTCGAATGGTGAACTTCAAAGTGCAATCTGTGATCCAAGTCCAAAAAAAGTGTAACCATTTCCCGCCTGTACGTGATTTTCCCAACAAAATTCGATACCTGATGAAAAGGACATTCATCCTCGAAACGTCGTAAAGAATAAAATTGCGAAAGTCAAGAAAGGTCTAGTGTTTCCGTCAATTCTTGCTGCATAAAGAATTCTTTAATTTGTCATTTTATTAACCACTAGAAATAAATAACCATAAATTCAGATGAGTACAGCAGTGTTTCGTGGGGAAGGAGGTGGGGTCGGTGGATCTGGAGGGTCCTGTGCCTGACTTATAACGATATCTGCTACCCCTGTGAACTCGTACTCCCTGATTACAATGGTCGGATGGTCAATTGAGAGACTCCGGAACTCATCAGTGAATGTGAGGATGTAGAAGCAGAAGGCAGTGGCTACTACCCATTCGGATATAGAACTAGCCACATGATACTTCCAACCTCCGTCTGATGGATACCACTTTCTAGGATCCTCTCCGCGGAAGAGGATGTGGGAGATGACCCCGGTGACAGCCACAACGATGAAAAAGATGGTGCACACGACAGAAAGGAAGAGCCGGACGTGTGCCTTCAGCATACTACCAACATAGGGCTGTAGGTAGTATGAGATCACAGCCTGGATCCAGAAGTAAACGGTACCGAGACCAAAGCAGAGGAAGGCTCCAACCAGATGAACAATCCGGACATTGGTTTCCTGGAAATTGGCAACGATACTGATGCCAAGGCAGGACCCAAATCCAATCCATAGGCCTCGGTTATTGAGTTTCGTTGTGAATTCCCGGAGATCAGCATGGTAGTCGCATAAGACGCAGATTTGCCGGTATCTGACATACACGACGATACCCACTGAAAAACAAATTCTGACTCATCCCAATCAAGGTCAACAAAGTTTCTAATCAGGCCGTGCAAATTCTTACACAAAATGCATCCCATGTTAATCAGCTGACCAAAGACGCAGCTCTCAGGAGAATACGTCGCAGCATCGCTGATGTAAGGGATGGCCGGTACTACATGACCCTGAACTATGGCAGCAATGTAGCTTTATAAAATAACAAAAAAAAAATTACAATTCCGATAAAGAGAAAACTCCCCGAACTATGAATCATGCAGCTACTTACGTTCCCAGGAAGGTGACTTGGAAGAGAACGTAGACAGAGATTGGAAGAAGATATAGATATGACATAGTGCACTCACTTAAATATCTATATCAGTTTAGGTCTATTTAGAGACCAAAAACCAGATAATAAAATATTAAACAAAGGTTTAAGAATTAAATTAGACTTATTTTATATTTTCTCACATCGACCTAATCAATTGGATGATGACTAGCTTGATTAAGTTTGTGGCATTGTTTGCCAACAATTTGTTACGCTTCACTTAATTTAATTGCAGGAAAAAAGGAGATTTTTTCTTCGGCTTATTTACAAACAAAAATATTTGTGAAATTCGTGAAATAATTTGATTGGTTTAATATAAGGTTATGTGTAACTGTCAAAACTTTGACATTTGAATTCTCTGTTTCAGAAGCTTTTTTGGGAACTTTGGTTGTCTCCGCTTAGGAGACTTCTGAACCTGTTCCCAACTTGTCTCTAATTTGAACTGAAGTGTTCAAATAAACGTTCGAAATGAACATCAAAGACTGTCTTATCTCTTATACCCAAGGGGCAAACAACTGACCAAAATTTCATGTCGTAAAATCAATATTCACAAAATATTCACAGTTTTATATGAGAAGAAGAAAATATTCGAATATTTCACTAAATATTCGCGATATTCGCAATATTCAGGAATTATTCGCGATATTCGCGATATTCACGATGTTTATGAAATATTCGCATTATTCGCGAAAAAATGCCGATATTCGCAATATTCACGTTGGTAGATGTTCTAGACTCGCGAATTGTTTTCCCCTTGCTTATACCAGTAGATATGAGTTATTCAAACCGAATTTTGGAAGAAATACTACGGAAGGGGCACGTTAAGCATTTTAGATATGTTAATTTTTGAACAGGACACTGCATTACAGGATCTTAGGTTTTCTAAATTAATATTTTAATTAAGGAATAAGTCATTCCCAAATTTACGGGACAAGTGTGTCTGCCTTCTCTGGCTTTTCAAAGCCTTTCTGGGAAATTGACAAGGGTTTCTCAATATGAACTACCCCTTGATTTCAATTAGGGGGAACTGGGGCAGTAGTAATCTGGGGTAGTTGTAAACACTGTGATTTTTTCATTAATTTTAAGACTCCAGAGGATAAAACCCATAAGCATTCATAGATACCATGGGGATGTATGTCCACAGATGAATTGGTCAATAAAATCCCAATACTTTAAAAATAAAAATCATTTTCCTGAAAATGTTGATATTTCGATTATTTTGATCATTTGGATTTCTACCTGGAAATTAAAAATTGTGTAAAATAATCGAAATGTAGCAATACCAGTTCTTTCCTACATCTTTTAGGATTATATTAATGCATTTACTAGAGAAATTGAGATTCTCATTATTTCAAAAGAATTAATAATTGGTCAGAAAACAGCATTTGGGGTAGATGTAATCAGGCAATTTCAATTTCACAAAATGAGTAGGTAAAAGAGCGGGAAATTGACCTTCATGCGAAATATCTATAATTCATAGATTACGAAAAAAATTGGTGGCGCTGTGTTCAATAAAAAGTCACATGATGTCAAAATATGGGGAAAATCCATTGAAAAATGTCTTTGATATGCATGCTTTTAGTTTTTTTGCTATTTTAATTATTCTTTGTAAAAAGTGTCGTAATTTTTGAAAAATATACAGTCTTTATATATCTCTTAAGTAATTAAAATAATCGAGAGTGATGCAAAGTTAATTTTAAGGGTGGAAAAAAGGGTGTTTACATCCTCCCCAGAAAGTGTTTACTTCTACCCCAGGTATTTTGTGAAAAGAGAAAAATGCACAGTGACACAAATTTTATTTTTATGGAAAACTCAATTGTTTTCCAGCATCCGCATTAACTTCGATGTATTGCCTATACCCAAGGGTAAAACATTAGCTAAGAAAGATTTTCCAAAAAATCACGGTGTCCTTGGAAAATCACCTCAAATTCGCATGTATCGAAAATGATTACATGTGCCCCAGTCTCCCCTATAAACTTATTTTATTTCTTTTTAGTTTGATACATATCCCAATAAGGCTGGCAGCCTCTGTTCTCCATTTTCCCTTTGGAATTTATTATTTAGGTGAGCCCCATTAGGGCTTTCATATCAGAGGCTCCTTGCGAGTTTTCGTAACAATCTTGCTTTTACGGGGAGGGTTATTAGAGAGTCGTCTAACTCTCTCTAGAAGGGCCAGATCCCTGAGGAATTCTTTTGGCGAGGAATCCACAAATTACTAGAAAGGTGGGAGAAATGTAAAACCAGTGATGGAGCATACTTTGATTAAATTAGTTATCAGCATTCTACTGAATTTTTTATGTTTTTTTTTTCTAAACAAAAAATCCGCAAATCATACTTGCAGGCCTGCACTGAGAGAAATCCGAAAAAGTTAAAATAACATTCCGGAAATGTTAATATTACCCTGCAGTTTAATCGGAAATCTGTGTAAATATTACCCTTTTTAGGTGTATTGGGGGTTAAAGTTACTCTTTTTTCATGTTGATTTTACCCTCAAAAGGTGTAAAATTAACATTACAAAATGTTGATATATTTTTACACCTAAAAAGTGTTAAAGTTATGACGAAAAAAAGTTAATCGCATCCTCTTTTTTCTCAGTGTAGTAAATCGGCCGTAGAACGAATTTCGCGCGGAGTAAAAGTAATCTAAACAAAAAGATTGAACTGTTTAATAGATATGCATTACAGTGCACAGAGAGTGCACGTACTTTTTTTTATTAAGATTGATGCGAAAGCTAAATACAACCTCGATCTTTCTCGGAATATAATCATAAATTTATGTGCTTTGTTAAATTCAGCACAGCAATTGCTTCTAATATCACATAAGAGTACAATTTGTCAAATAATCACTTACATATATTGTGTATTATCAATGAGCAAATTTTCAGTTCTTTTATTATTTGACGATAAAGAAATATTTATCACGTAACTGAGTTTCCAAGAATTTCTTTTGACCGCTTTCCTAGAAATTTAATTTAAGGCGTGTCCCAGATTAAACTTCCAAGAAGACAACCCAAGAAGCATTTTTTTCTGAATATAGTCTTGTAGAATTCCCTAAGTAAGGCATTATAGAACTAAAAATCTTTTTATTTTCTTATAACGCTCTTGGTTCCATCACTTAGATGACTATAAGTAAAGTGGCGCACTCTTAAGGATCTTAAAGGCTTCTATAGGAATTTCAACGGAAAATTCTGACTTTAAATCTTGTAAAAGTGCACTAAAAGACTTGTTTAATACCTGGTTCTATAAGACAGCTGTTTTGCTTCTTGGAAAATGACTCTCAATAAAAAACTATAGTACACAGTAAAAAAGTTTTAGCTCCGTTACCATGGTTTTCATTGTAAATTTTACATTAAACGTGTAATTCTGTGTACTGGTACACATTCATGTAAAATCTCCACATTTTGTCTGAGAACTGTGTAATGTTACACGAAATTTGTCAAAACATGAAAACAATCAAAATCAAAACATGAAAAAGTGTTCCAAACCTCCCCGGTCTCCCCTATATCCTGAAATAAGTTTTGAAATCTTGAGAATACGAAAATTTAAGTAAGTGATACAGGAAGTTCTAACATAGCTCGACTCGATCACAGAAATCGTGCGCCAAACAAGATTGGCTAAAAAAAAACAACGTTTTTATATTTCTTTCGAACACACATCGATCCCTCAGAATATAATCCGAACAACTCGATTTTTTGCAAAATTCGTTTTTTTGCTTTTCGGGTACTCCTTGACACCCTTTACCTTCTCCGTGAATATTATACCGAAAAGTTAATTATTCCCAAAGTTATATGGGTTCCAAATCTTAAAAATCCTATGATCAGCAGAAAAATCTCAGCTTTAAATCGCTCTCCTGAAAAGTTGGTCATTCGCGAGTTGTTCGGTTTATATTCTGAGGGATCGACATTAACTTTCATGGTCGCCGGATGCAAATCCGTTCGCTTTCTCCAAGGATCAAAGGTTTAAAAATGGGTTCACATTTCGACTCGTTGGAAAGGTCTTGAAATTTTTGACAAGTCTGGATTGGTTACAATCGGTTCTAAATCGGCAATGAACCGATTCATAACCGATAACTAATTTTTATCCGAAAATCAATTTTGTTACACCCAGACCATTTTGGGCGATCTTCTGAATTATTTATGAATCCGTTTAAATCGGTTGTGAATCGGTAAACGGTAAATGATGCGAAAGTACTTTTGAAGTATAGCATTTGAATCACGAAATCAAGCGTTTCGCAAAGCGGGAACACTTTACCATCTCTTTTTTGTGTAAGATGCATCAGCAAATTGTCATTTATATTAAAATTAAAAAGGAATTTTACCTGAAAAAATAGAAAACAAGTGATTCGATCAATTTTATATATATATTTATTCAACAATCTTTCACTCTGTGAATCAAATAAATTTTCGACATTTTCGAGATACATTTGAAAATTTGAAGTGATAAAAAAAACCAAAATCAATCATTGTGAGATTTTAAATATGAATAACATCATAAATTTTTTTTGAGTGGTTCAGTAACATTTATAATGCCGGATCAATATTCGTAAAAAAAAAATTATAGTCTATTGAGTATTTAAATTTTTGAATTGTCCATGTAGCACATTTACAAAAAAAATATCTGAGTGATTTTTCCATTTTCTCACTTTGTCCACATCATTCATTGATATGTCAATAAATTTTGCACACTTTTACAATTTTATTCTATTTTTCCTCAAATCTCTTTTCAAATGAAAATTTTTCAAGCTTCGTCCTTTTTTTTTTAACCGTGGTGATTTAATTACAATTTACTCATTTTTTGGTCCTATATTTCAGCAATGATTGACAATTAACATTATAGAGATTTTCATGTGAAAAAGAGTTTTATTTTTTCGTTCTCGACAAAATTCAATTTTACTTTCCTATAAGTTTCATTTTATTCAAGAAAACAACCATATTTCATAGAATTCTCTCTATTTCACTATATATAAACACATTTATTGTGATTTTTTCTTTGTGTGCCAAAAAACAAATTTTCGTCACATTATTCAATATTATAAAACAAATAGAAATTCAACGTGTATAAATATGTTGAACGATTCTTCTTTCGTGAAAAGTCTTTATTTATTTCTTTTTTCTTTTTGGGTGAACGATATTTATATATTCGCATTGTTATAAATTTTATTTTGAAAGATAATAAATTAGTTCTATATCTGTGAAAATTTGTCGCTATTACAACGGTGGAAATAAGGTATAAAATATTCACATACATCTTGAATTTATGATGTTTATTTCCCTTGGATTAAAAAGAAACAACCTAAAATGATTTATATTTATTATAAATTACCTTTACTCTACAAAATACTCCCGAAAAATTGCCAATTCTTCCATTTTTCTTTTATATTTCTTTGTTATTCAGCGATGAAAACAAATATTAAACAACAAATAGTCACATTTATTTAAATATTTGAGTGTTTTTTTTTCTTTTTTTTCTATCTTGGAAGATTTCACAGACAAAAATGGCAATTAGTCAGAAGTGTTATTTTCTTAGTCATTGATCTATATGTTTTCTTAATTAATTTTTAAAATTTATTTAAGAGACATTTTTCTATTTTTATTTCTCAATACGTGTCAATAAGTATTAAAAATGAGCCTAAAACTGTCGACATATTTATTCTACTTCAGTAAATATTATCCATCGAGTAAAATACTGGTTTTTCAAGGCATTTGGAGATTATTGATTGTGCACGGGCGTGAATTTTACTAACTCGAGGTGCAATTGTAGGGATCTTCTGACCGAAAATTGGGCACCTCTTCGAACGGTCGCACTCCGGCCGTTTTCTGCGAATCTCTCACGCGTTCCACCTCACTCATCACACGCAGAAAGTTCTGGCCAGCCAATTTGGTCAGTTCCTCAGCCGTCCAGCCGTCGCCCATCAGCTCGGCGAAGAGCATTGGGTACGTGGACACGTCCTCCAGGCCTTTTGGGGTGCTGCTCGTGCGTGGAAAAAAATCAGAAAAAAAGTTCATTAGGACAGAGTTGATAAATTGAGAGGAAAGTAGATTAAAGATTAAAGGATTTCATAAAACACCCATCAATATTCAGAAAAAAATTGGTTTATTATTTTGAATTCCATCCTAAAAAGCATTTTTTTAAAATAATCTTGTGGAACTCTGTAAGTAAAGTGTTATGGAACCTAAATTATTATACAGTAGACTCTCGCTAATTCGGCTCCTTTAACATCGGGCTACTTTTTAATTCGGGCAACAGTTAAATTTGAAAAAAGTTTGTTGACATTTTTCGAATTCGATTATGATTATCGAATGAAGCAAATATGGTTAAATTTGCCATGCTTTATCTCACTTGTGATGTTATTTTGCATTATTAAGGGGCTTTCATGAAATTTACAGTCAATATGACCATGTAAACGATGTAAACTTAATATGAGTATGAAGGTAAACAAAAAATCGTTGCATTTCAAACAATTTGATGCCCGAATTTCTCTCTAATTCGTCTGACATTTCGGTCCCAAATGCCAGAATTTGGGAGAGTCTACTGTAATCTGTTTATAATATTCTCGGTTCCGTTCCGGGCAAGGGGGAGATATTAGGGTGAAAATGTGTACATCTCTTCCAGACACTTCCACAATTTATATGGAAGAGCACTTTACACTTCCGGCGTTTTGAAAAACTCCGAAAATGCTGCAATACTTCCAGCACTTCTTGCACTTCATGCATTTTTTATAGGGGAAAGTGACCATGCTTTATACTGTAAAATGATTTCCAAGGTTTGTGATTATTTTCTGATTACCACACAAACCGAAGCGATTCTTCCACTATGATAAAAAGTTGTCTCACTTATTAGGTTCATAATCCCACCTCAAATAGTTCCTGAGAAACCTTAGATTTTCCTGGAAGAAAATGGAAATTCAGTGGCGATTTTTATACAAGTTGGGTCCGGGGCCTTCCTGTATAATAATTGATTCGACAATTCGGAGGCCCATTTTCACTGTAAAAATTTCACCGGATACAAAAAATTGCACATCAATATTTAGACGAAACTCTAATCTATCTGCTTAAATCGTTTGTACGACTGGTTATTAGTTTTAAAATCACTTTTATGTAATTTTTTCTAAGCCATGTTTTTAGGGCACTAGCGAAAACCATTTTTTCACTTTGAGTCCATGAAAATGTCACTCTGCAACCTTAAAATTCAGGCAACAGGGTTGAAGGCAATGTCAATTGTCGATAAAATAGGAGGATTACAATAGGTGTAATTATGAAAGAATCACATCTAATGATAGAGTTACCACTTTTAAATTATCATTCATGGACACTTTTTAAAATATAGGATGGACACAGGTAGAATTTATGAATTTGTCACCACCCACAAAAACAGTGTTCCCAAGTAAAAATATTTTTACATAAATATTAATACTGATGAACCCTCTATGTGCCTATGATAGTATTTTTCCTGAACAGCGACATTAATTAAGAAAAACTTATAAAATATCATGTATTGAAATTACAGTTTTGGACCTATTTTTGATTTTTGCTTCCTGAAACTAGGAAAAAAGAGCTAGGTTCCTATTTTTTTCAGGAAGTGTGAGACTTAGGACCAGCTATTAAAATATATTGCTATGAGTCACAACTATTGATTAACACAAGAAAAAAATAGTTATTATGAAGCTTGGATCGTATCAAGCATGGTCACTTTCCCCTACTTAGGAATCAATAATTTATTTAATATTGTGAATTATCTTATGATTAAATTTACAAAATTTTCGAGAAATTTATTTTCACATATATCTTTTTTTAAATATTTTTCTTACTTTTTAAATTTCTATCGGCAGGTTTGTCTTGCATACTAATAGTATGTAAGATAGTAAGTAGTAGTATAGTAGTAGTAATATTCTTGTGTTTTACAACCAAGAGAATTTCTTTCTATGGATTTTCTAAGAGACCAGTGAAGCTACTTTAGAGAGGCTCTAAAAAATGTATTGTGTCTAATTTATTAAAATTGTGTTATTATTATTAATCGTGTCCGAATACTTGTTGCAATGTAATCATGTTATATTGCTGCTGTTGTATCCCGTGTAGGAAGAATCCGCTAAGTCCATTGTAGACTGCCCAGGAGCGCCTTCCCCGTGATATGGATGCTTCTTCCATGCTCCCGCAGATTTTTGAGCAGAGGCGGTGCATATTTTATTACGTTATATTACAGTGAAAATGTCTTTTTCTAACCATTCAGATCTTTACACCGGGCGGGACTCGAACTCACAACTGTGAGAGTCGAGCCAGAGATCAGATCAGAAGGCATTTCTAATATTAATAGGCAAATTAGTATTGTTGAAGGCCAATGCAACTATAGAATAAGACTGCTCATTAAACCAACAATTTCTTCCAAAAAGTAAATCTCACTCAGCACAAGAAAAAATAAAATCCAAAGTACAAGATACTATGTAGTGGTAGCGATTTCCCTCCTGATATGTTGCGATAAAGAACTTTTCTGGATCGATTTGTGAAAGATGCTGTTGAGAAATGATCCAATGCAACAACAGCGATAAAGATCTTAGAAAAATAGCCAGTAAGTGTTGATGCAAAATTTATGGAAATTATTTGGGCTACTAAGCTGCCATCAAATAAACACTGTGATTAAATTCGTTAGATTCAATGGGCTTTTAATGAGAAACATCCGATTTTTGACGAAAGAAAGAGCATAAGCTTGCAAGATAAGGCGACAACACTAAATCATGCGGCGAACAAGAGTCTCTGCCAAAATTTCCAAATTTCCGAAATTTCAATAATAAATTCTCCAGAACCTAGAATATTTTTCAGGTATTGACCTTTTATTTGCTTCAATCTCTATAAAATAATTTGCGGTACGCTAAAATGTGGACCCCTCGAAAGCTGTCTCTCTCCAACAGACTCTCCAACAATAAATTAGAATCAACAATATACTTTTTTGGAGACTCTCTTTTCCAAAAGTAGCTCCACTAGTGTCTTAGAAAATCCTCAGAAAGAAATTCTGTTGTTGAATACTAAAATATGGTTGTCCTAATAAGATTTTTCATAATATTAAGTAAGTTATTGATTCCTAAGTATGAGAAGTGCATGGGAGTGCAAGAAGTGCTGGAAGTATGCAGCATTTTCGGATGTCTTCCGAAATTCAGTTTAGTTCAGTTGACTTCCGTTTTCATTTTATAACAGTTATACCAATTTGATTTACAACGTATTTCGTGGTATACGCGAAACATCCAAAACTTTAATCTATGCAAAAGATATATCAACTCTGATAAAAAATAAATGTATTATTGTATCTGAATTTGATGGTGCACTAAATGAAATTCGCAATCGATACCAATATGTTTCAAGCAGATGTGCTCATGAAGAAAGCATACCACTGGACAAGGAGTAAAGTTCACTTGTTATAAACTTACTAATTGATCCCATCGAAACCAGCACCGAGTCCAACATGATCGATTCCAGCCACACGCTTTATGTGATTGATGTGTGCTGCAAGGAATATTGGCTCACTTTCATTAATTCTGCCAGAAATTGCATTAAGCAAATTTTGCCAGCTTAGAAGGGTGATTGAAATTGCATTTGGTGGCTTTTGGGGTGAATTGTTTGCATTAAATAGCAAAGTTTATTCAAGAAATTCACTTTACGAATTTTTGAAAAATTATTCATGATTTCGAATAAATCAATAAGCATAAATTTTGTTAATAAATATTTGCTGTTTTGCTTTTAAATCACCAATTAAGCCATCAAATTATTTATTCACTCTAATTATTATTAAAAAAAAATTTAACATAGTCGGAAAATCTTGTGGAGTAACTCACCCACAGCATCATGAACAGTTGCATTTTCACTGCAACTGAGGAATCTCGAGTAGAAATTCACCATGACAAGACCACGATTCCGGGCGACAGCCACAAGGATGTCATCATGAACGTTGCGGCTGGAATTGCAAATTTCATATGCGGAAGAATGGGAAAATATCACAGGTGCATCAGAAACAGCCAGTGCATCTCGTACAGTTCCCACAGATACATGAGACAGATCCACAATCATCCCTAGGCGATTCATTTCTCGAATGATGGTCTGAAAATACCGAAAATATTTAAATTGGCATCATATTAAAAGTTTAAGAGATATTTGGGATGTGATTGGGATTAAGGCCACCCAGTAAAGGTCATTTGAGGACAATTCATTGGAAAAGTGAAGGACGTGTACATTATTTCCGTGGAAGAATAGAGGAAAGCTTTTAAGCTTCGCACACACTCTGGCTTCGTACACTTCGAACACTTCATAATTTTCCCTGAAGGTTTCATAAAGACATTTAACACTTGAATTACTTTAAATAATATTCTTTGAATTCCATTGAGATATTTTACAAACAAATACATCTACAGAACGCAATGACCTTGAATTACCCCTTTATATGTTTATTCCAATTATAAAGGTGAATAACCTCTAGAGAACCTTTTAACTTATAAGACCAAAATCACAATAATTTTCAAGGCCTTTGAGAATTGTAAAATTCTACACAGAAAAATATATTTCGTAAAATTATTCGTAAGTATTTGTGAATTCCTATTGGGGACTAACGAAATGCTCGTAATCGTATAACCCACAAACAAGTTTGTAAAAGTTTGTACTTTTTTCACAAACATTGTTTGTAATGTCCAACGTACAATAACTTTTGTTTTGTAAACATGTTTTCGAAACTGCCTATGAGAGTGAGCGAGTCGACTAGATCGAGATCTCACTCTCTCTCACAGGAAGCCCCGAAAACATGTTTACAAACAAAAGTTATTGTGCGGTGGGCATAAGATGATCACTTGGCGAGCATTTTCTGTACTTTTACAAACATTTGTTTGTAAATGTTCGTAAACATACAAAAAAATGTTCGTAAAATTTTGTAATTTGTTCGTAAATGTTCGTAAAATGTTCGACAGGCAAACAAAAACTTACGAACATTTTTTGTGTGTTTACGAACATTTACGAACAAATGTTTGTAAAAGTACAGAAAATGCTCTTCAAGTGATCATGTTGCGTACAATGTTCGTGAAAAAAATAAAATTTTATGAACTTGTTTGTGGGTTATATGCCCAACGTACAATAACTTTTGTTTTGTAAACATGTTTCTGTAATTTTAATGAGAGTAAGTGAGATTTAGATCTAGTCATCTCGCTCACTCTAATAGAAAATTTTGAAAACATGTTTACAAACAAAAGTCATTATTCGCTGGTCAATACGATCACGAGCATTCGTAATTCCCCAATAAGAATTCACAAACATTTACGAACAATTTACAAAATATTTTTTTTATGTTCTGGATACTTACGAAATACTCGCAAAATGAAACCTAATAAAAAGTTCGTATAAATTTGTATTTTCTCACATACATTGTTCGCAAAATAATCAATTGACGAATATGTATTCGTAAACATTCGTAAACACACAGAAAAATGTTTGTGAAATTTTGTCAATTGTTGGTAAAGTTATCCCAGGCAAAAAAGTACGAAAAAAGTTTGTAAAGGTGCAAAATATGTTGGTCAAATGAACATATTACGAACAATATTTGTGAAAAAGTACGAACTTTTATATTAACTTTTCCCAGTGAGAGTTCACAAACATTTACCAACCATTTTACGTAATAGTTTTCTTTATTGACAGATTATAGTCATTATCAACAGACAATTCACTTTATTTTACCGAAAATTTAATTTTGTTCATTGCAACTTTATTGCGGGCAACTTCTAAAATGATTTATAAATTAATTGAAATTGATGGTAAAGTGATTAAATATTAGATAATGAGTTGGACAAAGTTGAAAAACTTTTCAAACTACTCGAACTCGTGTACACACAAAACTTTTTTCACCCAATTAAATTATTTTAAAATTATATTTCACAGCAAAGTCACGAGTTGAAGTATTCCTCGAATTCATTTGCATTTGGTTAATGTAATTTCACAATAAAGAACATCTGATAGCGGAAAATAGAGAAAAAACACAAAATCTTAGTAAAATAATAAACTCTTCAAAGTAGGGCAGTATGTTCTCTATACAAAAGTTAGCCCTAAACATTTTTGATTGTGATGTTAGACATGAAGAAGAGGAATAAGTGGATACCAAATGGTTCAAGATAAGCCGCCTCTTTTGCTCCCTAGGAAGGGATTTCAACAAAATGTCACCTTGTAGGGTAAGTGTGCCAAATTTCGGCATACAAATTTTTTTTTTTGTTACTTTTTTCTAATGAGTGTTGCTCGGAACCTTGTAGACAGTTTATCGTCTTTATTTTCTATAAAATTATTCTTAAAACATTTTAAAATGAATTAAAATGTAGAAATAGCATTGGTTGCCTATTTCAGCCAGGCTCATTCTCATAGTTCCTTGCCCCTTCCAGAATTCTTCCAATGTCTTTTTCACATCATCTTGTTCGTCGAAGCGACATTTTTTGATATTTTTGCATTGTATAATCTCTAGAGCAGAGGTGTGCAAAAACCGTTGAAACCGAATTAACGTCAAAATAAGTTTGTTATAAGTAGCGTTTTGATCATTGACATACATGTTTTATTTGACGTTTATTCGGTTTCAACGGTTCTTGCACGCCTCTGCTCTAGAGTATGCAAAAACTAAAAATTCATGGAAATTTGAGGAACAAAAAAAGTGAACGGAATTTCATGCTGGCCGGAATTTGGTACATTTACCCTACAAAGAAAAAATTGCGAAAATTGCAACTCCGGGCAAACAATTGGACAATTCAAACGAAAAAACGACCTTGTATTTTAAATGTAAATTCTAAAATAATTGTACAAATCCTCGTAGCCACTGAAGAAGGTCCACAACCAGGACCGAAAGCTCTGGGCAAGATTGTAGAAGTGTTCTTCTTTGTGAAGTGACTTCAAATCCACTGGCCATCACCGGAGAGTCCTCCATCGATACATATCGTGCCAGTTATTCATCCAATTATAGACTAAAGCCTAGCTGTCCCTGGGATGGTGAATCAAACCATTGTTCAAAACCCAAATGGTAATCCTCTCAAGATCATTATTCACAGCCTCAAATATGGAAAAAAATTGAGTTGGATCACTACAGCAACGCTGTTTCCACTCCGGAGGTTGGTCATCAACGCTAAGACGACGGTGGCCGCAAAACGCAAAACATGTAATTACTTGAAAGGACTCGAGTATTATGCACAGAGAAAAATTTGGATGGTATTTTCTACAAATCGTTTCCTTAAATTCTACTGCCTCAAAGGATAGTAGAAAATACTATCCTCCATAGAAGCTTTGCTTTAGAATCTACCATCTTGACATTTTAAAATTTACTGCAGTGCACAATGCAATTGGTTAAGGTCGTGTAGCAAGTCAAACAGAGTATGTGATCTCTAATAGCTGAGTTGGTAGAGCATTTGTCTAGTTAACGAGAAGTCCCCAGTTCATTTCTGGGTGGAGGCAGGAATTTTTCCTGTCTTCACTGAGAAAAAACTGGGTGATTTGAGTGTCACTTGCTCTGATTGACGATTCTCTGTACATAAAAATACAATTAACATTGAACTAAGTTCGAAAATTTATCCCAAGACTGGTAAACTTCATCACAACTTTGTTTTCCAGAATTGAAGGACAAATCGGGAGACTTTCTTATACAATGTCGTTCGAGGTGCATTGTAAGAGATATCATTTTGTAACTATATCAGCTATCCAATTACAAATTTAGAACTAAGAAGAAACTGTTTGTTCTTGGCTTTTTTATCTGTTGATCTGAAGAGACAAAGAATAATTTACGATGAAATGTGCAAGATGCTTCCTTGTTTCTCTTGTTGAATTGTATCACTTCGGGAGATGAACGTGTCTAATGTTCTAAAAGAAAAGAATTTTCATGAGTGTTGTTTTTCTTCGTCTTGGCTCCCTGTACCAAGCTTTTTTCCTTTAGCTTTCTCTGCACTACCTCACCAGATGAATGAAGCGTAAGAAGTCGCTTGAACCAGGAGAATGGGATACTCCCCCATCCTCAGTCCTGATTTCTGATGGGTGTCTCGTTGATCCCATCCTTGCAGGCATTCGACTGCACAGATTGTGGAGCATCTCCGAGACTCCACACAGGCTTTCCATTTCAATCGTTGTCATCGACTTTTCACTTTTTTCCCTGTCCTTGGTACTTTTTTTTTCTCTCAAAATTCAAAGAGCAACATACTTCTGTGGAATTTTATGTTTCCTCCCTTTGGGAATATATTTCCAAGACGAAATACAGAATTTTCTTTCCTTGATGTTTATTCTCTATGCCTGAAAAAAATGCGGTGGAGTCGGGAGAAATCTTAAGAGATTTTCGTGGAGGTAAAAGGGAGTGTTGCTCTGGCTTGAATTTATTCAATAGAGCAGAATAAACATTTGTGAAACCATAAATTCCTCAAGTGTTGTATGCTTCTCCTCCAGCAAATCAATTGGTTACATGGGGAAAAATTTCTGTCTATATACCTTCTAACCCACACTTTGCCCTTCACATTCATCACACTCTGTTTGATTTGAGATATTGCTCAAGTTTACTAATACAGGTTGCCCTTAAGAAATTTTTGAATCTCGCACCTTCAACAGAGATTAAAAGATATTTCACTTGATCAAAGTCTTTTCCATTCTGCAGAATCCCTTTAAGGGCTTTATTCCTTGATCTCGAATTTATGCAATTGACGTAAATTACTTTATAAGATTCTAAGACAATAGTGAAGATTTTTGTCTATTAGATTCTGTCTATTTGGGGGAAGTGTGGCACTTTTTAATTGGGACAGTTTTGAAATTGGGCATTTTCCCCAATTTTTAAATAAAACTGTACATTATCGTGATATAATTCAGCTCCACAAACCAATTAGGGTAAGTGTGCCAAATTTCGGCCAACTTGCAATTTCGGCCATCCTTTTTTTGTTCCTCGAATTTCCATGAAATTTTAGTTTTTACATACTCTAGAGATTATACAATGCAAAAGAATAACAAAAAATGTAGCTTCGACAAACGAGATGACGTGAAAAAGGCATTGCAAGATCTCCTGAAGGGTAAGGAACTATGAGAATGAAGGTGGCCGAAATAGGGCACCAAAGCTATGTCTACATTTTTGTGCATTTTAAAAAGTATTAAGAATGATTTTAGAGTAAATAAGGACGATAAACTGTCTACAAGGTTCTAAGCAACACTCCTTAAGTACAAGGAATAAAAGAAATCAATTTCTATTAAAGATATTACATTTCAAACTTGAGACTTTGGAGCTTGCATGCAACTATGCCGAAATTTGGCACACTTACCTTACAAAGCTAAAAAAGCCGAATTTTAAATGTGAATGTGAATTTCTATTATTCTTACTAAGAGAATTACAAATAATTATCACGCAATTGTCAATAATTGATGATAAGCTAACTGATATTTAATAAAAATGTGCAAGTCTCTTAACCCTTTTACAACAAGACAGTTTTCGCTGACCGAAAATCAGCAATAAAAATGAAAGCAATGAACAAAACCAGTAAAACGTCTTACATCTAACCTTAGAAAATCCAAAAGAATCTGATTCGGTGTATTTTTTCCCTCTATGAGCGATAGGAGCAAAAGTAGCCTAAAAATTTAAGTAATTTTTCTGACAATACTAATGAATGATAATTTTAAATCTAATGAAAAGTATTATGTTTGAGTAGGGTAAAGTGGTACAAGTTGGACAATGCAATGGTATAATTTGGACAGGGCTTTTTTCTTGATAAATTTAGTAGTTCATTTTTATTTGTATATTTTTAATGCTTTAGTTTTGTAATTTGGTTCCTTGTGCTTAAACACAAATTTTGTTATTTGTAACACAAATTTGTAACATTTTGTAATTTTTAAAACGAAGTTTGTAACACAAAAAATCAAGAAAAAGGCCATGTCCGACTTGTACCAGCGAATTGTCCAACTTATAACACTAATTCCAAATTATATCACTTCACCCTATTGTAGTTTCTTTTCCCAAAACGGTTTTGCTTAAAAAAAAATTAGAAGTATAAAAAATATTTAAAATTAATTTTCATTAACTTAAATTAAAAGAAATAACTTTAGGTAGTCAGGAAAAATTATGTTCTTTATGGGACACCGGTGTTCCAATCGTCCTTAAAGGGTTAAGAAAAATAAAAGAAAATTCATATTATTCGAGGGCATGAATGTTCGAAGAGAGAGTACTTTCCCATCTCCGGTATCGGTTCCGCTTTCAGCAGCAGGTTCTATATTTTTAGCGTCGTCGTACTTCTCGTCCTTTCCAGCTCGCTGTCTGCACCCAGGCCTCAATTCGTAATCCCAAGAATTTTTGTGTTTGTGCACAGAGAGAAGCGACTATCAGTACTAGTGATTCCCAACTTCGAAATTGTACGCATGATATCGTTTCTTATGCTTGTAGTGAGTCAAAACGAATTGAAGTGCTCATGGCAATTGGTTGAGATCAGTAGCAAAGACAATCAGAGCCGGTGCTCCCATAGCTTAGTTGGTAGAGCATTCGCCTAGAGAGCGAAATGCTCCCAGTTCTGTTTTTTTTTCTTAGCCATATATGGCATGAACAATCTGGCATCAAATACAGCACCCTGAGAATAGTGCCAAAAATTTGTTTCCTTGTTGAAACAACCTGATGGATAGTAGGGCAGCACAGCTGTCAGAAAATATATTTATTTGTTTGTCAGAAACTCTGGCTTCAGTGAGGCTGCGAATTCCGATCAGAATTTCTGTGATCACAATCTGAAATATCGTGGTATTTTAGCCAAGAGGCACTGACCCACTAAGTCCGATTTTCGGATAATGGTATCCGGCGCCAGAGATCCTTATACTCGTGACCCAACAATGAAGAGTGTAATCGTACCGGGTTCGATGATCTCCCCCGCGTGTTTTCTCCATTCAGCGCTCGGTTCAAGTAAAGGTTCTAATATGCTTTGAGCCACCTTACGGGATTATCAAAAGGTAAGAATGTCTCTTTTTTGGTTTTTCAAATAGATCTTTGAATTTTTAGAACTCTACTTGTGAATGTTAATGGATTTCTATTTAAACAGAATTTCGTTGATGTTCGATAATTTGAAATTTCGAAAACTGCCAGGATCTCGGCTAAACTTCGTATGTATTTATTACGTATTCACGGTACACTTCCTTGTTTATTTTCCTGCGTCTTTCCCATTGCCATTAAAATCGATAATGTTCTATGGAAGAATCAAATTAAAATTCAGAATTTTCTGCTCACTTCCAAGAAAGAAATTTCAAAATTGTCTGTTGCAGCATTGCTGCTTTAGAATTATTTTTTTTTCCATTTGTGTTTTCTTGAATTTAATGAATTTTCTCAGAAATATATCTCAAAAGATTTATACAATCGTTTATTTTTAATTATTCTCCTCAAAGGAGATACACTTTGGATCGTTTGTTAAAAGTCAAGCAAAGTCAATTTTCTCGATGACACCCACAGAATACACAGTTGTGCTTCTATTTGAAATTCAGTTCTTCGGGGTGAAAGGTCAAAATTGAGTTGGTGAGTTGAATTTTGTGGAGAAAATATTAGACATTTTGCTTGGATATCGAAATACTGTGAATGAAATGCTGAGGGGACCGTCTTGACGTGGGTTCAAATAAACAGACAAAACAAATGTTTGACGGACTCTTGAGGATTCTATCCAAGTTTCTTGATTTATTCAAAAACCGAAAGAACTAAAGAAAAATCCTATTACTCTTTCTCGTTTATTTCTTTTTGATATTTTTGGTTTTTTGTATTATTATTCTTTAACTTATCCTATTGAATTTTTGTCGATAAAGTTTCAGAGGAAAAATGCATTTTTCCCTCCATGCAGAAACTTTTTAAAAAGCTCTCCGTATGGGGCTACATGAAAACTTTCCAACTGCTGATCCTCTTACTGAATTTTCCAAATGATTTCCCTTAGAAATTCTTTTTTGTTTTTATTAGAAATATTCGAACATTGTTTATTTGCTTGAACATGAGAAACTCCTCTATAAATTCTTTTGATTGAATTTTTTATGCGCGAAAGAATAAAGCAAGAGAATGAACAAATAAATAGCGCAAAAGTCGTTATCAAAGACTCATTATTCAGTAAACCAATTAAAAATGTTTTCAGCTTTTCTCTCTCCAACCCCCAAGAAGAAGAAAAAAAGTACAAGGGAAAACTTCAAACAAACGAAGTAATTTTCACTGGATTTTTTCCATCATTTGCATTCCAAAAGAAACACTTCGACTATCAATTGTTCCATCATTTTGAGAGACTTGAAATAAAAAGTGTTTAAAGTCAATAAAAGTGCCCTGGTATTTACTTTTCAATATTTCAGATTGGGAGTTAATAAGAAGTGTTTTTACTCATGCAAATTTTTCCAACTATTGCACATTAATCTTCCTCAAAACTTTGTAATTCCCAATGAGAAACATGAACAGTGGCAGGGAAAAGAGAATAAAGGATAATTGAGCAAATTGCCTCCCTTGAGAAAATTTCCGTGGAAAAGAAGATAAATGCAAAAAAACTTCAACAGTGACTTGCTAAAGTTTTGCGAAAACCTCTATCCAAAAAAAGTTACCAACGAACGAAGAATTTATTATGAATAAATAATGCAATATCAAATTTAAAAAAAAAACTCGTAGCACAATTTTATTGTTAAGTAATTGTTATTCGCATGATATTAATTTCGGATAATCTTGATCAATACTCTCTAATCGCACTGTTTAACAAAAGTACTTTTGCATCATTGACTGTTTACCGGTTCTCAATCGTATTGAACCGATTTATAAAGCCCTTAAGAAGATCGCTCAAAATGGCTTAGGATTAATACAATTCATTTTCGGACAAAAATCGTTTATCGAATCATATCCGGTCCATTACCGGTTCGCAATCTACCGGAACCGGTTCAGTCTTATCAGACTTTCCAAGACCTTTGTAACGAACTAAAACACGACCCCTTTCGGTTAAGAAATACGCTTTTTCGAGTATTTTTATCCTTTGATCTTGAGAAACCGTTATTAGGAATGATTCAAAGTTATTTTTGTATTTTAATCACTCAAAATAAGAAACGAATAACTCGCATTTGGCAAATTTTATAGGAGAGCAATTTGAAGCTGAGATTTTACATGCAGAGTATAGAATTTTTGAGAAATAAAATTTCTATAACTTTGAAAATAATTATCTTCTTGATTATCTTTCATGTATAATATTCACAGGGAAGTAGGAAGTATAAAGAAGTATCCAGAAAGCGAATAAAATGGTTTTTGCAAAAAATCGTGTTGTTCGACTTATATTCTAACAAGTCGATTTAAGGAAAGTGTTCGTCTAGGTTATCTATCACATCCAAAAACTTTCAAAAATTAAAAAAAATTGGCCTCAATTTTGAGACCAAAATCAAGATGAAAATTTCAAGCTGTCAAATATTTCCAAAATCAAGATTTCGTATTCTGACGCGAAGTATTTATGGAACTCAAAATGTCTTAGCTAAGAATCAAGATTTCAAGTTTTTCCACACTTAACAAAAAGTCATTTCTGACATAAGGTAAAGTACCCTGTAGTCGGCCGGTTTCACAACTCGGCCAGTATGACTATTTATTCAATTTACTTAGATTTGTTATAATATGGCCTTACCGATTTAACAATAGAAGGTGTATTATATTATATATAACGTAAATCAGTGAAAATTTCATAGAAATTGACTATAAAACGTTAAAAAATTGGTTAAATAATTCAACTGGCCGAGTTGAGAAACCGGCCGACTAGAGGATACTTTACCTTATATCTTCACTTCTCTATTAAATTTGTTGAAATTTCGTCATATAAATTAGGAAAATTAATTATAGGACGTATTAAAAAATAAATGAGAGGTCATAAAGGGGAGTACAGGAGCAAACCAAACTTGTGACCTGTGATAAACCAAGAAAAGCTTATGCAAGATGTAATTATTTTGCAGGTATCCTCAGGGTGGTGTACTTCGATATGTACATCTAGAAATACGTACCATTTCGATTAAATTATGCAAGATCAAATACAGTATTTTCCAGTTTATGAACTTTTCAACACAGCTGAAGTTTTATAGTTTGAAGATCATTTTCGAAAGCCAATTAAAATATTTTTTACTTCCACTTTAGTCCGCTTGATGGCCAAAGTGCTTTTTTTTTCGAATTTTGAAGTGTCTTGTAATGTAACTGTTTTTTCCTTGTTGTGAGGAAAACCAAGGCATTATAATTTCACTTGTAACCACTAAGTAATACTTTCAACAGTCTTTGAGTGTGATATTTGAAGTAGTTTGAAAATTCGAAATTGAATTTGAATTATTCGAACATCAACGACTTTTTCTTCAAATAGAGTTCCATTTGCCTCTTATCTAAGACACTATTGAAGAATCAAACTCCAGCTGTGTATGGGGTTATTGACTTTTAAATGAGTATTTTTGTAAAAGCATTCGTTAGTAATCTTTTTCATACTACTTCGGTAGCACTTAAATCAGTGGTGAGCAAGAACCGTCGGAAACCGAATGAACGTCAAATTAGAATTGTTGGTCAATTGTCAAACGCTACCTGTAGGGGAATTCTGTAATTTTCGTGGCACTGACACGCATGAGTTCGAAATTTGACAATGCCATTCGAGCTATTTTTATCATATCATATGAGTTCGAATATGCAATTCATTGAATTTTTTATGAAATCCCTTTACTTAATGATTATAAAAATACAGTACGTCTTGGTTGATTTGTTTAACAAAATTCATTGTCATTTGAATTGCCAGAAATCTCAAATATGTGACTTCTGACAATGCCACGTGAGCTGAAATGGCAATCTCACGGCTACAGAATCGCATTTTCGAAAAAGCTCTCCGAATATTCGAACCCAATTTGTTATATGGCATTGCCAGAGCGTTACAGAATTCCCCTCCTGGACAAACTTATATTTTGATGTTTATTCGGTTTCAACGGTTCTTTCTCTCCCCTGACTTAAATGCATCAAATTGCATGATCATGAATATCGAACATTCTAAAATAAAGAATACTAGCACTGAAGCATTAGTTGAAAGAACTTACGTTTATATATGGCAGGAGTTAGCAAAAACCGTTTGGAATCGAATAAACGTCAAAATAAGTTTGTCCAAGTAGCGTTGTGGTCATTCACGCACATTTTTTACTTGACATTTGTTCAGTTTCAAACGATTCGTGCTCACCTGTGATATATGATTAAAAAAAACCCCAAGAAATCGATTATGAAGATTGCATTTTCGAACAGAATTTCGAATGACTTATCAAATTCGAATTACAGCTAAAGAATGAAAGAATTACTAAACTAAATATTTAAGAATATCGTTTCTTTACCATACTGTGCAAAGGTGCTGAGATAGTTTTTGTAATTTGTGGCCAAAGGAATTTTTTTTGTCAAGAAGTTCTTTGCAGAAAGTCTTTCTCTCTCTTTTTCAACCATCCACTAACGACTATATAATACCCCAAAGGCAAAAGTTTCATTTTTAATGATGCCCCCTTCTTCTTTTAATGCTGATTTAATTTAGCCCTGTGCCATGGTACTCTTGGGAAAATCTTTCCTCATTAGTCCCCTGAATTTATTAGATTCTGGTCAGAATTGGGAAAATGGTGAAATCTGAGAAAAGGGGTATGGAAATTATTCAATAAACCCAATTGATATTATTGTTTCCATTTCACTGAAATATCTTCATTTGCAAAGCAAATTTAGGCGGTTTCTCTCTTGATTGCTCAATCCTCAAGCTATATGCTTTGATTTTCCTCATGGAGAGAGAGGAAAATCTTTAAAGCTCAACTCTTCATATTAGAGCTTGAATGATTGAAAGAGACCATTGGAATTTATGGAACATTTCAATTTATTCTTGTTCATTCTTAGAGGGACGAAAAAAAAATATGATTTTCTCCTTATGACATTTTCAAGTATTAAACATCTCCATTTTGCATGTCCTGACGCGATGGAAATTGAACTCATTAATCAAAAGACAATCCATTTTCACAGCTTCTTGAGATGATTTTCTCACTAAGGATGGTATACACAAAAAAAAAGGAAAAATAAAATTCTGCATTCACCAAGAGATCTTCATTAATCTCTCTCGAAAGTGTAATTTCAGCATGAGATGAGATGCAAATTACAGCTTGGAAATTTAATTTTATTTATTTTATTGCCTGTCTCCACCTTTTTTCTTCTTCGTCTTTCACTTTTCCCATCTTCGGAGATTTTAGTCCAAAGTCGAGGAATAAAATGAAAATTAATATTCACCAGAGGGCAATAAAATGTTTCCACTTCTTTTCCCTCTCTAAACTTTGCCTTTCTTCTGGCCAAAATATCCATACATATACTTTCTGCCCTTCCAAAATTCACTGGAAAAAATTATTTTTTTCAGATCTTGGGTTTTCCCTCAACTCAGCAAATCGATTAAACATTATTCAATATATCCCAATATAATTTTCATATCGGACGCTATCGCTTCGGTTCGACTATCCTGAATTAATACTGCGAGGAAATTCGACGAACTTTCCATGGGTTTAATAATTTAGCTATATGAGCCATTTTCAACCAAAGAGAGATGATTTTCATGTGCTAGAGAATGAATTGATAAATTATTCACTTTTCTAACCGGAACTAATTTAAATATACCCATATTTTCTCATAATCTCTTTAAGAAATACCCCATAAGCAGGTACTTTAGCTCCGAAACTTAAATTGAAACTAGAGAGTAGTTAATTGTGGGAGAAACTTAAACCATCGCATAAATTTTGCCAAAATTAAGCATTATGCAATTAATTATTTAATCCCATTAAATACATTAGCCGAATCTTGTTCTTTGATTGTCTGCGGAGATTGCATGCACTTAAAGCATTTGAAACCTTAGCCAAATGCAGAACACTGAAGACGGAAGTATATTCTTGATTTAAATAGTATTTCGACATTGATTCATTCAGTGTCATATTTAATACAGCATCACGTAGTGCAGCTGAATTTTGAGTAGGGTAAAATGAGGTAATTTGGAACTATTTACAATTTGGGACACTTGAGATTTTCTCACTGTTTCAGATGAGCAAAGAGAAAACAAAGACTGCAAAATAGAAGAAAAAGACGTCTAAGAAGAAAATGAACAGATTTCTTCTTTTTGAATCTCTGCAACAGTGAGAAAATCTCAAATGTCCTAAATTGTAAATGATTCCAAATTACTTCATTTTACCCTAATTATCTCTACTATTTTGAACAAAGATATTTGTGTTTCTCCAATCAAAAAAAAAGCCATATCTTCCATAAAAAAAGCGTTACAATTGGTTAACCGACAATTTGCACTGATTCTACGCAATGCAATGTACAGGTCAAAAACTTATGGACTTGCCCACTTACGGATCATACAACGTATCGTAGGGCGATACATTAATTTATGAATTCAATTAATTTAATTTACCGGTTCCCGGTCAAAATGTCATACACCATATCTCAAAAGCCAAAATCCTGAACGCAAAAATCTCAAAAGTCAAAGTACAGAGCGCCAAAATCCTGAACGGATCGATAATCCCGGAAAGTCAAAATTCCGCGTAGGTTAAAATCCCGAACGCCAAAATCCCTAATTCCAAAATCTCTAAAAGCCAAGATCCCGAATAGAGTGAAAAACCGATAATTAAAAATGTCCCACGGGTTTAAAATCCCGAATGCCAAAAACCGAATTATCCAGAAACTTGAAAAAAATCCCGAAAAGCTAAAATTCCGAATTGGTCGACATCCAAAATAGCCAAAATCCGAAATCCAAAATCATGAATTAGCCATAATCCTAAAAGCCAAAATTCCGAAGGCCTAGATCCTGAACGGATCGAAAAACCGAAAAGGAAAAATCCCACATAGATTAAAACCCTGAACGTGAAAATGCAGAATGAACCAGAATTCCGAAAAGATGAAATCCCAAAAAGCCAAAACCTTGAAATTTTAAATGCCAAAATGCCGAATTAGCTAAAATCCCAAAAAAGACATCACCAATAATTGATCAAAATCCCGAAAAGTTAAAATTCAGAATGATCGAAAAATCTATAAACCAAAATCCCAAAGGTCAAAATCACGAATGGATCAAAAATCCGAAAAGCCAAAATCCCGTAAGCCAAAATCTCGAATTGATCGAATTCCCGAATAGACAAAATCTTAAAATCCCGAACGCCAAAATCATGAATGAGCTAAAATCCCGAAAGTAAAAATCCGGAATAAATGGAAACCCCGAAAAGTCAAAATCCCAAAAATTCAAGATTCCGAATGGAGTGAAAACCCGAAAAGCACAAATCTCGCACGGGTTTAAAATCTCGAATGCCAAAATATCGAATAAGTCAGAATCCTGAATAATAAAAAGTCTGGAAAAGCCAAAATCCCGAAGCCCAAGATCCCGAACGGATCGAAAACCCGAAATCAAAAATCCCGCATGAGTTAAAAGCCCGAATGTCAGAATGCAGAATGAGCCAGAATTTCGAAAAGACGAAATCCTGAAGAGTCAAAATCTCGAATGGATCGAAATCCCGAAAAGCCAAAATCTTAAAATCCCAAATGCCAAAATGCCGAATTAGCTAAAATCTCAAAAAGATAAAATCTCGAAATCTAACATCCAGAATAGCCAAAATCTCAAATTGATCGAATTCCCGAATAGACAAAATCTTAAAATCCCAAATGTCAAAATCCTGAATGAGCTAAAATCCTGAAAGTTAAAGTTCTGAAAGTAAAAATCGGGAATGGATCGAAACCCCGAATAGCCAAAATCCCAGAAGCCAAGATCCCGAATGGATCGAAATCTCTTAAAGCAAAAATCTCTCTTGGGTTAAGATTTCGAACACCAAAATGCCTAATGAATGAGCCAGAATCCCAAAAAGGAAAGGTCCCGAAAGTCAAAATTCCAAGAAGTCAATATTTAGAATGAATCGAAATAGTGAAATTTCGTAAATTTCGAAAAAAAACAATCCCGAAAAGCCAAAATCCCGAAAGCAAAAATCCTGAAAGACCAAAATTTCGAAATCCAAAATCCCAAATTCTTAAAAAAAAAAGTCAAAGCTACTCCCACTATTGCACCCATGCTTGCTGGAAGCAAAGAGAAATGTTCTATCCTGGTAAATTTCGCATTTTTAGGATTTTGACCATTCGGGATTTTGCCGTTAGGTATTTTGACCGGTACGGTAATTTAACTACTATGATAGCAATTTTAAAAAGAGGCATAAGTGAGAAAAAATATTTGGCTAAAATTGAATATTTTTTCAATAAATATTATTTAATCAAGTTTTTATTATTATATTTTTAAATATTACCTTTCTTGGAGAATATTACAATAATTAAAAGTTACAGAATATTAAGATCTTTGATAATTTTATAAAAAAATATATTAATTTGAATATAGCGATCCTGAAATTCGAAATTTTGTCAAAGGGATGTGCTTAACCAATTTGACAAAACTGAAAAAAACATCCTTTTGACGAACTTTTAACAAATTACAGTTTGCCCCCGATTTGTCAAAACTTTTCCATATTCTGCATGGAAGAACGTCATTTTAACAAAACTTTTTTTCAGAGTAGAATAAATACATTTTGGTAGAGTGACAACCCTTATTTGAGATATGATCACTATCATTTTGGCATCATGCTCTACTTTACATAATCTTTTGAAAAGTTTGACGTTTGGTACGCTATGCAGAATGGGCATCACTTAATAAACATTCTGCTAAAGTTCAGCAGTCTTCAATAACTCCTTGGATAGAAAGTCTGGTGTGATATTCAGTCTCATATGACTTGCAAGAGCCCTATATAAGCCTAATTAAGGGGTAACATCTACTAGAACACCCAAAATTAAAGATTTTTTGTAAATTCTTTGTGACTGCCAGTGAATCGATCAATATAAAATTTTCAGAGATTACATGTTTGAAAGAAAACGTAAAGTATTTTATAGAGACTCTACCTAAGCAGGTACCCTGAGTAGCTTGTATATTACCCCTTAATTAGGTATAAATTGGTTTTCAATAATTTTAAAACTTGATGCAAGAGCAGTATTTGTGTTCATATCAAGTGAATTTAATCCTAAAAATATTGAAATAGCAATATTTACATTGTATAAATATTCTTCCTAATTCTTCCTACGCTTCTGACTAACTTATTAGGTTTCACAAACAATTTTTTAGGATAGATGTAGTATCCTATTTCATCCATTCAAGGAAGCCTTCAATAAATATGAGGATGTTTTTCTTTATAAGAAAAAAATATCCAAACCAGAAAATATTACACCAATATCCTCATCCAATCTAACTTCCCATATTTATCCCTGCGGAAAAAAAACAAGGACAAAATCTGGGACAAGGAGACTGAAATGTTTGACTTATTGCAACATCTTTTGATTGCGCATGAGAGACAAATTGTATCATGAGCTTTTTCTCTATGGACAATTTTTCCTCTATCTCATCTTATTAATCGCAAAATGGGGTGGCCTTGTCCAATAAAAAAGGGGGAATGGGCAATGTCGTGAAATCCAATTTTGGGGAAAAGCATAATCTTTCCTGAAGATGGGGAGATGAAAGAGAGAAACTCACCTTTCCGAAGGCAGTGAGTCCACCGTGCTTGATGTCATGGCTGGAATCTGCCCAGGGCGTGTGGCACGTTGAGGTGAGGGTCATGTAGCGAACTCCGACCGTGTAGAGGGTTCGCAGAACGCCCAGGGAGCCCCCCAAAGAGTGGCCGCCCTCGACGCCGGTCAGAGAGCATAATTGATGGTTCTTGTGCGCCTCCAGGATGTCTGTGGAGAAAGCACCAGAGCTTTAGGACATCACAATAACATTAAATTGGAGTGTATGGAGTATCCCTTTTTCAAACATCACCATTCTGTGGTGGCATAGTAGGAGGAATAATAATAATATCAGACGATCTATGAGACTATGTAGCTATACAGTGGCTGATCAATATTTTACACACATCCTGCCCCCATACTTCCCCACAAAATTCCTTACCCAAAATAACACTATGTATATGTTACTTTTGTGCGATATGGCAAAGTTTTATTTACCGTGTCGTTTGTCTTTCCCACCTTTTTGCCAATGGGGAAAACTTTTCGATTGGGAAATATTGCGTGTATCGGGGGTGAATTAGATATGGAATCCAATTTGCGAATCCATATTTAATCCCTCTTGAATTGCTTTTTCCTGTCGCACAGAACAGAGAATTCTAAGCATATCGCTTCAGATTTTTGGTGAAAAATATCCATGAAGAGCTTATTGATCGATATTCTTATTGTTTAATTAGTGTCATTTATCGCCGATTTATTGTAATAATTTTACTAAAAAGAAATTCAAATTAGATGTAATAACTTCAAAAATATTACTTTCGCATTATTTACTGTTTACTGGTTCTTAACCGATTTAAACCGAATCATGAATCAATCAAAAGATCACCCAAAATAGTTTTAAAGGAATTAAAAATGATTTAAGAACAAAAAATTCTTATTGGTACATTACCGGTACACGACCGATTTGAACCGATTTATAAATCACTCAAAATATTGCACAAAACACATTAAGAGTAATATAATTGAATTTAGAATAAAAAATAGTCATCGGTTATGAATTTGAATAGGTTATATGTTATCGGAAATTCCAAGACCTTTCCAACGATCCTAAATATGATACCATTCAATTGAGAAATACACTCTATAGAGGCTTTTTAACATTTGACCTTGAAAAACCGTTATTAGGAGGGTCTCAATGGTATCTCCGTTTAAGGACGAAATAACCGCCTGGGTAATCTCTAAAATATATCCAAATGGAATGGGTGAGGGGTGTGATATCCACTATAAAATGGTAATGCAAGTTGAACAGTCGAGTTTATAGCGGGAAAGAGTCATCATCGATTATGAGGCGGATATGATCATTCAGCCATTGTCAAATAGGGTGGTGTTACCATTTCTCGCCAGTGACCCACTTCGCGCCACCTATAGTTAAATCGAAGAAAAATCATATAATACGAGTAATAAAAAGGATATCAGGACGAAAAAGCAACGCTGAATATAGTTTTTAATAATATTGTCCAAAATAATGGAGTTTGGGCCTTTTCAAGTAGGTGGCGAGAAGTGGTTACTTTTTAATTTTGAATAAAAATATATTTTTTTAAGTAATCCACCGTTAAATTGCAGAACTTTTAGTTTGATATATCTATTGAAATATATATAAGTAACTTTGTGTCAAATTTGAGTTACTTTATAATAAGGGTTTAAAAATTATAATTAAATTAATTTCAGTTTTTCCTAAAAGTGGCGATAAGTGGTTACTCCACCCTAAAGAGTTAAACACGAATGAGTTAATCAGTTAATGAATTCCCCGATAAAAGTAGTTTATTGATAGGGAAAACCGGAAATCGTCGGAAAATGGGATCTCTCAAGGAAAACTCATCAACTTTTCTGAAAGCTTTTGGCTCAGGCTCCGAAACTTTGAGAGAAGTTGATGAGTTTTCCTTGAGAGGTCCCATTTCCCGACGATTTCCTGTTTTCCCCATCAATATAGTTATCCTCACATCGTTTTTTACTTCACAAAAGTAGTTTAATTTCCCTCCTAGATATGTGTATTACTTTAGAAGTGCGTTCAGTGGCTTCTTCGTCTAAGGACACTTCAAGGGGAAGATGAGAGGCACTCTAATGGACCCAGGTTCGACTCATGGGGGGTTCTCCAAAGATTCCATATCTCTATCTCTAACCATTTAAGCTTTAGGCGTGGTAACGACCGTACACATAGACCCACATACGGACAAACAGCGTGACACCAAAGGATTCGACATTTCATATTTCCAAAATTCTGTAAAACTTCGGCCCTTTTAGGGTAAAGAGTCTAATAAAATAAATATAAATAAAACTGAAAATCGGGGAATTACATAGGGCAAACTGGGGCATCACCAAACACAGGGTACCACCAAACACTGCGATTCTTTAATCAGAAATTTGACTGCAGAAGACATGACTTATAGAAATTTATAGGTATTATAGGAATGCTTGTCCACTGAAGAAATGGTCGAGATAGTCCAAGTAGTTTAGAAATAAAAATTAGTGTTTGGTGCTACCCGGTGTTTGGTGGTGCCCCAGTTTCCCCTATACTGCTCTCTCCGTGAATTTCGACTAGCAATAAGGACAGGAAAGTAAAATAACCCAAATCTATTCAGCGTGACCTATTTTTTCCACTTAAAAATAATTTCTTTTATATAATAGTTTTTTCATTGGAATAGTAGGGGCGACTGGGGCAAAATTAGTCACGCATGGTATTAGATATTGGGATGTTATAGTTTGCCTTGCAAGGAATATTGAGGAAACCATAAGTTTGTCGAAGTAAACACCTCCCTTTCTATTCTTTAAAATATTTATAAACCTTACTGTGTTATCACACTTGCACATTAAAATTTTAATATGATTCACATTAATTGTCGCTGGTGAAATTCCAAATGTGTAATTTGTGTATTTAAATCATTTTATATTCAAAATTTGATCTATTTGTTGATAAAAAGGTTGACTTGGCCAGCAAAATTTGATATAAATTGATTTATAGCATTAATGCGAAAAATTAATGCGATTTTCTCTTTAATTTTTTAATGTGAAAAATATTTATGCTTTAGGTAAATTTAAACTTATTTTTGCAGACCAAGTCCACTTCTTTATCAATAAATAGAAAAACCCCAAATATTAAATGACTCAAAGACACAAATAACATATTTAGACGCTCACAAGCGAAAATTAATGTGAATTAAATTAAAATTTTAATGTGCAAGTGTGATAATGCCGTTATACTAACATCTTTTTACGATTTTTGTCCCAGTCTTCGCTACCATAAGACAATTCAGAGGAATTATAAATGATTTCAAGACCTTTCCAAAATTTCCAAATTTGTCAAAATCCATTTATTATTTTACGAGTTATACAAGAGTTTTTGATTAAAAAATCTAGTTTTTATTCAACTCTAGTTGGTCTCATTTTTTCTGTTATATTTTGTCTAGTTCAGATGATCCTTTTTACGAAATTGGCAAATTTCTACAAAATAGAGACATGATTTAATTTTAAAAAAAATTAAGATTAGGGAAAATAGAGAAGATTTAGAACCAGAATTGCCAAAAATATTCATATTAACCTCAGTTTATCCATCCAAGGCAACAATTAATCTACTAGACATCTTAATTATCCATAGAATTATCCAATAGGCTAATGACAAGCTACAATTAGAGCAAATTTATAATGTATGTGTATTTATATACAATGTACCTCCTTCAATAAATTTAATCGAGCCATAGTAATTAGCAAAGATGAGCATTAATGCGTATAAATTAGTGACCAACCACTGTATCTGTTATATATTGTGGGAATGCTAGAGAGGAAAAGGCTTCAACAATCGGGCGGTAAATTGAGGAAAGATTTCCTGCCTCTCAGCCTCACCTTCATCATCATCCACAGTCCTGAATAAATACATATGTGGTTAATTAATGAATAACTAGAGAGTGGAGGAAATTGCTGGAATTCCGGACTCTGCCTGCACATGTTTCAAAATCAACCTTCTCTATCACTTGAGGATTTCTTGCCTGGCCCTTTGAGCTTTAAGTTTGGGAGATGAAGCTTTTTGGTCTATCACACTTCAAAGTATCTTACCTGCCACAGAAGCACATGTTGTCAACTCAGGTGAATATCTCTCTGTCAGTCTCTTGATCACATCAATTTGCTCCAATGTCAATTGCACAGCATCCCGATATTGAGCTTCGCAGGGAACATAAGCTGCCCAAAACTGTAAGAAAAGGACATCATTGGAGATTTGCCAAAATGAAACGAAAGGAAAAAAAAACATTGGTAATGGGAGGGAATATCATGAATAATTCTGCAGACACATTCCCTGTGAAAATGGAAAGGACAACAGACAGTTGGTCGAAGTGATATTAAATTACATGATTAAATTAATTACACTAGCAAAAGAACTGACTGTTTAAATTACTTCAAAATGAAAGCTTCTGTGGATAAGGGAATAGAACTGTCAAACAAAACTCCCCTTGAACGTACATTCATTCAAATTACTGTCAAACTTGCTGGATTGTAAGTAACCGACACGCACCGTTGATTTTCATTCAAAGGGACTGTCCGTTGATCGTCGGATCAACGTACAATTCAGGACGTTCAGCTCTGAATAAAAATTATTTCCTGGAGAAGGTGCCTAGAGCAGGGCCTAGAGCAAGGAAAGCTTTGGGATGAAAAGAATCTTGATTGTAGGCTGAACCTGCTCTCATTCGATCATCACCGATGATCCCTTTGATTTGTCAAATTAGTAATATTTATCAAGGACAGTAAAACACGGTATTGACATTTGGCTCCTTTCTCCTTTTAATTTCTCTAGCCGACCGACACGTTTCGAAGGGATTTTCCTCCTTGATCAGGTATACAATTTTCAATTTTTTCAAAATATTTAGAATACACAATGAATCAAATAGGGTAAGGGCTCATAATTTTGGACAGGGTGCTCACACTGAGAGAAATCCGAAATCGGCGTCAATATTATGCTTATTATGTGTATAATGGGTTAAAGTTACCCTTCTTCATGTTAATTTTACGCTTAAAAAGGTGTAAAATTAACATTAAAAAATGTTGATATATTTTTACACCTAAAAAGTGTTAAAGTAATGAGGGAAGAAGTTAATCGCACCCCCATTTTTTCTCAGTGTATAATCATCAAAGTACTGAGTTTGAAGTGCAAGATTTTCAATACAAATTGACTTTGTTGTTACTCTCTTTTCAGAAGAGTTGTTTACACTTAGAAAAAACAGAAATGCGATTAACTGTTTTTCTGCATAACTTTAACACTTTTTAGGTGTAAAAATATATCAACATTTTTTAATGTTTATTTTACACCTTTTCAAGGGTAAAATTAACATGAAAAAATGTAAATTTAACCCCCAATACACCTAAAAAGGGTAATATTTACACCGATTCCGGATCAATACTGCAGGGTAAAATTAACATTTCCGGAGAGTTATTTTAACTTTTTCGGATTTCTCCAGTGTAGAAACTTGGCAACGGTCTAAACGGTCAGAACCGTTCTTTAACATTAGTATTAGGGCAGAATCACATTGACAGTAAAATGCTCACCGTATTTCGTTGATTTACGCATTTTCATTGCAATTCTTAGAAAAATTTTCAATTACCGTATTACTTTATATCATACTCGGTGGCACTAAGTGAAAATAGTATAAAAAAATTGAATAAATAAAAGGAAAATTCGATAAACGGTGAGATAAAGTATTTTTTTGCTACAGTTTTCTGTACAGTTTTTTTTTGCTCACCGTTTATCGCATTTTCGTTTTATCTCTTCCGTTTTCTTATATTATTTTCACCTAGTGCCACCGAGTATGAGATTAGGTAACACGGTAATTGAAAATTTTTATAAGAATTGCAATGAAAATGCGTCAATCAACGAAATACGGTGAGGCTTTGACGGTGACGGTGAGCATTTGACTGTCAATGTTTTTCTGCCCTTAAAGAGAAGCTTACGAACAGGAGGATGTCAAAATCACTCGTGCCTCCGGTCCGTAAGACCGATGTTAACTATTAAACATTTCGGTAGTCACATTATCCACGGTGAAAATCAAATTTACCGACAAATTGCGAAAACTTACGTTTTACTGACGTATTTTTTACTTCGGAAAAATTAAGGAGGTCATCAAGAACGCTCAAGAGATAAGTCAACAGATTTTTGAGTGACTGTAGTTATATTTTTTGGTTAGTTCTGATGTAATTAATCAGGAAAAATAACGTAATATCGAGGTAAGAGGATAGCAAAAGCCCAAGGAAACCCTCCAGTCATTCCTGTGACCTGCGAATAACGGCTTCATAACCCAATTTGTACAAATATTTCCACATTAATAGCAAGATAATCTTAAGGTGGAGTAGTGTAAATAAATTCTACTATTACTGGTAGTAAAATCTATGGTTCATTGCACTTGAAGGGATTGGATGAAAAGTTCTGAAAGCTCAAAAAAGAAGCTTGTTTTGCTGACCATTCGATCAATGCCAAAATTGATACCCTTGGGAGCTTCTGTAACGAATTCACGCCCAAAGACACTGAAGACAGAAAAAAAAGTCAGTTGAAGCATTTGACGAGCTTCGACGGATCATCCCTTTTTGGCCAGAGGAAGTGTTTGTCCTGGAGCCAAAGGGTGGCAAATCAACATCAAAAGCAGGATCCCTTGAAAAGAGTGACGAAGAAATGGGGTGAGACATTCAACCTCCCGTAAAGTCATGTTTCACTGCTCAATGGGGTGGAATGTGTAATTCCCCCAGAAATACACACAATATTCCAAGCACATGAAACCACAAAGAGAAAGCTTCCTCCCTCACTTTCTGCGCTTCCGGGCGACAAAAATGCAGACGCTGGAACCGCACAACCCCCCGGCATTTGTTTTCCCAAACGATGACGAGTGGAAGAATGGGAAGCTTTTCAACGGAAAACCCAAGAAAAGGAGCACAACCACAGAAAGGGCTTCATTGGGAAAAAAGGCTTTCGATACTGAAGGATTTATACTCCATGAGCTTTTATAATATAGTGCGTCTAATGGGGAACTTTTTCGCATTTGGTGCTGGTTATTGTTTGTTGGCAGACAAAGAGGAATCAATTAGGCTACTGTTAAGAGGTTCATCAAAAATTTAATTCACAACAAGCTTTCCAAATTTATTGTAAGGAGTGTTTATAATTTCATAGATACTCTTTATATTTAATCAAAATGTTTTGCATTATCAAAGCTTAAGAGATATACTGTGACAAATTGTGTTTGGTAAAATGAAAAGGGGGAATCCTTCGTTTGAACATTTTTTTTAGTACATGTCTGCTTCCATATGTTTCTACGCTATAGACTTTTTTTGCGGCTGTTCCTATCAAGACTGTTTTTCCCAGTCCTCGTCGTGTTCTAAAATTACCAAACAGTCGTGAAAGGAACCGACTACGCAGAAGAATATTAGAACACACATGTACTAAAAAACGTTCAAGAGAAAGATTATCATTTCCATTTTTCATTGGAACACACCATAATGGAATTTCTTTTAGTACACTTGGGTTAGTACCTAGTACACAAATGTACTACTTATTAAATTTATTCTCTAAGGTTAAAAATAAGTTTTCCAAAATGATCTATTAGTACAGTTAGTTAATGATTGCTGAAGAAACACATGATGAAAAACAGTTTCAATTTTTAATAATATATCTTTTAGTACAACGTATAGAATGCAAAATAAATAAAACATTGCTATAATTAAAAGAAAAGTAAGAAAAACCAATTCTAGTTATTCAGATAGAAACTGTATTATTAATTTTAGTACGATTTACATTACACATTTTTATCTTACGTATCACTTGTTTTGTACCAATAAAAAAACATTTAAAAAAAACACCAAAACTTCTTTAAAGATGTTATATTTAGTAAAAATATAAAGATGATAATCTAAAGAAGCAATTCTGTAGAATTTTTATTAAGACTTCAGAAAGGACTTTTAAATATGAAATAAAAGTTTAGTACATAAGTGTACTAAGCCAAGCCAGTGCAAAAGTTTGATAAATTAATGCTAAAAGCATCAAAGAATAACATGAGCCTTACTTTACAATTTATTTTTCGAAAATTATTTAGAGAAGTAATTAAGAAATATGCGTAGGGGAAAGTACTCTCCCTTCGAACGTTCATGCCTTCGAATATTGTAAATTTTCTCTTGTTTTTCCTAAAACATTAACACATTTCTATTAAATATTATTTAGCTTATTATCAATTATTGATAAATATGTGATAATCATGCGTCACTCTCTTTAGAAAAGTAAAAGAAATTCACATTATTCGAAGGCATGAACGTTCGAAGAGAGAGTACTTCCCCCTACTAATTTTGAAAGATTTCAGAAGTCAGAATTTTAGTACAAACAAAGATCGATACTACATGTTTTATACCATAATGATAATAATTTAGATTAATATCCCTAAATACTTAGTATTCAAGTATTGCTAAACCTATTCAAAATATACAATGTCCATCTTTTATTTAATTTTCATTATAGATTTTTATTTCCTAAATAAATAAACGAATTTTTGACAAACATTTCAAAAAAATCCATTACAAAGATTTTATTTTAGAGTTAGATTCTAGACAGTAGTATCAATTTCTTGTGTTTTTCATTATTTCATATAAACATTAAAATGTATCCCAATGATTTAATTTTATTTAATTTAGTACATGCATGTACTAAATATTAAGAATTTCGTTTTCAGTTCTTTCGGAAGTCTTCGGTATGTTTTGAGTAAAAACTGCATTTTGAATTCAACGGACGACTCTAGTGAAATTATTTTAGTTACCGATTGAAATAATGAGAATTTAAAAATTCGTAATAAGCATGTGGCAAGTTAATTTTTTTATATGGAGCTATTTGAAGCCAATTCCTAAATTGATCTCGGACTTAACTCACAGTGTTCCAAGGAAAAAAATTATTTAAACAAAAATTTAGTATATTTATCCCTACATACGGAAACGTATCTTATAAAACGGAAAAACTTCTCATTTTTTTTGTTATTTAGTGTAACGCTCGCTAGTGTAAAATAATTCTCATATAAATTTAAATCGAAGTTTGTGAAAGTGACTTCAAATTTCAGGCAACTTGCCAGGGGCGTGTTCGTAATTTTTGAGCTTAAAAATTTACTGTATAGCAAATAGGTGGAGACTTGCAAGAAATATCCTAGATTCCTTCAACCTTCTGCTTTGTAATTACGTATAAACATAAGAAAAAAATAACTTTAGGTCAGGAAAAATTATTTTCTTTTCACCGGTACACCGGGACACCGGTGTTCCAATCGTCCTTAAAGGGTTAAACAGTCTATGGTTATACCAACTAGTTGAAACAAAGTAAATAATTAGGTAATTAATGAGAGAAAATGTGAGGCAAGAATCCTGACCGTTATAACCGTTTATAGGGGAGGGTGGGGCAGTTTCACGCTGCTAAACTCTTTTTTCGTAACTATTTGATAAATAAATATGAGCCATATTCAAACTGACTAGGTGCCGTTTGTGTTTCTTGGGTGTTAACTGTTTGAAAATATACAGTCTAATAACTAAATAATAATTTTTCCTCCTAAAAAGAAACTACCCCACTTCCCCCAACTCTTGAATTCTTTACGAGTTTCTAAATTTTCTTCTGAGTGCTTTTATTTCTCACAATAAAATATGACTAAATATTTAGAATACTTGCTTTACCATCTTCAAATTATTCGCAATCCAGGGTATTTGGAATTTTCCGAATTTTCTTCTGAACAACTCGAAAAGGGTATGGAAGAAAAATGACTTCCATGAATAACTTAATAGGGAAATGGTAGAGCAGAAAAATGAATGAATTCAAATGCTGATGACATCAATATTCAGTGAATTCTTCATTTTCACAGCTTTTTTTTTTATAGCACCTGTCTCGATGACAGAGCATGAAAAGTGGTCTCTTCCCACAGAATTTTCATAGTTTTTTTTTCCATAAAGTTGGAATGAGAAATTGATGTTTCTTCACAGTCTATTGGGCATTCTCGGAAGATGCTTTTTTTGTTGTTTTTCTCAGAATTCTGTGCATGAGAGAAGAGCATTTTAAGTTCACCACCTGGATTTCAGAAGAAGCTTTACAGAGGCAGACCCTTAAGCTCCGCAAAAGCTCCATTTGATATCATTGTCAGTCATTTGTTCTGCTTCTGTGAACCTTTTGTACAAATCTCTCGTACACTTTCTCATTCATGGGACAAATGAATTCGTTATCAGTGTGAAAGCATAATTTTCCGGGAGAGGAGGGGATTGGGAGAAAATTTTCCTCATAAAGTCGATTCAGTGATGCACAAAATCACCTTCTCGTGTTACTGGGCTAGAAGCTCTCGTGTATCTCATACAATATCATCATGAAAATAATCCTCGGTAATTAATCCACTTGTTAGTTTAAATTGTAAATTTGTGTCGATTCCTCTTTCTCCCCTTTCACATACACAACAGACACCCCAACAACACGCGAAAAATGAGAGATAATGCACTGCATTTTCATGAAACGTATAACTATATATCGACCATTCTATTCTGTATATTATTCTATCTTGGTAAAACAACGTTTCTCCAACTGTGCTTTCTTAATAGAGTTTCTGTTTCATTTTTTTTTAAATTATTTCAATGTAAAAATCTTTGGAAATACCTAAAATTTACACAAGTTTCTATACAAATTAGATAAAACGAACAGTATTAAGAAGTTTTGAGCAAAAAAGTACTCTCAAAAAATATTCTAAAAGAGAATAAAAATTGAAAAGTGGAGCTTCTTTACTGAGAGTACGTACGACGATTTCGTGTCAATGCGACAGAGAAGCATGTTAAGTACACCATAAAAACTATTCAAAGTCGTTTTACGGGAAGTGAGCTACTTTGCGCTGTGGGGTTACATTGATATACGATTTTTTCGTACCGTATGTTCCAAAAGTTTGTTGCCTCATGTATGTTCGGGAAACCAGGTGCAAAAAATGATAGACAAAATTATTTTTTAATTTTTTTCTTTTTGCAAATGAATTGCTTGTAATCCGTAGATCTTGTTTGTGTATTTCTACACTGAGAAAAAAAGAGGGTGCGATTAACTTTTTTTCGTCATAACTTTAACACTTTTTAGGTGTAAAAATATTCATTCATTCATTCATTCATTCATTCATTTTCAACCGCTTATCCCTATTGGGGTCGCGGGCCCATGACATCCAATCTAGCAGCCCACGCCTGTCGGTCCTCCGCCACTTCAGGAAGATGTTCGGGTTCGATCCCGAGGCGTTCCAAGGCAAGATTCTGAATTTGATTCAGCCACCTTGTCCTAGGTCTGCCTCGAGGCCGAGGTCTCCTCACAATGGCTTGCATAGCTTTTCTGGGTAATCTTTCTTCAGGTGTAAAAATATATCAACATTTTTTAATGTTAATTTTACACCTTTTGAGGGTAAAATCAACATGAAAAAAGAGTAACTTTAACCCCCAATACACCTAAAAAGGGTCATATTTACACCGATTTCGGATCAATACTGCAGGGTAAAATTAACATTTCTGGAATGTTATTTTAAGTTTTTCGGAATTCTCTCAGTGTAAAAAAATATTTCATTTTATTTAGTAATAAAAAATATTGTTTTCCAAAAGTTGTTCATTTTTCATACGTCAAAACTTTGTTGCCTCATTTGAAAAGTTACTCAAAATACATGAGGCAACAAACTTCTGACACCTATTGTATATTTCTAAAGGAAACTTAGCTTTAACCTAATGTAATTTAGAATAGATTAAACTGTTCTGGATCTAAATTAAATTATGGTAAGGTCCAGCTTATTTTATGAATATGCAAAAAAATCGCACATTAATGTAGCCCCAGAGCTCAAAGTAGCCCCACCTCCCCCTATAATAGTATCGTATGGATATCGTCAATATATCAAATGATTAATCAGTTCTATAATTAAAAAAAGTATTCTAAATTGATCCACAAACCTGTGCAGAGACACGTCCTTTTCGCAATCGAGGTAGATCCGTGTGACTCCAAGTGCTTTTGGCCCAAGGCATTACATTCCGTAGATCCTCATCGAAGCTGCAAATAGACAAAAATCGAAGACGATAGAGAGAAGTAGAGAATGAGTGCAGGAAAATCCTTTAAAAGAACTTTAAAGGGAAGCAAAGAGGAATTCAGGGAATGAAAAATAAAAGGAGAACTTCCTGGAACTTTAGCAGCAATTTCACAAGAAAGATTATGTCTCGTTCAAAGACTTTATCGGGGGAGAAATTTAAAGAGAGACGTTTTGGAATTTTTCTGGTTTAAATTCCCATCGCGGGATTAATATATGGGGAATGTAAGCCAAAAGTTCTTGATATTTTTATAACATAGAAAGTATTTCATCATATTTTCAAAATTGCTTAAATACTTCAATTGAAAGTACTTCTAGTTTCTCTTTTTTTTGGTGATCTTAAGAATTGTTCGTTCAAAATACAAATGGATTAACCTCTTTTGCTAAAAATTGAATAGGCGACCTAAAATGAAAGTTGAATAATTTCCCACAAACATTGTACAATATAATTCGATTACGACTGCCGCCGTCTTACTATGACGACCCATTAGAAAAAACGGTAAATTGAATTCAATTCAAACTAAATAAAATAATTAATTTGAGTGTTTTGAACATACGTTCAACTTGATTTATAAACACAAAAGTATTTTGTTATTGGTTATAATAAGAATGAGTGACATCCAGATAGTCCCGAGCAGTCGCCTAGATAGGGGATGGTTCTTAGTTTAAGTCCCAGTGGAGGCAGAGCATTTTAACGTATATATAAAACAAGTTTCTTTTTTATTACAATGTTCCTTTATTAAGATTTTTTACTCAACCTTTCTTAACTTAACTGAATTCAAGGATATTATAAAATAGGATATAAGAAATGCCTGATTTTCGAAACTTTTTGTAAATTTTTACAGGGCGTATTGCTTTATTTGTAGGGCTCCGAAAGTCAGAAGTCGATATCTCTTACCGTTTATCCGTTATTTCCCAAAACAAATATTTTCGAAAAACTTTATTTTTTCAAAAATTGATAAATAATTATAAGTTAAATATTTATAAATTTTATAAATTTAAGAAATTAACGATAAAAGAAAATAAAACAGGAAAACTAGGAAGTGCGCTTAATTTTCATTTTAACTGAAACACTTAACAAATGGTAGGAGTATTTTATCAAAGAGCCTCTATTGGGAGCATTGTCGTCAAAAAGAGCTTTTTTTAAGGAAATCGTCTGCTTTGCTGTATGTGGAAACGTCAAGATTCTATAAAAATGTGATTTTTTTGACGAAAACTGCTCTCAATGGTACTATGGCATATTATCCAAGACACACAAGTAGCGGAATTATGCAACAGTATAAAAATATCATATGAAAAAGTATTTTTTTTTTATGTGGTAAAATCGAAAGAGAAAAACTATAATTAAATTTGCTCGAAAAGAAAAAATTCGACATAGAAATTTCGGAAATCGATTTATCGATTAATCGGATCTTCGAATAAATCGGATACATTTGGGTGTTCAGAGAATTGTAAAATTTCACGAGAGTTTTTCAAAACACCCTAATTTTGATCAAATTCTGACGATTAGAACAGGATATATGGCCATTTGAAAATTAAGTTTTTAATCGGGTCAGATGGGTCGGGGGATTTTAGATAGATAGATAGATAATAATGTTTATTTCATGTCATAAGAATATTTAGTTTTTTTTTGGAATCGAAAGCTCTTAGGGCTAAAATGTAAGAAAAAAATTGTCAACCTGGTAAACACCATCCTTTTAACAAAATTTTAACAAAATCCATTTGTCCATATAACAATATATTTTTTTTCATAGTGGGCTTAAGACCGGTATTATTAATCGTATCGGATAACTTTTTATTAAAATTTCATCATGTTTATTTCCGCTCTGTTCCGTGATGGAAGAATCTGCTAAGTCTATAGACCGCCTAGGAGTACCTTCCTCGTAGTGTGAATGTTTCTTCCATGCTACCAGAGCTTTTTGGGCAGAGGCGGTGCATTATATTACGTTTTATCACAGTGAAAATATTTTTTTCTGACATTCAGTTGCTTTCACCGTAATTACAGTGCCCGACAAAAGTGACCCAATGTTTTGCAATTCTGTATAAAATTTTAATATTTCATGACCTTATTTCTATATCACCTTCAACTTTTTTTTCTTAAAAGCTCTATTCTAAAGCTACTAAATGAGCCTTTTAAAGATTTTTGGAGAAAAGTACAAAAAAAATTTTAGAGCCTCTTACAAAGAGGCATATTTGCTCTTTTCATCGTTTTTCGAAGAAGCAATGGAAAAGTCAATCGACGCCTTTATTGTTTTCGAATCCATCACTCACTGAGTACAGCGCCCTCTAGTGTAAGTAAAATGTCGAAGGCGAGAAATATTTTGAGGTCATCAAGAGCAATGTAGTTCGTATTATTCACATGTATTTTATACAAAACTTTAATTTCACTAATGCCTAGACTCATTTTAAATATATTTCAAAAGTTTTCACACGAGTTGTATGAGTGAAAATTCCTTTGTTTTGATTTTTCTTAGCATCAACTGATTTCGACGATATGGTCGATGAATTTTCGAACTTTGTTCGAACACTGAATTTAAATAGAGAATATTAACGGACTATGTGATACGGAACTGTTAAGAACTTCGCATTTTGAGAATTTCTTCGAATTGGCGAAAACTTATTGACCGAATGAATTGAATAAAGGCTCAATCTCTTCAGCAATGAATTGCCTTCTAGTTGAACTAAAAAGAATTTTTGAAAATCTTTTTTTCTATTTTTTTAACTGTATGTTAGAGACAAAATTTTGTCTCATAATTGTATCTTTTTTCAAAAACTTTGGTAAAAAGTTCCGATTTCACGATTTTCTTCGGGTTTTCTTAGGTCCTTGACACATTTAGGACTTAAGCCGAGAGATGGCTTAGTAGAAGCTGATAGAATAGTGGTTTAACTATTAGCTCGAATATGATTACGCTATGCCGTTTCTCGGCTTAAGTCCTAAGTGTATCAAGGACCTAAGGAAACCCGAAGAAAATCGTGAAATCGGAACTTTTTACCAAATACGCTAAGCCTTTTCTCGGTTAATCCTCAGGTCTGTCAAAGACCTTAGTTTAACTAAATACACTTATTAAAATTGAAAATTTGTTTAGATAATTTTTTTTAGATAAGAATTACGGGCTTCAGATTTCACTTGAGAGGCACTTTAGAACAGCCATGTACTAAACAAAATTTTCAGGAATTATTTTCCCTTTTCATTTATCATTAGACTAGCACCATCATTCAATTGCTCTGTAAATTGTCGCTTGGTTCTGCAATTGTCGTAACTTAGTCTTTATGACAATTGCTGATCCATTCGAGGATGCGTTTGGGAAATTCTTTAAAAACATATTGAAAAAATGAGTTGCTCATTTTTTCAATAGTTTGAGTCGTCATTAGGCAGTGGGGTTACCCTTATATTGCAAGGGCCAAGCAGTAAGAGATATCTACTTCTGCATTTCAGTGGTATACTCTATAAATTAGACTTTCTCGATTTCCTAGAGAAGTTCCCTCCTCAACATTTGACGTAATTATTGATTATTTTCTTTCAAAGTGTTTCAGAGTACTTACTGGAAGTCGTTTAGCTGATTATGCAGAAACTTCCGGATATTCCAAGGAAGATCATTATGCCCGTCGATTAAAGGCACAGCCTCGAGGAGTTGTGTGGCTGCCTCTAAGCGCTCTTCAAGGGGTGCTCCTGAAAATTCCAAAGCAGAAGAATATATGCTTGAAAGTTGGTAAAGTTTCCTGAGTGGAATACTGATGATCATCTCACCTGCTGTGACACGAAGGGCAAGTGGAACAGCTACTCCAGCAGCTCCGGCAATTAGTAGGATCGATGTAACAGCCAGCCAATGTCTTGAGGGTACATCCCATCCTGGAAGAAAATGTGCAAATGGATGACATGGATCTATTATTCTGTTGACACCCAAGTGGCATTTTTCGAAACATTGGTCATGGTTTTCCCTCATCTTAAGCCTTCAATTTCATTGAGACTCGTTCGCCACTGCCCATAAAATACGCATGAATTGTTCATGTTGTCCTTCTCGTGGGAAAAATCAAACTTCACTGCAAACTTTTCTCCCCATCGTCCTTCAATGTCTCTGGATTTTTTTTTCCATGCCCATCCCCTAAAGTCTTCATGTGCTTTCAGCTAAAATTGATGGACTTCCATCTATTGAGGGGAGGATTATTTTACTCCAACCCAGTCAGTTGGGGGTGGGATTGTTCGTGTATGTGAAAATAGACCGGAAAATCCTTCTCGTTTCCCTCATGAAAAATATATACTTGGAAGTGTGGGAGGAAAAACTGTGTGAGAAACTTTAAAGAAGCCAAAACTTTCTTATCTAACATCTTCATATTATTTGTCTCTCATTTTTCTTTAGCTAAATTCAGAGGATGTCTGCGGACTTTTCGTCTCCTTCCAGTCGTTTTTCTTATTTCTTTTTCTTTCTTTTTTTTTATACTTTTCAAGCAAATCTCATGTGATGTGGGTCGATATAAAATATATATGGACAGTTTTTCTTTTGGTAAATTACACTAAATTTGTAAATATTTAAATTTCACGGAAAGTTTGTCATTGAACGAGATAAGTAGGGCATTATGGGGCTATTACATTGAAAAATCTTGGAAAAAATAGAAATGAAATAATTTAGAAGTTAAATTTCGTTTTAATTTCTGCACTGTCTTAAATGTGTGAACGATGCTGAGTTGTACTAAAGTGTTTTGCTAACATTTTTCTTTACATTTTCGAGACGTAAACTAATTGTTATAGTCAATAAATTTTCATTCTAAATAAATAAAAAAATATTTCAAATTCAAACTACTTTGACGAAATTTTTAAAACTCTAAAATATCGAATGCGCTGACCTGTACTAAGACATCTCATTTAAATTTGTAAAGTCAGCTTATATATAAAGCAAATTATAATAACGAACTTGCTAATTTTTTTATGACAAAAAAATAAATTTTCTTATATTTCTCATATGAAGAGCTAGTACATTCATGTACTAAATTTTAAAATACGTTTTACTGCCTTGTACTAAAACGTTTAGCTAGAATTATTTTTAAATTGTTGAGTATTTAAACTAATTGTAATAATGAGTTCACGTTGATTCAAAATAATTGTAAAATATTTCAATTTACCAAGTTACTTTGACGAAAATTTTTGAAAATTTAAAATATCGAATGCGTGGACCTGTACTAAAACATGTTATTCTCATTTTTTTGGGCTACAAAAGGTAGCTTAAAAAATAAATTTTCTAATATTTCTCGTAAATTGAATTAGTACATGTATGTATATACTAAATTATAAAATTTGTTTTACTCATAGAAAATTACGCAATTCTAAAACAACGATTACGTTGCCTTGTAAAGACATATTTAACTAACATTTACTAAATTTTCTCACGAATTTTTTTGTAATCCATTCCGCCTTGCCCGGAAGATATTTTAAAAATCCTTAAAAACGAAATTTCTTGTACTGAAAAGTGTTTCTTTAATTTATTCAAAAGATTTCACATAGATTATAATGTTTCTATCATTCAATGATTGGTATGTATTATTATTTGTTTGTACTAAATTTTAAACTCCGTCTCATTCCGCAAAATTTCCAAGATTTATAACAAATTTTATAGAAATTTGTACTAAAACAAATAGCTAACATTTTTTCCAAATATCTAGGACTGATGCAAACCAAAATAATAAAATTTCAGTTTCCTTTAAAATTGGTGATTAAAAAAAGTTAAGAGTATTTCATGGAACAGTATTGTGAAAAATAATCAAGAGCTAAGACTAATTTAGTACATGAAGTACATGTGTACTAAAATAATTAGTTTAGAAACCTTGAAGTTTTCTCTCAATATCTACAGATAATTTTACTTGAAGTACATTTTTATAGGTCTTTGTACAAAAAATTCAATTCTGTATTCATCTGCCAATGTTCAAATTAAAGTTATTAAAGGATTATATTGGAAAAATTTTTATCTTCTAAAAATTTAAAAATAATACCAAGATATTTCTCCAAGATTCAGAAAATTTCCACAAATGTTTATAGTTACAGAATAATGGTGCTATTGCATTGAGAAATGAAACGGAGCAATCTTTCTCTTGAACATTTTTTTTAGCACATGACTGTTCTAAGGTTCTATTGCATTATCGGCATTTCTTTGTGTGGTTCTTGTTACGTCAAGGTCCGGCGAAAACCGTCGTAACAGGAATCAAATCAAAGTAGAGTCGATAATGCAGAACCACGTGAAAACAGTCTTGTACTAAAAAACATACCCATTTTTCATTGAAATAATACTATATAATTCGCACTGCGAACGCATACGATCTTTGGATTATTTGAGTCCCCACCCTTATTAAAATATGCTTGTCAGGGGCCTCTCGACATTTCATTTTTCCATACGTTTTTGCATAGGGGCACTGAAGACTATTGGCAAGTTTTTTCCTAAAGAGAATTGACTTATCAGGCTGATATATTTCGAAATCTTGCATTAAAAGCTATCTAAAAATATAGATTTTATAATGTTCGCCAAAATTGTATAAGAACTACGAGTAAATTTGTTTAAGTCGCGGTGCGATATCTGCAAAATTTTTACAAGGAGAAGTGAAAAATAGCTTCACTTTTTATTAGGCTTGATGGGCCCCTGATGCTTGTACTAAATATTTAGAATATTTGAATTTACTTCTAGAACATGTAATAAATATTTAGTACAAGTAAATTGAAATGTAAGATATTAGATGAGCACATAATATAAGGAAATACATTTAATAGAGAATCACAGATTCAATAATTTAGCATTTTTAATAATTTATTTTTACTGCTGTACAATTTACTGAGTATACACTAGCTGCTTGATGTTTAAAAAAAATCCAACTCGAAAAACTTTCACTAGCGCTATCAAATTCCATCTGACAACCACGAAACATGCCGGGTGTGTCCTGTCAAAAACTTTCCAATTAACTATCGCATAGAATGTAGGGGGTTTTACAAAGGCTTTTCATTGTTTTCTTGAAGAACTTTTCAAACTCCGTCAAAGGATTTTGAGGCGAAAAACCGCAGGGATATTTTGAGAACGTCAGTAGACGATGTGTAAGCAACATAATTGCACTAATCATACTGAGAGATTGGGAGTGAGTATCAGGGAGCCTTATAAGGATGGGCAAGGTGCGACATGATGGAAATGAAGAGAAAGTGTGAGGGTGTGAGATGAGCAGGCAATCGACCATATCGATTCTGAGGCGAATGATTTATTGTCATCCGCATGAGTGTCTGGGGAAATTCCGCAGAGATCCTCTGGTCTGGAAATGCTGCTGATATTCTCCAGAGGCCAATTAAAATCTCCCTGGCAGGGAGACTTGCTATTTGATTGAATACTAAAGTAAATTAATTGGGAAATTTCCCTCCCAATCGATTGAATGTCATTTTTTTGGTAGATTATGAAAATTGTTTCTTTGATTGAAATTTGAGGAGTTCTATTAAACATTTGGTATTTTCATGTTTTCACTTTTTAGTACATACCATGCATGTACTAAAACTAACTATATTCAAATACGCTCTAATATTTTCAATTTATATTGCCGTTGCTAATCTGTGGAATTTTGAATAATTAATTTTATTTGAGTTTTCGTTATTTTAGTACATGCATGTGCAAAATATTTAACACATACGAATTTGCTATAACATTTCATTAAACATTACAATGTTTTAGAACATGTATGTACTAAAAATTCAGCAGATTTGAATTTGTGTGTAACGTTTCCAATTAAGGATTGGTCTTGTTACTCTCTTTAATTTTTTTTAAGATTACACTGTTTTAGAACATGCATGTACTAAAGATTCAATATACTAGAATTTGTTAAAATTTCTTACTTGTGGAACTCGTGCCTGAGCTACTGGATGCTCTGCTGGAGCACTGTCTGTGTCTCCAGGGCATTGATCCCGAATGTTGATGCTTCCCCAGCGTTCCTGAGCTCAGAGTTGAGGTGTACGACCCACCAATGGCATTGGAAGTGTCCATATTGCTGGCCAGAAAGTGAGTGTAGGGCCTGTGATGACCAGGAGGCAGAAGTGTAAAGTTGGTCAGGGAATTTGAGAAGTAGCATCCATCATGTGGATGGCCAAAACTCAAATTGCAGCTGCTGGAATGATGCCGATCTATTGGAGGTTTCAGTTTATAAGCTTCTCCACTGTGTGGGCCGATGGTATTGAACTTTGCCGGACAGTCGAGGGTGTCGAAATTTGGGGCATGTGGAGGCGGTTCATGATGGTAGAAGAAGACTGTGGCGTCATCCTTCTGGAATGTCGTGTCTACTGCAGATTCCTCGAAATGCTGGCAACCTTTGTCATCCAGCCCACTTGGCTCAAAGGCAGGATTATCGATGAAGCCTAATTGGCTGGTGGACACTGACCTCGTGACACCGGATCCCCCGAAATTGCAGATGTCAGGCTTTGTGGTCTTCAGCTCGTAGCTGATGTTGGCAGTGGCGCAATTCAGGAGGGAGACACTGCAGTCGCCCTTCTTGATGTCTTCGGCATTGCTCGAGGGAGGGCTTACCGTAGTCTTTAGTGTTGCTGGGTAGTGGCGGGTGAAGGAAGGGTTTCTCCTCAATGGTGGTGGTGGTGGAGGGATTATATCCACGTCCGCAAAGAGAGTATTCTGAAAGTGAACAAAAAGCACCCAATACTTAAATTCATTTCAAAATCTGAGATTGTAAAAGTTAAGAATCTTAGCTAACTCATGTTCTATTGATAAATACGGACAGTTTCTGATACTCTGGCAGAACCACATCCTCAAATACTCTTTTCTAGTCTCTGAGGATGTTTATAGGGTCAAGGAACCTATTATGCTATCTTGAAATACATTTAGCAAAAGAAAATTTATAACTCGGCTTACTTAAGCATAGAAAATTAGGTAGGGTAAAATGAGGTAATTTGGAACCATTTACATTACAATTTGGGACATTTGAGATTTTCTCACTGTTTTACTGTGTTATCGCACTTGCACATTAAAATTTTAATATGATTCACATTAATTGTCGCTGGTGAGAGTCCAAATGTGTAATTTGTGTGTTTGAATCATTTTATATTCAAAATTTCATCTATTTGTTGATAAAAAGGTAGACTTGGCCCTCAAAATTTGATATAAATTGATTTATAGCATTAATGCGAAAAATTAATGCGCTTTTCACTTTAATTTTTTAATGTGAAAAATATTTATGCTTTAGGAAAGTTTAGACTTATTTTTGCAGGCCAAGTCCACTTCTTGATCAATAAATTTAAAAAAAAACTCCAAATATTAAGTGACTCAAAGACACAAATAACATATTTGGACGCTCACAAGCGACAATTAATGTGAATCACATTAAAATTTTAATGTGCAAGTGTGATCAAGCAAAGAAAAAACAAAGACCGCGAAATAGAAAAGAAACGATTAAGAAAGGCAACAGCTTTTCTTTCGTTTGGGTTTCTAGAACAGTAAGAAAATCTCAAATGTCCCAAATTGTAAATGGTTCCAAATTACCTCATTTTACCCTACTTAGGGATTGTTTTATATCAATTTATTTAAACTTAAATGTAAAAGTAAACTTTCTTAGAGCTTTGAGGAACTTATGTTGCTGTTTTAATGAAAAAGGAAATATTTTCTACTGAACATTTTTTTTAGTACATGACTGTTTTCATGTGCTTCTGCTTAATCGACTTTTCTTTCTGATAGTATCTGTCACTACTGGTTTTGGAACACAATTACAACTGGGAAAACAGTCGTGACAGGAACCAATACACAGAAAAGTCGAGAACGCAGAAGCACATAAGCACAGCCATGTACTAACACTGAGAAAAAAGGGGGTGCGATTAACTTTCTTTCCTCATAAATTTAACACTTTTTAGGTGTAAAAATACATCAACATTTTTAATGTTAATTTTACACCTTTTCAAGGGTAAAAATAACATGAAAAGGGTAACTTTTACCCTTAATACCTCTCTCTAAAAAGCATAATATTTACACCGATTTCGGATCAATACTGCAGGGTAAAATTAACATTTCCGGAATGTTATTTTACCTTTTTCGGATTTCTCTCAGTGAATAAATATTCAAGAGAAAAATTTCCTCTTTTTCATTTTTTATTGGAAAAGCACCATTATTCTCACTAGTTTGTTCGAGATATTGTTTTTGTTTTTAATTAAAAATGCTCGTATTTTCAACTAAAAGTCGACTTTTCTAGTCTGTTATCCAATAATGTCAAATTGACCACCATAAGTAAGCTCAATTAAAAAATAATTTTAGGCCACGCCCCTTTAGTAGTTAACCACAAAAAGAATCGATATCTTTGCATACTCAGTGTTAAAAAAGATTTTCCTATGGCATCATTTTTCATCAGATTAAATAAACTATTGACGCCTAAGTATGAGAAGTGCATGGGAGTGCAAGAAGTGCTGGAAGTATTGGATCATTTTCGGTAGTATCTCGAAATACTGGAAGTGTAAAGGGTTTTTTCCATACAAATAGTAGAAGTGTCTGGAAGTGGTGTACACATTTTCACCCTAATATCTCCCCCTTGTCCTGAGTTGAGTTACTAATATTCCACGCATAAATAATTAAGCCACGCCCACTGTAAAATTTGTATCAAAGAATATAAATTATTTTAAATTTTCATCAATTTTGACAAAAATAATCGTACCACAAAAAGATGTTCTTCTTTCCTGAGAAATTTTCATTGTTCGTAATTGTTCTACTAGGGGCGTGGTTTATTTTATTGAAGGGATATTTTAAGATATGTCCAAATTTTGAGTTAAAATTGCAATGAGAAGTACCTCGACCCTAAACAGTGGAAAAATCGATGAATTCGATTCCACCCCCAACAGTCTTTCGGCAAGACGGCAACATGACAATGGCTCTTGGCCACATTTTATAGAATGTCCATTTGCTCTTATTTACCGAATGAATAGAATTGTATTTGGGCGAGAAAGCCTTTCACATCTCCCCCATTCTTTAGCCAGGGAATTGGAGCTTTCAGGCTCGCCAGAAGCTCAATGGGTGGAAAAATAGTAGCTTGGTCGGAGGGATGGAAAATGGTGAAAAAGGGTCTTGGTAGTGTGAATTATGTGCGTGTTCACATGCGTTCGGAATTATAGATTGAACGTGAAGCAATAAAATCGAACCCACAGAACCAAAAATAACTCTCTGTTTCCCACTCTCGAAGCTTGGCCCCCCCAGAAGCTCTTCCGCATAAGCCAGAAGTAGCGTATTTCAGTTTCTTTTCATACATCCAAGGGGTGACTCATTCGTATATCCTAGTGACAAGGGATTCTTGTTTCTCAGATATCCCGTAAAATTTATAAAGACTATGTAAGTAAAGCAACACAAAAAGCTTTCTGAAGCTTGCGGTATCTTCATTAAGTTCAATTACGTTTCGTTGTTAAGTTGTATGAGACAGTAAAGGGTTTCTCTGGTTTCGTCGAGTTTCGAAATCTTTCTCCAAATTGATTACCTCGTGAAACGTCATGAAACTCTCTCATATTCAGCAGGTACCTGTCTTAAGTGACACATTTGCTAGATTACTAGATTAGATTACAGTGGGGGCGGGTCCTTGCGGAACCGCTACACCCTGGAGGGGAATTCTGTAACGCCCTGACAATGCCATATGACAAATTGGGTTCGAATCTTTGGAGAGCTTTTTCGAAAATGAGATTTTGTAGCCGTGACATTGCCATTTTAGCTCAAGTGACATTGTCAGAAGTCACATATTTGAGATTTCTGGCAATTCAAATGACAATGAATTTTGTTAAACAAATCAGCCAAGACGTACTGTATTTTCTTAAATTCATCATGTAAAGGGATTTCATTAAAAATTCAATGAATTGCATAGTCAAGCTCATATGATAATGACAAAAAAAAGCTCGAATGGCATTGTCAGGTTTCGAACTCACGAGTTACAATGCTACGAAAATTACAGAATTCCTCTATTGGCCTCCTTTCTGGCCCATTATTCATCCCCAATTAAAATAATCCCTGTTAAGGGCAAGATGGTTCATATTTGCTAGTTGCACGGAACATTTCTAAAAGCTTTTCTGGTTTCGTCAAACATTTCTCAGGGTTTTTGAAGTTCCAGACACCTGCAGAAAGGTTTTGGTTTTTAAAGATTCGCGAAACTTTTAGAAAATTTCTAATAGTTTTTCGAGTTACTAAATTCTCAGAGCTTAATCAGGATCCGCAAAACATTGTGAACGTATCAAGGAACGTGTCTTGCATATTGCATTTTGCGAAATCTTTCTACCATTCTGTTGAAGTATTTTACAAGGTTTCTGAGGTTTCGCGATATTTCGTGCAACGATAATCAAAGTCATCAAAATTCCTCGTGTTTCTAAAACTTAATTGTTCATCTGACTTCCCTAGACATAACTCAAAGTTTTCAGGTTTAGAAGAATAATTTCATGGTCGCTCAGTTTTCCCACTGTTTCTTGGGTTCTGGCGAAAGATTTATTTAAAATTTCTAAAATTTTTCGAAGCCTTTTCAAGGTTTTTCGGGTTTTACGAACGCTGTTTTAGGTTTTTCAAGTTTCGTAAAGTACTCCTTAGGGTTTTTCATATTTCGCGGAGCCCTTCTTACTGTTTTTCGAGTTCTGGTGATAAATTGCTCAAGGTTTCTTAGGTTTCGTGAGGTGTTGCCATGTTTTCTCGAGTTCTGCGATGATGTTACGACTTTCTTTTAAGTTATAATAAGGTTCCGCAGAATTTTATCAAAATTTCTCAGGTTCCGCAATATTTTTGTCAAGGATTTTCAGGTTTCGTGAAGTTTTTCTAAATGTTTTCAGGTTCTATTGGTCAATTTTTTAAAATTTATTATTTTTCACGAAGTCTAGATAAGGTTTCTCGTATTTCCCGACGATTTTAAAGGTTTCTCAAGGTTATATATTTTTTACTATATCTTCAAGGTTTCACTAAAATTTTCTCACATTTTCTTAAGTTCTTTAGGAGCATTTCTCAAGCTTTGACAGGTTTCGAGGTAAGTTTTTAAGGTTTCTCAGGTTTGCCATAATATTCAGTAAGTTTTTGAGTCTTTTCGTGAGGCTCTTTTCGCTGTTTCTCGAGTTCGTGTTAATGACTTCTCAAAATTTATCGTGTTTCGAAAAACCTTGATAAGTTTTCTCGAGCTCAACGATGGTTTTAGAGTTTCCTTTCACGTTTTATTGAGGCTTAGATTCATTATAGGACTTTCTCTCAAGTTATATTAAAATTTGTTAAGTGATTTTCAGGTTTCGAGAAACTTTATGAAGGTTTCTGGAATTTCGCGGTTACTTATCAAGGATTTTCAGGTTTTGCGAAGCTTTTCACATTGTTTTCGGCTTCTGGATGAGAATTTCTCAACGAGTCTCATGTTTCACGAAACTTTGCTAAGCTTTCTTGTGGTTTTCGACGACTTTTCAATGTTTCTCAAGTTTCGTAAAAGTTTTCTCAAGATTTTCAAGTTTTTACGGTGGACTTTAAGGCTTCTAAGGTTGCGTCAGACCTCTTTTATTTTTTTTCACTTTCAGTAAATAATTTCAAGAGTTTTGAAGCTTTGCGAAAACTTCCCGCGCAATTGTCACAGATATCTCCGGATACGTAACCCCTTTCATATTTCACATTATCCTTTTGGAAGAGAAATATCTTCTCACTTCTTGTCCCCATTCATTTCCAAGCACTAATCCACTCGGTCTCGCCAATTTTGCTTCATTTAATTCCATGTGGACACACGAATCTCTCGGTGAGATGACAAAATTTAATTTACTTTCATTCCCCCCGGAAGAACGGATGGCGCAGAAAGGGTATGGGGGAGGCAGTGTACAATATCTGGACACATTTTCAAGAGTGTATTCACTAAAAAAAATTGAGAAAGGTCACGCTTGGCAATCAAAACACGAGCTAAAGTTGCAACCCCATTCTCTGGGTCCCCCTTTTGCAGAGCATGACAAACGGGCAAAAGCTTACAATTCCATTGGGAAGCTTTTAATAATGGGTGAGTTTTTGCCACCTTCGTATCCGGAGATTGGACTAAATAAAATGTAAAATTTTAGGGCGTCACTATGGCGCTAAAGGATTTGGATGGCAGGCCATTGTTAAGGGTATTTGCAGAGAAGGATGTTCTGGACAGCTGGAGTATTCCACGCTTGACCTAGAAACATTCTGTCTGCTTGTCGAATCACAGAAACAGATTCCAGAGACTTTATGATGAAATACTGAGGGGTTGAGCTTCTGCAATAAGGATTGAGGTTATTTCATAAAAGAAAGGATTTTAGTATTTTTATTTTTTTTTTAAAGTCCATTGATAAGAAATTTACTGTGCTTTTTCATAAAGCTAATAACCAGAGTTGTAGATTAGGTAGATAATATCAATCTTGATTGTAGTATAAAAACCATTTTTGGTCTAAGTTTGGTCTAATTCAAATTTAATCTATCTAAAATGCCAAAATTATTTATTGCTTCTCCATTTTCCTGTTTTCCAGAGTGTTTAATTAATTTTAAACTTTAATAATTACAATTTATAATTTTCGCTGTTTGAAACACTAAACCTATTTCAATTCTAATCATTTTATCTAATCCCTCTTACCACACAACTGCCATATTTGCAGCAATTAATATTTATTGTTAGCAGAGTTTGCACGATAAGTTCTAATTGCTTAATAATTCTCTTAAATATTGGTTTTTAGAAGAGTTTCGGTCCGATAGAATGTCGCAGGAAAGGGACGAAAAAACACTGAACCTCTTATGACACTTACAATGAAGTCACAGTAGATAATAAAATTGTTAAGAACCAAAATGATGAGTTTTTCTGTCCATTTCCTGTTAAATATTGACTCAACAAATTGCGAAGGAAATTATTTTTCTTTTATCTTACATAATTCTATTTTACTCAGTTTTTGGATAAAATGAAGAATCAGCATTTGTTATTTAAATGTAAAAAATAATAAATTATTTTTATCTGTATTTAAATAAAATATTTTAATAGCTTTTACAGCTTTTTTTCTGGCTAAAGTACTGAAAACAGGACCTTAAACAAAAATTGTGGAGAGAAACTGTCGTGATATGTATAGATAGGGGACTCTCCGGTGATGACCAGTGGATTTGAAGTCACTTCACAAAGAAAAATAATTTTTCAATCTTGCCCAGAGCTTTCGGCCCTGGATATGGACCTTCTTTAGATAAAACAACGATCCTCATTTAATACGAAAAACATAGTTTAGTCGGCCACTGAACTAGTAGTCCTGAACAGGACCGAAAGCTCTGGGTAAGATTGAAAAAGTGTTTTTCTTTGTGAAGTGACTTCAAATCTACTAGCCATCACCGGAGAGGCCCCTATCTAGGGGAATGTAGGCAGGCTTCGTACATTTTTTCGTGCTTCATATTCAAAACTTTTTTCTGACTAAACTGTAAAATGGGCAGTGAATTGCACTACACCAAAAAGTTCTCTGATCTTTTAGGTTTCTATGCATGCCTAAATAGTTCACTATCACAGAATTGTTGGTTTTTCCTGGACAGGAAAATGAAAAAAAATATGACGATTTGTGCGATTCTTGCCCCCGGAGGTAGCGGGCACACGATGGAGGTTTGGGTTCGTCATTGCTTTTTCCCAAAATAGATTTTATCTACAATTAAAAATTATTTTCCGATTGTTATACTGTACCCCCGTGAACCCGCGGAAACTGTCACTGCACTAAAAGAAGATCTTTAAAACACCATTTTTTACATTTTTTGGAGCACTGTTTTTTCTTCCAAATGAATATCGAAAAATCGACTATGAACATGTTCACACGGTTCACACTGTCAATAACCGTCGTCTCATGGAGATGGGAAGGAGACTATACGCCTGTCGAAGAGGAAATGACCACGAATGTCTCACTGTGGCTTATGAGGCTTTAGTGAGGTTATGATTTTCAAACTGGAGTTGTCTGATGGATGTGCGAACGCTTACACATTCAGTGTTTGAAACCACACACAGTGTAGTACTTGCGAATTTTCCGCCACCGTGAAAATAGTTTCCCTCTAATGCAAAAAATTATTACGTAAATATCATCTCAAGTATACTCTTCATCCACTGTGTAAGTGATGTTTTTAGAAATGAGTTTAACTATGAGAAATCAAATGAAATGTGCGCCATAAAAATTACCCATTTTGGGCCAATTTTCTATTTGTGATCCTAGCACATAGGATCTTTCATTCTTCAACTATGCAGCAGAGCTCTTCGTAAAGGATAGTGACACATTCGGTCGTCTTTCAGTCTCGTTAATTGATTGTGTTAGGTATATCTGCGGTTTTATGTCGTCGAGACCATATCTTCCCCTTCAGTCACATATTTGTTGGCTGCGATCTACCATGTCATCTCAGAATGAGAGCAGTGCTATGTCTGTTCCATTTGCTGATTTCTGGATGTCCTGGGTAGCTGTCGTGTCTTCTGGTTAGGGGGAGTTCTGCTAGGGTTCGAGCCTTTATAGTGCCTAAATTTCAAGATAACTGCCTCTATCGGTCACTTTTTGTAAAAGGCGTCAGTCTGTTTAATTCTCTTCCGAGTGATTGCCGTATTTCTGGGGCTGCTATTCGTAATTTCTATCTTCAGGCTGGATCCTAGAAGCAATTAATTTGTTTCTTGAACATCTTAATTTTGAATTCTCGTCATTCTCTATTTTTATGTTCCTCTTTTTTTGAATTTTTGTTTATCACAAGGGATGACCTTATTCTTGTGATTAAATTAAGTAATAATAATAATAATTAATAATAATGAAATACGCCTCAGTAGCCTCCGGTGGGCTAGTCATCTGGTTTGCAAGGATGAGGACGACCCATCCTGGAAAGCCTTTAGGAGCAGACTCTATCCTTTGAGGAAACAGGGCCGACACAGGCTCTGATGGGCCGCCTACGTGAACCAAAGAAGTGTTAAGGGTACGGAATTGGAGAACAGTAGCGTCTAACAGACTCGACCGACGACGGGTTCTTCCTAGTCTGGTCTTCCTTAGTCGGGCTAAGACGTAAGTAAGTCTAAAGGCTATCCCGGGTTATAGGGTCTCCTATAACCCTATTTCAGAAAAATATCCCGGGCTTTCGAAAGCTTCTTGAATTCCCTCTGAAAGCTTTCCTAATTCATTCTAAATAGTTCAGTTGGAGCTTAAAGGAATTGGGCCTCCACCCGATTGTGAATTGTCATATCGTCGGTTGCATCGACCGTTGTTGTATCTGAATTTGTTTGCATCTGCATTTGGTGCAAGCTACGATACAGACGTCGCTTCTTGCGTAAAATACTGACTTTTACTTACTTGATGAGACCGGTAATGGTACGTTGGCGGCAAACGCACCACAAAATAGATTTAATAAAAATCTCATCTTAATATTTGTTAATTTTAGATTACATGTTTTTATGATACAATGATATTGATATTTGAATGACTTTATAGTAAATAATTGTAATAAAGCAGACTAACGATGATCCTTGTAATTTTAGCACTTTTAAAATTCTGTTCCGCTCAAAATATTTTGGTACTTTTCAAGCATAAATGATAGGTCTTCAAATGGGTCAACAATTCTCCAGAATTAGTGAAGCCTGATAATGTTGTATGGAAGAAGCATGTCCACTATTTCATAGCGTTCCACTGCAGTTTATGAACAATTTAATTATACAAACAGGAGAATATGGGAACAAAGGACCCAACAAATACCTTAAAAGAAATTTCTATGCTATCAAAGCAAAGTTATGTGATGTAAACTAGTCTCAATTGAGATAAATATAACGTTGAAAGCTCTTGAGGAGTTGAGTAAGTATTCAAATTCAATGGGTTGTTAACCCTCAAATTGCCGACTTGTGGGTGGCTTATCAAAGTAAAGGGAATAGTCTGTGCATGAAGGAACTTGATTTGCCAAGTTGCAAGATGAAACAGAGCCAGGAGGAAGTGTCATCAGCATATCAGGATGTTTCTGTTTTCCCTCCAGAAAATCCGCCTTTCTTTTCCATTCAACTACCAAATGCCCCTTTCAAATGCAGCAGGAATGCGCGATTCATCAGATAAATATCCCATTATGTTCCTGGACAATTGGTTGTGTTGTTCGTTGGATGATGTGCACAATTGAGGGTTGGACTGGAGTGATAAAGAACTTCCTGGAGCACACGAAATGTCCATTGACTAGTGACACAGCGAGATTCTAAATCACGCCAAACATTTCGTCCTGCAGTAACTCAATTCGCCGACAAACCCCAACCCAATCCCCTCCCAAAACCCAACAATTGAAGACAATTAGAGACCTTCCAGTGAAAATGCAAACAGAGAATCGTGAATGAGGAGGATTATTCAGCCAAGAGCTTTCGGAGCTTTGGTTGTGCAACTGCGGAAAATATACACTCCCAAGGAGGAACTTAATTACACATCCTATTAACGGATTTAGGGAAGGAACTTGTGCCTGGGGAATGGGAAACCACACATAGAGTGTTGTACAAGGATATATGCTCGGATATGACGCAAATATCCTCTGGATGTGATTAATTGCAGAAATATCATCCTCTCATGCACATTAAATGCAATTGATTAAATTTTCGACATTTCTAACGAGGAATATGAGACGCTATGAATAACTTTATCCCATTCTGAGGTAAATTCTCCTAGGAAATAAAAGCCTTTGCAGACAATTCTTGCAAGATTCCGACAAAGTTTAACAGACTTGTGATAGATTTTAATGGAAATTCCTATGAAATACCTTCTTATGAAATGCATTTACAGCAACTGGAAAATATCTCATGGAAAAGTACATTGGATGAATATAAATAATTATTTCTATTCAGACAGACTAATTTGTATTTGCACTTTATTTAATTGATACAAAGCAATTAAATATATTATTCATTAATAGAAAATTGCTATTATTAAGTAAAGAGTAATTAAAATGTTGAATAGTTTAATTATAATTTAAAGATATCATCTTTCTGATATACTTTTTGCTCAACAATTGCTAGCAAACTACTTAAGCTTTTTAAGGATAGTCAACATAAACATTCTTCATAAAAAAAACAAGGGTCCAGAAAGTGAAAGAATTGAAGCTTCATGGTGCTTTTCCTATGAAAAATCACCATGTTTTTAGCACTTTACTGTTCTAAAGTGCTTCTGCATTATCGACTTTTCTCCGCATTGGTTCCTCTTATGACTGATTGATGGTTTCACATAGCGAGGACTGTGGAAAACAATCGATGCAAGAACTAACTAAATAAGAAACAGCATATAGAAATGTCGATAATGCAGAAACTCTTGAGAACAGTAAAGTGCTAAATTCCATTAGAATAGCACCATAATTCAAGCTACCGTAGACTCTCGTTAATTCGGCTCCTTTAACATCGGGTTACTTTTTAATTCGGGCAGCAGTTGAATTTGAAAAGAGTTTGTTGACATTTTTGAAGTTCGATTGTGATTATGCAATGAAGCAAATATACTCAAATTTGCCATGCTTTGTCTCAGTTGTGATGTGATTTTGCATTATTAAGGGTCTTTCATAAAATTTACAATTAATATGAGCATGTATATTTAATATGTACGCAGGTAAACAAAAATCGTTGCATTTCAAAAAATTTCATGCCCGAATTTCTCTCTACTTCGGGTGACATTTCGGTCCCAAATGCCCGAATTTGAGAGAGTCTACTGTACCTCAATTCCCTATATTATCCATAAGTAATTTTATTTTCATTAATTCACCACCTAATAACACTCAGATTATTAAAAAACTGAACTGTAAAGCTGTGAAAATTCTCGGAGAGAACAACAAATTATTAAAATTAAACTTCAAAGCAATATTTTGGCTTTAGATTAAAAAAAAATATTCGAGAATAATTTTCATGAGAGAAAATTTTGAGAGAACTTTAAAGAAAAGTGAAACCTCAAATCTACGTAATTCAAATTAAACTTAAGCATAATTATGCAAAGTTTAGTGAATACACTTATTTCATATAGCTTCCAAGAGAGTAGACTTTAAAGTTATGCATATAACTTTTGGAATAAATTAGAGTTTTTTTTTGCAAATTATGGTACGCCGTACTTCAAGTGATCTTTAATAGGTTAAAATTTTTAAACTTTTATAAAATTCTAACTTGGAATAATGATTTTAGATATAACTACCTAAAGAGAGCTCTGCGATAGTACTAATTATAGATCATAAAAATCCGCTAACAAATGGGACAGTCTTTAAAAACCTGATAGGGAAGACCAGGGTAGATTTAGCCAGGTCAAATTAAGCTTGTAAAAAAAAGGTAAGCGATAAATACTGTCTAGTACAGAGGTGTGCAATAACCGTTTGAAACCGAATAAACGTCAAAATAAGTTTGTTCAGGTAGTCTTCTGCTCATTGACGTACAAGTTTCATTTGGCGTTTGTTCGGTTTGAAACGGTTCTTGCACACCTCTGGTCTAGTAGGTTTAAGTCTTATAACTCAGACTAGGCTAATGACTGTATTGTACCGTATAGTTCGTAGATCTAAAATCTTTGACTCGTTCTAGAGAGCAAAATGAAAAAAAGTATAACCCATTCTATCCGTAAAGAAGTAGATCTTGAAAAATTCGAAAATCTATTTGAAGATCCAAAAAAGACACTTTCATACTTCTTGATACTCTCGCAAGGTGGCGGAAGTTACATCCTGTTCGAATTATCGAAGTGCTCAAGTGTCAAAATGTGACGGTCTTCACATTTTGTGAAAAAAAAGCAGAACAAAGACATTTGCTGTTCTTGTCCCAGTATTTAATCACTCCATAATCACTGAGTAACTCTTTTGCCAGCTTTTTATCTTACTTTTTAGTGTGATATTTGATAAATTTTTCCCACCTTATTCGAAAATTTAGTATGAAAATTCGAAATTGAATTTGAATTCTTCGAACTTCAACGACTTTTTGTGCAAATAGAGTTCCATTTATCTTTTATCCAAGACACCATTGGAGAATCAAAATCTACTTCTGTTTGGGCTCATTTGAGGACTCTACCTATTCAGATTCCTTAACGGATCTAACAATGGTTGAAAATCTGTACACAACTTTCGACACGTTTTCGCACAAATTACTAAATATAATTTACAAAACTGTATTTCAAAAGTGAAACCCATTCTCCGAGAAGCCGAGATCTAATTCCAAGATGTATTAGTATATTGCATGAAAGGTAAATTGGACTCTATTTGCACAAAATATCGTTGATGTTCGAAGAATTCAAACTCAGTTTCGAATTTTCAAACTTTCGACAAAGAGTGCACAAGAATTATAGAAAAAAGCTGTTAAAAGTATTGTTCAGTGATTAAGTTGGGAATTATAATGAAGTAATTCTTATTGCTTTCCTCTGATTCCCACGGATACATTTTGACATTCAAAGCATTTCGAAATTAGAACATAAAGTACTTCCACCACCATGCGGACAAAACGAGAAGAAAAAATGCCATGTCTTTGGCTATCAAAACTAAAGAAAGTATTAGGTTTGATTAATTATGACCTCACTAATTTCAACAGTAGGGGAAAGTACTCTCCCTTCGAACGTTCATGCTTTCGAATAATGTGAATTTCTTTTGTTTTTCGTAAGTGATTTACTTTACACTAAATTATGACGGAAATATCAACAATTAATGATATGCCAACCAATATTTAATAGAAATGTGTAAGTCTCTTATGAAAACAGAAAGAAAATTCACATTATTCGAAGGCAAGAATGTTCGAAGGGAGAGTACTTTCCCTTATGTATTGTCACTTAAATGAAATACTGATCTTTTTTGTTATAGGGTAAAGTGGTACAAGTTGGACAGGGCTTTTTTTCTTAATAAATTTAGTACTTCATTTTTATTTGTATATTTTTATTGGTTTAGTTTTATAATTTGGTTCCTTGTGCTTAAAAAAAATTAGAACTGTATTTATCAATAAAAAATCCCTGTCCAACTTGTATCACTTTACCCTACTGGCATTCAAATTTAATTTTTGCTGCTCAATAATAAAACGTCATTGAAAGTTCTTTCAAAATAATGTGAATAAGGGAAGAGTACCAGCGATCGGCAGTGTTCCTCGGATCGTCAGGTTAATACCACAATCTTGCTCCAAATTAAATGATTTTTTAAAGATTATTAGCTACTTTTTACCATTTATCTCTCACAAGAATACAGTGCATTAACTCAAATTTAATTTATAAAACCAATTTTCCCTGAGACACTTGATTAAATTCCTGACGATCCGAGGTACAGAGTGTAAGTTTGCAATTACACATATTTTTTTTATTTATTGTAAAAATTAAAAATTCAAAAGCACAGATATAGTTAAAGGGATCACTAATGTATTAATTAGCATACATAAAAATACCAAATAATGTTTTCTGGATTATATTTCCAATTAAATATGGAGTATGTCTCTTAACATTCCGATCCGGGGTACTCTTCCCTTATATCAATGAATTCCATGGCGTCAGTTGATTAATTGAAATATATTTTGAATATAGATTGAAATTTAAAAAAAAAATCACGGAATAGGGGAAAGTACTCTCCCTTCGAACGTTCATGACTTCGAATAATGTGAATTTTCTTTTATTTTTCTTAAGAGACTTACACATTCTTATTAAATATAGTTAGTTGATCATCAGTTATTGATAATTATGTGATAATTGTGAAGTATCCAGGAAAAATAAAAGAAAATTCACATTATTCGAAGGCATGAACGTTCGAAGGGAGAGTAGTTTCCCCTACAGGCTTAATTTAAAAAAAATTTCACATTTATTTTAATTAGAGCGGTACAACAAATTAACTTTTGATGTAGTAAATTTACCATTATCAGATGAAATAAACCAATGATAACGATATTAAATGTTATAATTATAATTAGTTTGATGTAAATTATGCCATTTTTTTATTATGTAAATTGACGTCTGATTAATTATGCAAATTTGAGTGAAATTATTGCAAGGTGATTATGATAGGCAATTATACATCGTTTAACAGATGCATGTCTTCCAGGTGGTACAGGTAAATCAATTTTTAAATTCTTCCAAGAGCTATTATGCTAATGATGTAGTTCTATGCAAAGGCGCTGAGATAAAAGAAAAACTTTGGATTTGCAAGTCGATTAATTGCATAATTTAGAACACTTTTTTTCTAATTTTATCTGCAAATTCATTCCTCTTGCGAGAAAGTTCACTTAAATCTTTTGGAGAAAATGAGATCTTGAAACTCTGAAACCGAACTAAATAAATGCTTGTAGTGTATTCATCAATTTGCATACAATACTATTTTAGACAATCTCAAAAATCTTCCACAGCAATTAAACTTTCCTTTAAGTTCTTCTTGCAAGTGCTGTAACTATTAGTTAGTACGATATTGAGACTGCAAAGTGTAGAAGAGGTCTTGGGGGAAAGAAAAAGACATTGTGAGTGTGGTGAAAAGTTGTTGTTGGATGCCAAAATGAAACAGATATCACAAGAAGTGAGATGTTAAAAGTTCCAAAGTCTCTCAATGAAAGTCTGCGTGATTTTCAGGAAAATTTCCATTGAAAATAACAAAAGTTTTCTCATATTCAAATTGACTTGTTTTAAGGTTCTAACAGGATCATTTTTCACCTCGTTTCTATCTTTTTTTTAAGGATATTCACCTGTATAGTTAGGTAATTTTACACAAAATAAAATTGGATGTTGTCTTTGCAACGTTGTGGTTTATCTCTTTATTCTTGGTTGGACATTCATGGGAAAGTACAGAGTTGCTAATCACGTAGAAGTTCATTTTATTTGTGGATGCGTTTTTCGTGTTTCTTTTACTTTGATTTTGCGCCTGTAATCTAGGCAAAACCGTTTTTTAATGGTTTTGTACTTAGATGGCCATAGCTCAGATTCCACTAATCTAATTTAATTTTTCCCTATGAGAAAGTTAAAGGTCTTGAAATGCCCAACAATTTTTTAAAACACTTGAAGTTTGTGAAACCGCCACCAGAGGCGCTGTATATTGATAAACAGTGAAATTGTATAGGGGAAAGTACTCTACCTTTGAACGTTCATGCCTTCGAATAATGTGACTTTTTTTTATTTTTCCTATGAAACTTACAAGTTTCTATTAAATATTAGTCAGCTTACTATCAACTATATATAATTATGTAATAATTATGCGTAAGTCTCTCAGGAAAAATTAAAAAAATCGCATTATTCGAAGGCATGAACGTTCTAAGGGAGCGTACTTTCCCCTATCGATTGGAATCAGTTATGAACCGATAATGAACCGGTAATGAACCGATTCGCAACTAATTTGTATACAGAATTAAATTATATGTATTTCCTGAGCTATTGTAGGCGATGTTTTGTGTGATTGATAGAACAGTTCAAATTGGTAATGAACCGGTAAACGTGAAATGACGCGAAAATACTTTTGAAGTATATAGCATCTAGATCGTAAGTTCGAGCGTTTCCCAAAGCCCTAGGACGTTTTGCTACATTTTTTCAATAATGAAAAATTTGTACGAAAACGTTCTCAATATAAACCGGAAGTATTTTTTGCACTTCCATATGCATTTTCTTATTCCATATGGAAGAGCATTCAGTAGAAAAATTTTGAAAAAACAGTCTTCTAAGTAGAAATTCCTAACACTGAGAGAAATCCGAAAAAGTTAAAATAACATTCCGGAAATGTTAATTTTACTCTGCAGTATTAATCCGAAAACGGTGTAAATATTACCCTTTTTAGGTGTATTATGGGTTAAAGTTACCCTTCTTTCATGTTTATTTTACCCTTAATGGGTGTAAAATTAACATTAAAAAATGTTGATATATTTTTACACCCAAAAAGTGTTAAAATAGTGACGAAAAAATGTTAATCGCAGCCTCTTTTTCTCAGTGAAGGAATTCATAAGGATATTTCTGTGCTATGACTTGGAAAAATGACAAGGAAATGTGACGGAAGTGCACATGTATTTTTCTTCATTTTTATAGAGTTGATTGCACATGAAATTTTCGTGCAGAAACAACAAATGCAAACTACACTTTGCACAACTCTTCTCATCACCAAAACACCTCCTGCACAATCGACTGCATTGTGCATGCATCCCTGAGGTGTCCTCGTTTCAGACATTCACAGCAATTTTGCATAATTTAGCATGTTGCTGGTCTATTGTCTATCTATCCAAGTGTTGTTTGTTGAATTGTTACGAGGTGAATTTAGAGTGTTTGAAAAAGAAGCCACAACAAAAAAAGGACACAACAAAATTGCCTTAGATGCAAATCAATAGATTAATGGTGGAAGTTGGAATGGACATGGGATTCGTCTCTGGACAAGTGCCAAGAGGATCTCCTTTCTGTGGTATACCACATTTTATATGTCTGGGAGAGAAGAGGATGTGTTAGTAAAATGTGCCAAGCCACATGACAATTTCCAGGCCCGAAAATTCAACCATAATCGGTAGGGGGTTGGGATTTTCGATGAATTTTCACTCACCATCTTTCCATTGGAGCCCAATTTAGCTTGCCTCTCTCGTTCTAGCCGCATGAGAATTTGTGCATTTTGCTCACACGTGTACGTGTGACTTTTCTTCCCGTCAACACCGTACTGACACATTGGGCGGTCAGGATCAGGGATAATCTGCAAAGGAGGCAAAGGAGGATTAGAAAATACGACTTTACGCCTTTCTTCAGCACAATTTGATAGATGAGGAGCTATTTGTATGCATTTAGCTCCTCTTTAGTCACTATTCAAATCTATTTATATCACCCATATTGCTAACTTTCATCAAATTTATTTTTCTAATATCAACTTATCGGTCAATGGACATTATAGCTTGAATTGCGATCTGAACAAAGAGAAACGTACTTTTCGTTTTACGACTTTTTCATTTTAAAACTTTTCTGCACTCAATAACATCCAGTAGTATCTACATAATTGTCAAAGTTGGACAGCATTTCAATAAAATCACTTTAGTAAAACCAGCAGAAAATATTTTGAAAGCCATTTAAAAAACAACATTCAAAAGTTTTAAAGTAGAGGATAACGGGGCTATTTCATGTAGTTAATTTTTTTTTCACGATTTTTTCTTTTCAAATTAATATAATAATAGTTTCGGCTATCTGAAAGTAATAACCCAATTTTAAATTATTATTTCAAATTACCCACTGAATGCATGCATAAATTGCACCACTCTTCTCTACATCGAGGAAGACTAATAAAAATATTATTATCTCTTCATATAATTGCAGCTCCGGTACTAGAACAAACTATAATAATTTTTTATTGCATTTACAGTCATTACAGAGAAATGGGGACAGAAATTAAAATTAAATCTCAAGTTTGGAAGCCTTGTAATTCCCTGTATGAGATTTATAGAACTATATTATATCAGATCTATTTTAACTTTAAAAAACTATACACTTCTAAAAATAAAATAGGGGAAGGCTTTCAGGTTTCACACCTTTACACACACTCTAGTTTCGAACACTTCATATTTTCTTACATATACCTTTAATGAATCTGATCTATTTTTTCCGTAAATATGGGACTTAATGTCAGATAGGTTATACGGGCTTCAGATCTAATGCCCTAGACACACTTACGACTTAAGCCGAGAGACGACTTAGTAGAAAATGATGGAAATGGAGTTTAACCATAATTTCTAATATAATTACGCTAAGCCATCTCTCGACTAATCCTCAGGTCTGTCAAAGCCCTAAGGCTTAGCCATAATGCTTAACTTCTCTAAATTCTCATAAGTTGAATTTTTTTCAAAAATTTTTACTTAGAAATGGATTATTAAGGAGAATTAATCTTTTTGAATCAAAAGAACGAATTAAATTTGGATGCTATTTAGGATTTTCAGACCTTCGGAAACTAGGCTAAACCTCTAGCCTGAGGGCGGTCTTAGACTGGCCTGTTAAGATTTTGAAGAGAAAGACAATACGAGTATTTGATCTATCAGAACGTTTAAAATGAACCTTCTAAGGTTCAGAATCTACACCTTAGCTAAGCAGAAGTGTAATTAAAACGATTAAAGCCAAGTTGAAAGATAACTTCTTGTTAGATAAGGTAATATTACTAAAATTTCATGTCCTCCAATCGGGCCAAACATTTTCAAAATGCGTTTCACCACTTTCTGATCACGAAAGTATGGGTGGTTAGGTTACGTTCCCGGCCGGCCGCTCTTTGGAGATTAATAGCTCTCGAACTAAGATATCGACCTGCTGTTTTCAATAAAGGTTATATCGGGTGAAAATTGCAACTTGGTACATTGACCTCTCTCCCCCTTCCCCTCCTTCCTTTATTTTGATGACACCACCTTTTTTCGTTCTCTCAATATCTCCCCAACTATGACATCGATCGGGCTCAAGTTTTAGTTATAATGGCAAAAGAAAAAATTCTCAAAATGGCCATAACTCCTGTTCTAATTGTCAGAATTTAAAACAGAATCTTCTGTTTTTGTTTTTTTTTATTTATTTGAGATTTTGTGTATTGAAAATATTCGAATATGTTCTTACAGGACTGGCATACACAACCTGAGAAAGAGCTTTTGCACCGTTTTGCTCTGGAAGTTGGTCACCAACGCTAAGACGGCGGTGGACGCTGAAAATTACACGGGTTCTCATAGAAACGAAACTGTACTTCGAAAGCATTGTTGATGAATAAATTTATCAGATAGTGGACGGAAAAATAGACCTCTCTTGATTTTTACTCTTTAATTCTTCACGACGTTTCGAGGATGAATGTCCTCTTCATCAGGTTTCGAATTGGAGGAAAAATCACGTACAGGTGGGAAAATTTACTGCTGCACTTCACTTAAACTTTTTTGCAATTTTTCGCTGAGATGTTCACCATCCAAAAGGCTGACACAGAAACCATAGTGAAGAATTAAGGAGTAAAAATCAAGAGAGGTCTATTTTTCCGTCTACTATCTGCTACATCTCATCAGACCGAAAATTCCAATAAATTTATCTATCTATCTAAATGAGGGCGTTTTGCAAAGCTCTCGTGAAATGCCACTTCCCCTTCTAACATTGCATGTCCATAAAACTACCACTAGGGGCGCTATTATTAAAAAGAATTTTTTTTTTTAAATTTTCTACGTTAAATAACTCAAAAATTCCTTTGTGCATCGGGCTGAAATTTTAGTATGTTGTAGCCGCTGATTATACCTATCAAAAAAAAAAAACTTAAGTCGATCTAAAACCCCTGACCCGAGCTATTAGCGGTCACAGTTCGAAAATAGACCGGCCTCTATTTTCGGTTCTAATTAACATTTTGACCTAAATTTTGGATTTTGGTTTCGTCTCAATGAGCACTTTCAGATAGAAGTTCAAAAAGTCAGCACAGGTGGCGCTTCGATAGCTGCAACATTTCTCAAAATTCATGCTCAATCTCAAAGACTTCATAATGCAAGTTAATAAAATTTTAAGTGGCAGGGGTTCGCTGTGGTCAAAATAGAACCGGAGATATGAGGGTCAATTATCACCTTTCTATTAGTTCATTTATATCCTAGATATTTTGATTTAAATTAAAAGTTTGCAATTTTTCGGAAATTTGATTCCGAATTGCTGTATAACTCTCATCTTTAGTTCGAAATCGAAATTGCATGGAATCCGAGTTTGCTCACGTTGAAAATCTCACCTACAATAAACTGATCTAAGTTTATCTGTCCATTTTGATTATTATTTGTAAAATATATTTCATATTAATAAAATTGGGAAGAAATCATCGGCCAAAATAGCAAAAAGATTGACTTCATTTGACTTAGCAAGTTTGATTTATTCGAAATCGATTACTGTCAGACACACAAAGTTAATGAGAATAGTCATAAGTGCAGTGTTGAATGAACGACCTCTTCGACAGAAAACCACAATTGACACTTTTGTCAAAATGTTGAAATTTATTTAAAGTAGGGGAAAGTGGTCTGCCTTTGAATGCGGCAGCCTTTGAATATTGTAATTTTTTCATTTTTTTTTAAAGCATAAATTCTTTTCTATTAACTATTAGATAGCTATTCATAATCCTCACAAGTCATCAAAAAATGCAGACCCTAGCTCTTATTTTCTAGGTGCTAGGGCAAGAAAACGAAACTGTGCTCTAAACTGTAATTTTGATGTTCCACAATTTATGTGTTTTTTCACTATCAAAATAATTTTTCGAACAAATCTTCTATTGTGAATCATAGAAGGTTATTCTTGGATAGTATTTCTCCAAATACATTTTGATTCAGATGAGACAATTTTTGTGGGTGATAAAAGTTTGCAAACATTGCTCTGCGGCAGCCTTTGAATCTTAATGTTGTGTGCCTTTGAATCCTCTTTTTCCATACATTGAAACATCTGACAGCTTCCTGTCCGGGAGCAGAATAGAACTCCTACTTTTGGTCTGACGAATGTCATACAAATACTCATAACATGCTATCTTGCTCCGGCCAGGATGTTTCAAACTGACAATTGTCAACTTCAATTGCGTTTTATTACAAATTTTCAAGTGAAAAACAGTGCTTCAGAAAAATGTAAAAAATGTTGTTGTATAATGACTCTTGACTACAGTGATTATTTTATTGAGTGCATTAGGGTTCATGCTAATCAATTATGGGCCGTTTAATGTTACAGACCTAATATTCTCAGTGAAAGATTAAGATTCAAAGGCTGCCTAACCACATTCAAAGGCAGACCATGCAGGCTGCCTTTGAATATATCGACATCACATTTTCAAGTTCCTCACCAGGAAAAACTGAGGACTTGCGAGTCCTGAATGGGGTAAGCATAGAAGCTTAATGAACAAGAGAATTTTTTGGTGTAGTGCAAAGTAAAACTCATGTTGTAGTTTACTCTGCAAAAAATCTGAAATTTTGAACCTCATTTTACGTTCAAAGGCAGACCACTTTCCCCTATCTAATAAAATCTAAGTAATATGGCGTTCTTCATTAATCTACGTTTTTCGAAAAGGATAAGTGTTCAAATTTCGTATTCCAAATGGTACAGAACAGGGTGTCAAAAGGTCCTGACACTAGTTCTTAAAGTGTCAATAGGCGTTCCTTTCACCCTATAATGTTCGATTACATTTGAACCGGTGACCTTTAAATTGAGGACAATGGAAGACAGCTAAACCGATTTATGCTCTATCAGTGAGGCACTTCATCAAATTGTCAACCCCAAATTCGTCAACTGATTGCCTAGAATCGACTTAGGGTAAAGTGGTACAAGTTGGGCAATGGTACAATTTGGACAGGGCTTTTTGTCTTGATAAATATAGTACTTCATTTTTATTTGTATATTTTTAATGCTTTAGTTTTATAATTTGGTTTCTTGTGTTTAAAAACAAATTTTGTACTGTATTTATCAAGAAAAAAAGCCATGTCCAACTTGAACCGGCGAATTGTCCAACTTGTAACACTAATTCCAAATTATATCACTTTACCCTATTCGTTTTATATTCTGTAGGGGAATTCTGTAAGAGTATGATAGTCATATGACGAATTTTCGTGGTAAATTATCCAGTAGGAAAACATTGAGGGCACTTTCAGTGGGTCAAGTGGTAGAGCACTAGCTCTATGATGCAAGTGTCTCGGGTTCGAATCCCCTTTAGGTCACCAGGAATTTTTCTGGCGTTAACTCTTTCGCGTCCATAGGGTAATGTCATGACTCGGGGAAAAAAGTTTTTTTTGGGTATTTACATTAATTGAAATCTATCTGTTCGTGCACGACATCATAATAGAAGGATGTAAGATTCTTGGCTCATTTTCTCAAGACTCCAGTTAGATTTCAATTAATGTAAATAGCCAAAAAGAAACTTTTTTCCCCGGGTCATATATGACCCTATGGACGCGAAAGAGTTAAAGGTGTTCGAATTGCATCCAGTGAGCTTCACGGAGCATGGGACTGACAACCCCATCCCTATGTAAGAAAAAAATAATTATTGATGTTTCCAACTCCCCTTGTGGAAAGGCCTTGTTCCTCTATGGAACGTTGTGCCACCATTATTATTATTATTACTATTTTTATTATTATTACTATTAGACAACATTGAAGCCCAGTGAGCATTTAATGACCATTGTAAGCAGCTCTATAAAGCTTTCAGTAACTGATATGAATCAGATTTTTGATTAGATCTTCCGAATTTACCACTTAAAAAATTTCAAATATGTCATATGACATTGTTATACTGTTACAGAATTCCCCTACTAAACCGTCGATATGACAATTCTCATAAGTGTGCAGAATATGACTCTAGAGTACGGTTTTCACAGTGTGGCGAAGGAAATCCTTTTCAGATGGACTTACCTCAGTCTCAGCGTCACAGCTGCAGAGGGACTGACTACTTCGACCCTTGCTTCGTCTCAGAGATCCCTGGGCATCAGCCTGAGTGGCTTTGGTGCCCCGATGGGAATCGCTGTACTGAGGAGTGACGGATCGATTGGAGTCAGAGTAGTAGATATTTTGGTCGCAGTTGAGGCTGGTGTCGATATTTGAATCGTTCTGGATGTCTGTGGAGTGACGTCGAGGAGCAAAAGCGGCATCCAGACGACTCTCAGCCACAGACCTCCCTTCGGGATTCGCTCGAGATGGCAGGACACGGGGGAAGGTTGATTGTCTGAGGGAGAGTGTTGATGAATCTCTCTTTGAGAGTGAATGGTCGCGTCGGCGCCTCTTTGAGGGCGACAGGAAGTACACCTCGCGTTTCGATGGTTTTCCGTTGGTTTTGACAGTATCTCGCCCCCGGATGGGCTTTGGTTCTCGTGCACTATTAGATCTGCTCAATTTCCCATTAGATACACTCCACTCTAGCATTCGACGCTCAAACTCTGTCATTTTGGCGCGCTTTTCTTCACACCGGCAATTTATAATTTATCCACATACTTCACTCACACAACACACGATAACTTAAATTGAAGATTTTCTATCGAAATTTGCTATAACACAATTATTTACTGGGATATTACCCTGGGCATTACTATAAGATTTTAATTTAATTTAGAATTGCGCTTTTTTTATCCTTTGCATCTTTATGACAAAAAATGTACAAAATTCCAGAAAGATTATCTTATACACTTTTACACTATTTTATACGTATTATAGACTGAAGAAGAATTACACTACATTTACTATACACAATTTTGTGGATGAATGCTCTGCTGATGCTCTGCGATAGAATGTACCAAACGAGGAAGCATTATTAGTATCTCAAAGGAAAAAAACATTTTTCTCCAAGCACTTTGTACACTCGTCTTGGATTGTAGAGTAAAAAGTATATAAAAAAAGAAAGAAAAACTAGGAGAATCAGTGGAGTTTTACAAGAATATCCAGTTTTATAACGTATTTCGTGCTCAGCTGAAGGGAAAATCCAAGATGCAAAAATATTTCCTAGTGATGAAAATTTTCTTCATTCATGTCACACAAGTCTTTCCCATTTCCTTTGCCTCCCACTTTCTTTTGGCTCCAGTTTGCTGGGCGGAAAAGTCATTTTTTTTCTGCACATTTGCAGTGAAATACTCATATTCAACATATTTGGAGGAAAATTAGTTCAAGATTCGTCATTTGTGAAAGGAATAAATTTAGCGAAACTCATGAGGAGTCTCTTTCAAAAAGCAATTTTGAAAGGAAAACTACCTCGGAATATTCCCATTCGGGCCCCTTCCTAGGATAGATAATTACTTGAAGTGATGAACTTAGGATATTTGGCGCCCGGTATTAACGTTTATTGGACTCTCTTGGAAAACTTCTAGGGGAAAGCTTTCAGGCTTCGCACCTTCGCACAAACTCTTGCTTCGAACGTTTCAAAATGAACCTGAAGCTAGTCTTAAGCCTCGCTTTTCCTGAAGACGTTAGGTCAAATTTATTAAAGGAATATAAAAAAATGAAGTGTACAAAGCTAAAGTATGTGCGAAGTCTGAATTTCCTCCCATACTCAAAAAGCTTGCATACAACTATTAACGTTCCTCTATTTTCATTAAAAAAAATATCAATATAATTTGGCGTATAAGTACAAAAATTAATTAAAATTAATTAATTTTAAAAATTTCGCACCAGATTTGCGATAGAGAAAGAAAAATAATTACACTATTGATTCAATTCAGCTCACACAAATTAATAATTACTATAGTTTATTTTCCCCATCTCTTGTACTTAAAACAGCGAAAAGCATTTTTTATTTAATTATCCAATCTACTATGGTCGTTATTAATTATTTTTTTTTTTTTTTTTTTTTTTTTTGACGCACTTCTTTATTGCAATCTGTATAATTTATAAATACAATAAGCAACTGTTCTGTCAATGAAGAATAAAAATGTCTCGAAAAGAACAAAGTCCAGTGACTTGCCTTAAAAAAAAAAAAGAAAACTATGGTTCAATAGAAACCTAATTGACAAACACTAAGGTTCTACTCCTCTTCAATCTTCGCTTAGGTTGGGCGAGCAATAAATTGCGAGCAAGAAAATTCGGGTGAGCTATCAGCCTTTGTCGATGCTTGCGAGCACTTGTTCGGATTTCGTCCTGGACAGAGGGCATGTTAAGGTCACACCTGATGACGGAGGCAGGTACATACCATGGGGCATTCAAGATACTTCTCAATATCCTGTTTTCAAATCTTTGGAAGATTTCGATGTTTGATGCTGAAGCAGCACCCCAGATTTGGATCCCATACATCCATTTTGGTTTAACTATCGTCTTGTAAAGTAAAAGTTTGTTTTCGATAGATAATTGAGAATTCCTTCCCATTAGCCAATACATCTTCCTGACTACCTCGCCAATGTGAAGCCTCTTTGTCCATATGTGTTTCCTCATAGTAAGCCGCCTGTCGAGATGTATGCCCAAATATTTAGTGTCGTCTCTATGTGGGATCAGTTCTCCACCCAACACTACCGGTGAACAAGATCCTCTCCTTAAACTGAATGTCATATGTGTGGACTTTTGGCTATTTATTTTAATCTTCCATTTTTTAGACCAAATTTCAATTGCATTTAGACTGTCCTGGAGTTTATTAGATGCGATTACAGAATTCTCATGGGAGGAGAGTATGACTGTATCATCTGCATATGTTGCAAGCATATTGTCATTTTTCTTAGGCATGTCTGAGGTGTATATAGAATAAAGAACTGGTCCCAGTATACTGCCTTGTGGAACTCCAGATAAGATAGGGCGTGGATCACTAGTTGCTGTCTGAAATCTCACAACAAAGGAGCGATTATACAAATATGACCGTAGAATCGAAAACCATTGATGAGGGAGAACTTTTTTAATCTTGTACAGCAAACCAGTGTGCCACACTTTGTCAAAAGCTTGGCTTACGTCCAAGAAAGCCGCCGAACAGTATTGCTGGTTCTCGAAAGACTCTCCAATTTTGTCCACAATTCGATGCACTTGCTCAACTGTTGAATGTCCAGATCTGAATCCAAATTGATATTCAGGTATAACCGCTCTCGCCTCCAGGATTGGGTTAAGTCTTCTGAAGAGAAGTTTTTCGCACACTTTGGACAGAATACAGAGAAGGCTGATGGGCCGGTAGGAGGTACAATCTTCTGGACTTTTTCCTGGTTTACCACACATTATAATTTCCGCCATTTTCCACTGCTTCGGGATATGCTCCAATCTCAGAACTGCATTGCATATGAGTCTAAGTAACTTAATAGCTTTAAGAGGCAATTCTCGGAGAATCTTGCCAGTGATTTTGTCTAGACCAGGAGCTTTTTTTGGATTAATTTCCCAGATCACGTCCTGAATCTCACTCAGACTGAACCTTTTAATGGGCATGTCTAGCTGATTTGAGCTGTTGAGAAACTCATCCATTAGTACAAGATCATCGTACTCATCTTCCATTTCCCAAGGCGTGAAGACCTCGCCAAGATGATCAGCAAAAAGCTTAACTTTCTCCTCATCACTTCTGGCCCATACACCATTCCGACTTCTGATTGGTGGAATACTCTTTTGTGGGCGTTTTATCCCCTTGGTAACCTTCCACAGACTATAATTTGTGTCAACCGTGGGAGAAAGTTCCGAGACAAATTTTTCAAAAGAAGCATTGCGAGCCTCCTTAAGTGCTTTCTTGAGTTGCAAACATGCTCTGTTGAAATTGTGTTTATCATCAGGAGACCCTGTGATCTGCCACCTTTTCCTCAGACGTCGTTTTTCCATAATTTGGGCTCTAATATTTTGAGGTAAAATATCGTTAGAAGGCTTCAAATGTAACGATCTTTGTGGCGTTGCTGCCGAGGCTGATTTTTGTATTGCCTCGGTAAAACTTTCCACGACTGATTCCAACTCATCACATGATTTAAGGGAAACGTTCAGGGATATTCTGCTGTTAAGCTCCTGTCGGAATAATATCCAATTGGTCCGGGAATTACTCAATCCTGATGGAGTCTCCACTTTCTGTACCGTTGAATACATGCTCATAATCACCGGAGTATGGTCCGAAGATAAGTCCAAGCATGATTCCGATTTGCAAAGATTCACGTCAATGCCTTTCATGATAAAAAAGTCCAGTAGATCAGGGATCTTTGCTGTGTCAGTGGGCCAATAAGTTGGTTCACCAGTTGAACAGTGTCGCAATCCTGAGTCCGACATGGCCTTAAGTAACTCTCTACCTTTGGCAGTTATGAGACGAGATCCCCACTCCGTGTGTTTCGCATTAAAATCTCCGCCACAGACAAATCTACCACCCAGAGATGCAAAGTATTGAGAATAATCCTGGCGTTTGTTGTTGTAACGGGGTGGACAATATATTGCAGAAATCGTAAGATGTCCAATGAAGTCCTGTACTACAATAGTCGCTGCTTGAATATTCTCCTTTTCGTATTTACTGCTTTCATAGTGTCGAATGGAGTCACGAATTAGTATTGCGGCCCCACCATGACCTCGACCACTAGGGTGATTGGACAAATACAACTTATATTTTGGCAATTTAAAATAAGATTTGGTCGTAAAGTGCGTCTCAGAAATCAACAACACATCAATATTATTCTCTGTCACAAACGCTTTGACTTCCTGTGCATGGTTGCACAGTCCATTGGCATTCCAAGTAGCTAATTTAAGAATTTCAATCATTAAATAAGCTTGGACATGAGACTGGTTAGCATAGACATCATACTCGACATCTGCTCCATGAATGTCTTCATCATACTCTTCAGCTCTAACAAATCACCAGAAGGCTGATTACTGCAACCAGGATCAACACCACTGGGATGAGTTTCATCCTGTTGCACACCACGGACAACATTCCGATAGGATGTTGCTTTGGGTGACTGTCTATTGCCCGGTAAAGTATGTTCTGAATTACCTGGGGGGACATTATTTACTCTTCTTTGTCTGAGGGCAGGATAGAGTTTTTTCCGAAGTTCTCTGTAGGCAGGACAACCCCTATAATTGGCTGGATGAGGTCCTGAACAGTTTGAACACTTCACGTCCGCATCCCTTTGTTTCCTTACACATTCAGTCGACAGGTGAGATCCTAGACATTTAACACATTTTGGCGATCTGTAGCAAAAGGATTTTGTGTGAAGAAAATCCTGACAACGTGTACATTGAGGAATATCCTTTTTTTTGTTATTAGGAGCCTCAAATTTTACCACACAGTTTAAAAGTGTTGTAATACTGTAGATCTCCTTGTTATTACTCTTTGGCGCCAAATTGATATAAAACATTGGAAGAGCTTTTTTTGTGACACGGTGTTTCACATTGTGTACATTCACCACAGTATGCCCCTTTTCTGCAAGAGCAGATTTAAGTTGTTCTACATCAATCGAGTGATGTAAGTTCCTCAACACAGTCCTGAAGCTTTTTTCAGATTTAATTTGATAAGAATGCAACTGAGTGCCCTTGTCCTGTAGAACTTTAATTACTGATCTATAAAGATCTATCGTCATAAGCTGCAATTTCACCTGATTGTTAGCCAGAGCTCTCAGAGTGTAATTTTTAGGTGCCATCTCATTTAAGAGTGTCATCAATGGCTGGACGTCTTCTACGTTGTAAATAAAAATTGGTGGGGGTCTCGGCTGCTTCATCGATTCCTCTCTCTCTCTTTGTTGTGCATCCAAGTCTGATGGGGCTCTCTCGGAAGTGTCAGAAACCTCCAGGTCGGAAAATCTATTTTTCATTGGCACACCAAGCCAATAGTCACTAATTTTGCTTTGTTTAGAAAAGGGTTGTTCATTCTTACGAGAAGGGCTTGTTCTTGTTCGCTTGTTAGTGGGTGTAATCCACTTGTCGGTGCTATCCCTCATCTCCACATAAGTATCCATTTCCGAGACATCAGTCATTTCGGGAACAAATATTTAGCTTCATAAAGCGACACAGGAAATCCACGGGTAATTTCGCATCAAACAAGTGTTTGCCGTGGACTCCTGCGCCTGGAAAAACCGCCAAAAATGGCTCAAATACAAATTTTTGGTAAGAAAAACGTTCAAAACCAGGAGCAGTATGTTTTGATGTGTTGTTTACTTGCCTGAGGTTTGACAGGTTTCATGTTATTAATTATTGATGGAGAGAAAAAACTCAAGTACTAGCGAAAAGCAAAAGTGGAAAAGTTTGTTTTAAATTACTAACAATTTTTTTTTTAATTAAACTTGTAAAATAATTAATTATTTTATAACTTAATCCTACAAAATATTCAGTTACCAAAATTTATCGTTGTTTAAGACTTAGAGAAATCGTACAAGATATTTAATCTTTTAATGACTATAAGTAATATATTATATAAATTTATAAAGTGAATAAATATTCTTTTTCTCCACTTTATAATTGAATTTAGGAAAAGTGAGGCAGATTTAGGCATCTGAAATAATTTTAAAACTCTCTTGCTAAAGTTTTATGAATTACTTTGTACTAAAATGTACTATAAACAGTTTTCAGCTTGATTTATCAATTTATTGGCAATTAAATCAAAAAACCTTTAGGCAAAATCGGAAAATGACATTTAAATCCTCTGAACTGTCCCATTAATTTAATCATTGTGTTTCCTGTATTCATCGCTAGATGAAATGTGGAATAAGTGCCGATCTGGAGCTAAAAATTGGCAGATCGAAATTATTTTTTCTAACAAATCGACAGATCGTCACCGCGAATCGTTTCTGGCACAGTTATCTACACCTTGGGACCATTAATTAATTCATAATAAAGAAGTACTTCATAATTAAGCTTATAATACAAGGGATACATCATATTGAGAAACCATGTCAACTGTGTGATATATATTTTAAGAAACCCGAGAAGTCCAAGAATTGCATCGTGAGACCCAAAAAAACCAAGTTTTCGCATTGGAAAACCCAAGAAACCCAAGGATTGTATTCCAAAACCTGAGAAATCTTAAAAAAAAAAAAGCGTCACGAAGCGCGAGAAACCCAAAAACTCCATCGTGAAACGCGAGGAACTTAAGAATTGCTCAAGAATTGTATTGTAAAACCCGGGAAACTCATTTTTTGCATCACGAAAATGTGCGAAACCCAAGGTGTGCTTCTCGAAAGCCGAGCCGAAAAGCACAAGTATTTCTTCGCGAATCCTGAGGAATCCAAAAATTTTCCAAAAATAGCATCAAGAAATCTTAGAAACCCAAGGATTGCATCTCGAAACCTGAGAAACGCAAGGATTTTTTTGCGAAACCAAAGAAAACCAAGAATTGTCAAAATCTCATCACGAAAAATAATGAACACAGTTTTTCATTGCCAAGTCTAAGAAACCCGAGGATTGCATCGCGAAACGCCAGAAACCCAAGGATTGTATCACAAAATGAAACTCTAAAAATCGAACGATTGCACTCGGGAAACGCAAGGATAGCATCGGGAAACCAGAGAAACCCAAAGATTGCATCTCGAAACCTAAGAAATGCAAGGATTTCTTCGCGAAACCTGAGAAAATCAAGAATTGCCCAAAAATTGCATCGCTAAACAGCAGAAACTCAAAGATTGCATAGCGAAACGTCAGAAACCAAAGAATTGCTCAAAAATTTGCATTGCGAACACGACAAACCCAAGAATTGTTCAAAAATCTCCATTGCGAAACCCGAGGTACCCAAGTATTGCATCGCAATAGTCTGGAAACCAGAATCACTTGTCCGTAAAAATGGAAATGAGCCACCCCTTATTATAACGACAATTTTAATAAGTAATTTATTTGTAAATAGGTAAGCTGATATTTGTGCATTGTATCTTAAGTGCAATTAGTTTCCCTTGGGCATTGGCTATTTAAAAATATATAGTAAACTTTCCCTTTCTAGGTTCCACAACATTGCGTAGTAATAGGTAATCTTTTGGTTTTAGAATTCTGGAAAAACTAGTATATCCCTGTATTTAATTATTTCTTCTAACTAACAGATGTATTTATCTGAGCTCATTTGCATCGGGTAATACCAAATTGAAATTCCAACTCAAAACGCCATCATTAGGATAATTTATAACTTATAATATAGCCTACAAAAATATCTCCAAATTCGAAACGGTTTGATTAATGTAATTATTTTTGATTAATGTAATAGTTTTCTTTCACCAATCTTTCTGTCATTTAACTGATGTCCCTATTTTTTTTATATTTCCTGTATCGATCTTTATTAATTTTCAACAGCCTAGAAAAGGGAAGAATTATAAGGGTTTTAGACTAGAAATTTAGCCGGTAAAATCCAATCTTATATAAAAATATTCTGGAAAGTCTTACTTATTAAGCAGTTAAAGAAGTTAACTTGGCTAAATTTTGGGTTTAATAACCGTATTCTGGGCTTCATGTCTCATAGGACTAAGGGCAGAATCACATTGACAGTAAAATGCTCGATATATTTCGTTAATTTACGCTTTTTCATTTCAATTCTTATGCAAAATTTTCCATTACCGTATTACCTTATCGACCTTATCTCATACTCGGTGGCACTAGATGAAAATAATTCAAGAAAATTGAAAAAAAATAAAACGAAAATTCGATAAACGTTGAGGAAAAAAACACCATGAGAAATTAATCGTAACACTTTTTTTTTGTTCACCGTTTCTTGCATTTTCGTTTTATTTCTTCAATTTTCTTTTAATATTTCCATCTAGTGCCACGAAATATGAGATAAGGTAATACGGTAATGGAAAATTTGCATAAGAATTGCAATGAAAATGCGTAAATTAACGAAATACGGTGAGGCTACGGGGAGCATTTTATTGTCAATGTGATTGTACCCTAAAGGAGATTAATAAACTGGATTAAGTGCTACTACTTAACTTGATAAAGTAAGTAGTACTTTAGTAGTTAAGTACTACTTAACTTGATACTTATTAACTTGATAAAGTGCTAATACAGGATGTTACAGAGAAAAATCTCTTGAATACTTTATGACTTGTGATAGATCTTAAAACACCGGGCTACAGATGAATTAAAAATTGATTATAGATTTAAAAAAAAAATCTATAATCTCTTTTTGTAAATTTAGCTGGAATTTTTAATTTAATAAGAAACTACTGTCTTTATGGCGAAATGACTTAGGGGAAAGTGCCCATGCTTTGCAAGGTCCCAAGCTTTATACTGACTAAATTTTGTTAATTAATTAATTTTATTTTTTTTATTTAGAAACATAGGAAAAATTAAATCATTATGAAGCTTGAGACCAAGCAACGTATCGGTAGTTTCCCCTATACTGTCATTTAAAGTCTAATGGTGGCGCTGGACTATTAAATTGAAAGTAGTGTTGCCCGATACAAACAATTTGAAATAACGCCATCTGACTATTAACAATAAAAACTAATTTACACTTTTAAGATCTTAACTCTTCTTCAATTTTGTCGCTTCTGCAAATTGTGCGCCCAGATCTCACTCCCCTGGATTCAGTACTGATCCCTTGTCTTTAAGCCTGTTAGAACATGGTAGCTTTTAACTCTTCTCTCCATGAATGTTGATGGCATTTTCTCCCACATCTCGAGTGACTACGAACATATGTTGCTCTCAGGCTGCGAGTGTTTAATTTCTTTGGTGGAAAACAAGGGAAAACGATTTAACAATTGTGATATGAAAATGACACGAATGGGAGTGGATATTCGAGTTGATGACTGAGCTGATGTAACAGGAAAACGCAATTTTCCCCAATGACATTTTCCACCCCCTCAATATTGCTTCTTCACATGCAAACCCTAACCCCTTGGAGGTACTATCCTCCCCTTACCGCCACCTCCCAAAAAGAAAATGGTGTGAAAACCCCCAAACCCGGAAAATACAAAAAAAAGTCGCTAAGGAAAATTGCCTCAATTTTCTCCGGAATGCCTTGTGCATCCACTTTCTTCGGTAGAATGACTCGCTTTTCCACTTGAAGGTGTAAAATATAATCTTATGTGTGACACTTTGGGTTGACTCCAATGGCTCACAATGAAAGTGTAAAGGTGTTCTGACATTCTCATGATCATCTCCTTATAGAGTTGAGAATCTCAAGAGATTTCCTTCCACTCCCATGCCTCTTTTCCTACTTCTTTTTTTTTTCTTCCTTCACAGCCAAAAAAAAAGTCATCGACACACCCAGTATCCTAAACCTACATCCTATTTTGTGATGGAGGCTTATTTCAATTTTATCCCACTTACAGGTGCGGAATAGAAAATTTATAAAAAGAAAAAAAAGTTAAGGAGTGAATGAAAAATTCAAGATATAACCCCCCAGCAACAACAATAAGAGGCTTTTTCTATTCACTTGGATTTACATTGATTCTTATTAAATTTGTGAAATTCAAATATTCAGGCAGAAAAAAGCTTCTGCTTTCTTGTACCGGATGTTTTTACTTCAATTATTTTCGTTTTGTAATTAAGGTTCTAGAGTGGAATTTTGTTATTCTTAGCTCAAGACTCAGGATCATCATCCTAAAGAGGTACTTGACTATCTCTTAAGAAATATTTACAATGAGGGATTTGTTCAGCAAATCTCAATTGATAAAAATCGAATACCTTCAATGAAAAAAGATCCCCTGTGACCCAGAGCATTTTCGAAAATAGGGTACTTGTATCACGGAACAAGTTCCCTGCTACTTAACCCATAGAGTGAACAAATGAAAAAGCTATGAATAGTATAATAATTGTAATAAATTTGATACTAAAAGATCGCAGGAATACTTCTATTAACTTTTCTTGAAACTTTCTTTGTAATACCCAACCCAGTTGTGCTTTTCCTGTTATTAATCGAAAACTTGTACCACAAAAGCTGAGATTGGAAAAGAATCCAAGCTAAGTATTCCTAACACTAAATCACAACATATAGTCTTACTGTCTTACTCAGAAAAATTATATTCTCATGATATTTTCTAAATTTGAGCACATTTACACGGGATTTTAGCTTTCGGGATTTTGACGTTCGAGATTTCGGCTTTCGGGATTTTAACTTTTCAGGATTTTGGCCTTTTGGGATTTTGTCTTTTCGAGATTTTGACCGATTCAATTTTCCACTTTCACTAGGAGAAATTTCTTTAAAAAATGCATTTTTAAAAAAAATAAAAAGGCATATTTTTACGAAAATTGCTTCTAGTGTGTAAACACCATTAGGGATTTTGACTTTCCAGATTTTGGTAATCGGGATTTTGATTTTCGAATTTACAGCGTTAGCAATTTTGACTTTTAGGGATTTTGATACATTCTGAATTTTAGCTTATACCGGGTTTTGGAAATTTTGAGATTTTGACTGGTTCGGATTTCGAATTTCAGGATTTTGGCAATAAGGATTTTAATTTTCGGGATTATAGCGTTAGGGATTTTGACTTTCGGGATTATAGCTTACGAGATTTTAGCAACCGTGATTTTGGTTTTCAAGATTATATCATTCGCAATTTTGGCTTTTAAGGTTTTGGATCCATTTTGAATTTTGGCCTTTTGGGGAATTAAGCCTTTTCAACATTTCGAAATTTTCTCTTTTCAAGATTTTGATATTCGGGATTTTGACTTTCGGAATTTTGACTTTGGGGACTATGGCTTTTGGGGGTATTGTTTTCGGAATATTGGTTCTAGGGGGTTTTGACCCAATTTGTATTTTGGCTCATTCTGGATTTTGACTTTTCAGGATATTGACTCATTCGGGTTACGTCTTTCGGGATTTTGGCTGTTGGGATTTTGGCTTTCTCGAAATTTTGACAGATTCCCTTCTGTCCCATTTAAATTCCCCTCATAATCACTGAGTACGTGTTTTAGCAGTCACTTAATGCGATATTTCATAAATTTTCGCAACTTTCTGTGAAAATTTAGTTTGAAAATTCGAATTTTAGTTTGATTTCTTCAAGAAATAAATGATATTTTCCGCACATAGAAAGTTATTTAGCTTTTAGTCGAAACACTTTTAGAGAATCAAACTCCGCCTGTGTACATTGTATGGTTGAGGGAAAATAGCAAGAAATTATTTAAAGTATATTTAAATCTTTAATCATATCAGAAAACGCTGTCAAACAAAAATTTTAATAGAATCAAATATTTAATTTTGTGTGAAAATAAATATTTAATTCTATTTCTAAGTAATGTTTGTTTGAAATGTGTAAATCTCTAAAGAAAAATTAAAGCTGTACGATTAATTTCTCTTACAGTCTTTTTTTGCTCACCGTTTATTGCATTTTCGTTTTATTTCTTCAATTTTCTTATATTATTTTCACCTAGTGCCACCGAGTATGAGATAAGGTAAGACGGTAATGCAAAATTAGCGTAAGAATTGCAATGAAAATGCGTAAATTAACGAAATACGATGAGGCTTTGACTGTGACGGTGAGCATTTTACTGTCAATGTAATTCTGCCCTTAGTCGAAAGCTCTGGAAAAAGTTGATGCATTTTCTCTGAATGATTTTGCACTTCCGACAATTTCCGGACCCCCATTGATATATTTAGTTTCAACCCTTTCAATATCCTTCAATTTTATGAAGAGGACTGCATCTGACCATGAAACAATAGTTGAGGTCTATGAAGTTCATAAGGTCCCAAAAGATACTGTTACCTATAAAATTTGAATAATACTTTTACAGCATGTGTTCTAATTTCTATTAAAGTTTTTAAACTCTTAACGGTGGATCCTACGATCTTTTAAGGCTCTATTTCTTTTTTTTCTTAAAGAATTATTTTGGAAAAGAGTCATATCGTTACACGTAATCCTTTCTACGGAATTAAAGAACATTCAAGCATATTTAAGGAAGGTCTGGAAAATTAGAAAGAAAATGAAGAGACTGGGATGTGCTCATGAGAGCCAGCTTCTTACTCTCAAATTTAAACTTAAATTAAAAATTAAAAATTAAATTTTTTCTCCAAAGCTTTCTATAATTCCCTTATTGACTTATTCTCAACATGAATTTGAATTGATTTTTTAAGGAAATGTGTGATTTAAGACTAGTTATATTTAGTTTTCGAACCCTGAAAGCCTTGAAAGCCTTCCCCTATACGGGCTGCATACCTAAGGCTTAGCCATATGGCTTAATTGCTCTAAATCCAAGGGCCCATCAAGCCTAATAAAAAGTGAAGCTATTTTTCACTTTTCCTTGTAAAAATTTTGCAGATATTGCACCACGACTTAATCAAATTTGATCATAGTTCTTGCATTATTTTGGCGAATATTATGAAATATGTATTTTCAGATAGCTTTTATTGCACGATTTTGAAATATATCAAACTGATAAATCAATTCTCTTTAGGAAAAAATTTGCCAATAGTCTTCAAGGCCTCTATGCAAAAATGTATGGAAAAATGGGATGTCGATAGGCCCTCTCTAATTCCTTATCAATAACAATTTTTTGGAAAAATTTAAATTAGGATTGAATTATTAAAGATAATTAACCTATTAGGCTCTCAAAAAGCTATAAAATTGCTCGCTATTTAGAAATTAGAGACCTTCGGGAACTGGGCTAAACCTCTAGTCTGAAGACCGTTTTACCAATTACTACAAAATGAGCCTAGTCCAATCTCTGGTGCAAGTATGACCCAGTTTCTACACATTTTTTTTCTCAATCTGCTTTGGAAATATATTGGGGAAAATTTAGCATAATATTTGTTCTGACAATTTTGATTTTTAATATAAAAAATTATATTATTTTAAAAATAATGGCTTTGGTGAAAAACCAACAGTTTTATCAGGCTTTCATATATTTAGAAGCTAAATTTTGCATATTCAGTTCGTTCAAATAAATTTTACTAAACTAAATTTATTAAGATGAATGAAAATGAAAATTTCCATATGAATATATTCCTGAAATATGCTTTCCAGATAGAATTTTTAATTCAAATTTGATTGGTTTAATTTTCGAATTGACTTATTTCAGCATAAAATTGGTTTTTCATACTTTATTTGATTCCAATTTTCTTCTAAGCATATAAATTCAAAGTAAATAGAATTCAGCTAAAATAAATTCAACATTCGGCACTAGTCCAAAATTTTTAAATTTATGGAATTCTATTAAATTCAAATGAGCCTCGAATTGGATCTGTTATGGGAGGCTAAATATTTTGAAGGATTTGATCATACAGCAGATTTCTCATGTGCTTCAGTTTTTTTTGCCTTTCTGAATGGGTGTATCGGGAAGAGTCTTTCCGGGACAGAGATTTTCCACCATGGAGAAAGGGCATGATGTAATTTTTGGCAAACGAAAAGGGATATAGATGTGGGTGGATTAAAGGATGGGTGGAAATGTATAAATTTGGAACAAATTCAGAATCTTTTCTCTGGGTACAATAACATAACACGAGATGTTTCTGGGAGGGCAAAGGGCAAAGAAAAGATATTCAATGAAATTTTCATGGCAACGAAACAGGAAGGAGTATTGGTATTGTGAAAAGTCATGGTGACTGCGTGAATCAGAGCAAGAGAATTGTAAGAACTTCACAAGTGAAAATTCATTATGTCTAAATGTTCAATAGTCTTTTCCCTTTGAAACGGAAAATCTCTCAGGGGGTTGGTTTGTGGGGGGTTTTTTGATGGCTAAAAGTGCGCGGGACAATTCGCAAAAATGATTTATGATGAAAATGAATGGACAAACTGCAAAAGAAAACTCATATAGAAATTTAGGTCATTTTCTTTTCATGCGTTCTCTGGGTAGCCCCCCCAAAATCGCTCTCCCTGGAAAAGGATCCATCCTCCCTCGTTTCGCACAGTGAAAGAAAAAAGATGATAAATCACAGACTTTTCACCATATATCCAACAAATCCAGTGGCTTTCTTTTCCTCTTGTTCTTGCCATATCTCTATTATTTTACTCGAAATATTTTTCAATTAAATAAAATTGAACACGTGAAAGAGAAACCACATACTTCCCCTTGTTTCAGCCAGAAAGACAATTCCGGGGAAACATGAAGCAGGGAAATTTTGCAAAAAAAGAATAAAACCACATGAAAAATCAATATTTAATTAAAACTTCAAAGATGTATCCCTTCGTGCCGCAACGAAGCTTTGACCCCAAAAAATGGAGAAAACTTTTCACATCGGCCTCCTCCCCACGACGAGATGAAAGATTGAGATTTAGATTTAACTTAACATTTTAATTAGTTACATTCAAAATTAATCATCGAGGGGTTTGCGATTCTCAGGATCAGAGATACTCTCAATGGGTGGTGTACTTTTTTTCCCCTGAGGAGTTGGGCAAAGTGAAATTCATTTTTTTCTCACACTCTGCCCCAATGTAATTCCCATCTCGGAGGATAATACATTGTGATGATAATAGCAAGCATTTTGCTTTTGAGGAAATTGTCCGGTGAATTAAATTCAGGGAAGGTATTTTGTAAATCCTCCAGTGGATTTGGTTGTACACTTCAAGGAGATTCATGTTTCTATTTCTCACCACTATTTTGATTAAATTAGAAATGTAAATTTAGCAACTGGGATATGGTTGCTAAAGAAAATTTATAGCTTTAGGGTGCCATAAAAAGGTGAATTTATGGAAAATCTGTTTCAGGTAATTTTTTTAAATATGTTTTGCTATAAGAAAAGAATTTTTCACTTTTGTACTATAATTCATGTGAGCAACGCATTGCAAGTATAATACGGCCTTCGGACCTAAGGATTAGCCAAATGGTTTAAGTTCTCTAACTGGTTGTTGGTCAAGGTTATTGGGAAAATTTTGATTAACGTTTAAATATTGAAAGCAAATGATCAATGAGATTTTCAAAAAACCAGGAAAAGTTATTGCTATTTAGGATTTTGAAACCTTCGGGAACAAGGCTTAGCGTTTAGTCTGAAGACCGCTTAAGAGAGTGCAATACATCATTCGCCAGTTTTTGAAGATATACATGTGATCTGCTGGAAGAGCTCTCCCTTAGGGCCTAAATGTACTCAGGCTGATCCTCGAGAATATTTAGCTTATAAAATTTGGCAGTAGTGAAGACTGGGGCAAAAAGTCATAAATCGAAAAAATCAAAATTCAATATCTTCCAAGGTAAAAAACAGATAGCGGCACAAATTTTTTTCTATAGATAGGCTCCATAGACCTTCTTCAATGTCGTGTTCAAATTCGAACAAGGAATTTAGAAAATAAAAAAGATCGAAATTTTTAGCCCTATTTATGAAATATTTCCCTGGCAGAAGATAACAATTATTACCTACTTATTTTACAAAACTTATGCACTGGTGAATCTTTTCTAAATAATTTGGATTTTTTGAATACGAATCCGCTATCTATTTTAGAATTTCACAAAAGTTCTTTTCTCAAGAAATCCTTTTATTAAAAATGGCCACTTGGGGTAAAAAGTAATAAAAGGTATAGAGCAAAAAGTAAGAAAAAAGCGAAGCAATTTCTGATGTATCACGGCGAAAAGAAACGTCATTACCACGTCTCGGCGCTTGTTGTTTGCATTGGTCAAACGATTTGCAGTCTTTTGTGTGTTTTTTCTAAAATAGCTTGAAAAGCGCTTTTCTCGTTTTCTAACTTTTCTCGCAGCGAAAACAGTGTTTTACAAAGGTGTAGATGAATAAATTTTCTATGAAAATATGTCCTCTAGGTATTTTTTCAAATTTACGGAAGCTCGTAATGAAGCGAATCAAAATATGATAATACCCCATATATGGTATTATTTGCCCCAGCATTTTTGAGAATGGTCACAAAATCACCTTTTAGAAATTGGCTCGATAAACGTATTTCCTTACAAAATAGAGCAAAATGACTTTCACAAAGTTGTAGAGTGATAAAATTCCTATAAAACTGCACTAATTAGAAATTTTTGAAGCGCTCGAGTAGCTTGTAAAAAATAAAATATCCGTTTTGTGACTTTTTGCCCCAGTTCCCCTACGAATTTGAAGGCCTTATTAAATAACATTTCTTATAGTAAGAATTGTTCGTCCGATCAAACTTAGCGATTTCTTTAAAATAAAATTTGAAATTCAGAAAAATATGTTAAAAATCTAATTTAGGAACATACTCTAAATAAATATGTTGATCCACAAATCTGGTTTAACGACTCATTAATTAAGAACACAACAGATACTTAGACAGGCTTGAGACTCGAGAATTACCTCAAGGTAAAATAATTTCTAAAAAATATCTTGATAAATAATTTAGAGCATATAAACCGTATAGAGATAAATCTTTGGCCTTGAAACTGATTAGCCATATGATTTAGCTTCCGTTTTTCTCACTTTTCCAGCAGATAAGAATTTTAGAAAACTTTCTATTATAAAATTTGTCTTAGAGAGGATACTTGATGTATTAAATTTTTAAAAATCACTGCTATCGCTTGTTCTATAGAAGTTTGATAAAATCGGGAATAGAGTTATATATCCAGTCTGAAATTTAGTGGTTTTGAGACTAAAGCTTCAGCCTTGTTTCCGAAGGTTCCAAATTTTAAATAGGAATCAATTTTATTGGTTTTCCAAAATTCAATAGATCATTTAACTTTATAAATCCAATTCTAAGTTAATTTTTTTCAAAAAATCTTGAATGGAAAGTAATTAGGGGGAACTGGGGCAGTAGTAATCTGGGGTAGTTGTAAACACTGTGATTTTTTTCATTAATTTTAAGACTCCAGAGGATAAAACCCATAAGCATGCATAGATACCATGGGGATGTATGTCCACAGAAGAATTGGTCAATAAAATCCTAATACTTTAAAAATAAAAATCATTTTTCCCGAAAATGTTGATATTTCAATTATTTTGGTCATTTGGATTTCCACCTGGAAATTAAAAACTGTGTAAAATAATCGAAATGTAGCAATACCAGTTCTTTCCTACATCTTTTAGGATTATATTTATGGATTTACTAGACAAATTGAGATTCTCATTATTTCAAAAGAATTAATAATTGGTCAGAAAACAGCATTTGGGGTAGATGTAACCAGGCAATTTCAATTTCACAAAATGAGTAGGTAAAAGAGCGGGAAGTTGACCTTCATGCGAAATATCTATAATTCATAGATTACGAAAAAAATTGGTGACGCTGTGTTCAATAAAAAGTCCCATGATGTCAAAATATGGGGAAAATCCATTGAAAAATGTCTTTGATATGCATGCTTTTAGTTTTTTTGCTATTTTAATTATTCTTTGTAAAAAGTGTCATGATTTTTTGAAAAATATACAGTCTTTATATATCTCTTAAGTAATTAAAATAATCGAAAGTGGTGCAAAGTTAATTTCAAGGGTGGGAAAAAAGGTGTTTACTTCCTCCCCAGAAAGTGGTTACTTCTACCCCAGGTATTTTGTGAAAAGAGAAAAATGCACAGTGACACAAATTTTATTTTTATGGAAAACTCAATTGTTTTCCAGCATCCGCATTACCCTCGACGAATTGCCTATACCCAAGGGTAAAACATGAGCTAAGAAATATTTTCCAAAAAATCACGGTGTCCTTGGAAAATCACCTCAAATTCGCATCTATCGAAAATGGTTACATGTGCCCCAGTCTCCCCTATTGTAGGTAAACCATATGGGAAAGCTTTAGGTCTGAAGCCCATGTAAGAAGCCCGTAATGGTTTAGTGCCCATAATTATCTTATGCGGACTTTCCACCTTGTTTATTCGAGTAGTTTCAGTGCTGTAATATCTCAATAAGCAAAATTTTTACTAAAATGGGAACTTATGATTTGTAGGGTAAGATGAGGTAATTCTGAATCATACCTATTTTGGAATTTTGCGATTTTCTTAACCTTTTAGATAGTCAAAGAGAAAAAGAAAATCATGAAGAAGTAGAAGACTTTACATTCTAAAGTACTTCAATGTTCTTTTTTCCTTTTACCATCTAAAACCGTAAGGAAATCTCGAAATTCCAAATTAGATATGATTACAAATTACTCCATCTTAACCTAAGTAATTATAATTGATCAAATAGATCAATCATTCGGCAACTGATCTGAAATATTTGTCTGAAAACCACTTCATAGTTTTGATATTGAACATTGAACGCGATTTCTACTTTGCAATTAAATTAAATATAGGAAATTTAAATACGGATGGCAACTTTTCCAATAAACCAAAATATCAGGGGAAACCTCCTTAAGGCGGTCTTCAGACTAAACGTTTTGCTCATTTTCCAAAGGTCTCAAAATTATAAATAGTGAGCAGTTTTTTCCAGAAAATCGTGATTAATAGAATATTGGAGCAGTTAAGCCATATGGCTAAGCCTTATGTATGAATCCCGTATAACATAGAGCTTCCGTAACATAGAAAATTCCTCGAAGTGAAAAGCTTTCGAACTTCGCATTTTTCGCACACGTTGTGGCTTCGAACACTTCATATTTTCATTCCTTTAATTCCAATATTCCTATAATAAATATGATATATATATATATATTTTTTTTTTTTAGGAAATGTGTGACTTAAGACTAACTATTAAAATTATATTGCCAAAGGTAGGTCAGGTAAGTCTATTTAATAAAAATCTTACTTTTTAACTGAGATTCTTTAGAATTACTTTAAGTGTCTTCTTGTAAAATTATTGTAAAATATCCTATGTTTATTATACTATTCCAAATTTCTATATATTTTTAATTGGTGTGCTAAATCTACTTCTAAAGATTGGTCTTTGCGCCCGTAAGGCAAGGCTATTTTTTCTCTTTTCGTATTAGACCTGAAGTTTTTTTTATTTCTTTTCTCTTGTCAAAAGTAAAAATCAAAGGCCTTTAAATTAAGTATAAATCCTGCATTAACTTTGCTTCACAGACGCAATGTAGGCAAAACCTTTTTCACCATTTCTTGATATTCAGGTGGATATAGCTCTGATGCTACTAAAATGATTTTTATCATCTCTACTACGGGCTTCAGACCTAAGGCTTATCCATATAGCTTTACTACTATAATTTCTTATCTGAAAATCCATCTATTTCTAATCTGTTTTTTTTTTAAATTAAATTCAGGATTGTATTATTAAAGATAAATGACCTATTAGGTTTTCAAAAAGCAATAAAATTGCTCGGATATCAAAGCATTACGAGAGTAGGATGGATATCTCAAATGAGGTTGTTTGCCGAACGGACATAGGGTAAATTGGTACAAGTTGGACAGGGTTTTTTTTCAATAAAATTAGTACTTCATTTTTATTTTTATATTTTTAATGTTTTATTTTTATAATTTGGTTCCTTGTTCTTTAAAAAAATTTAGTACTGTAGGGTAACGTGTGGTATTTCGGGACACTTTTTAGCACTTTCAAGTTTCAAACAGCTTGACAACTTCTCAAATAATTTTTTTTCTTTGCTGATACAAATATTTATGTCCCTTATGCTATCCAGAATAAAACTCTTATCGAAAAATGTTGAAAAATGCATAATTTTTTGTAAAAAATAGCAAAAAAATGTAAAAAAGTAATATTGGTACATTTCGGAACAGTTGGGTATTTCGGGACAGACAAAAGTCGCTATTATGCAATTAAATTTCACCGAGCCTGATTATTTACCTTTAAGTAGAAGTTCTAAACTTCACTCTTTCATAAAAATTTTGTTTAAATTTCACTTCTAAAGTGACTTAAATCGAAAAAAACTAAGCACTGTTTGTGTTGACATCTGCAAAATTGACCACACTGAAGGTCTTGTAAAAAGTGAAATGTGACATTCACAATTCACGCGTATTTCACGCTTTAAATTAAATAAAATATCAGAAGTTTTTTTGTTTATCTGATACGTAATGAGCTTAAAATTTCGTATAGAACTTAAAAATAATAAGAAAACAAATATTTAGAGGATTTTTGATGTGTCCCAAAATACCCATATTATGTCCCAAAAAGCACCTTGTCCAGAATCAGAAATACCATACATTTATTTATCAAGAAAAAATCCCTGTCCAACTTGTACCGGCGAATTTTCTAACTTGTAACACTATGTCCAACTTGTAGCACTTTACCCTAAGCCCAAGTGTAGAAGTTATAGAAATTACACACTTTAGAAGTTATAATATAATGGAAGTTAGTCAAACCGACACCAGAGGCGCTGTGGTTTCTACATACTTACGACTTAAGCCGAGAGGCGGCTTAATGTAATTATAATCAAAATAATGATTTGAATCCAATAGGGATAAAAAAAAGTCTGTGATCCCGACTAACTAAGCAGTTTTTCGGCTTAAGACGAGAGACGGATTAGTCAAAAACTGTTAAGCCGTCTCACAGTTTAAGTAACCAAACACGGGGTAGCACCAAACACTGCAATTTTTTAATAGGATATTCGACTTCAGAGGCCAAGACTTATAGAAATTTTTAGGCATTATAGGGATGCTTGTCCACTGAAGAAATGGTCGAGAGAGTCTAAGTAGTTTAGAAATAAAAATTAGTGTTTGGTGCTACCCCGTGTTTGGTGGTGCCCCAGTTTCCCCTAGGTCTAAGATCCCATTTTCCCTTTTGATTATTGTAGAGAATTTTATCAAATTCCTCTCGTTAAATGTATAACTTTAACGACAAATATCTTTGAGACATCGATATTTGGGTTCAAATTTGCAACTTGAGTAAAGAGGATCAACAAATCCCTAACTGTATCACCCCTTGTTATCACGCTATGATGAACATAAGACGAAACACAAGCTAGCTCTTTGTGCAAATTCCACGAAGCATGAGGGGGCCCTTTAGGAAAATATTGAGCCAAAAGAAATCCATTTTCATGAGCTTTGTTTGCAAATTGGGTTGACTTGTGATGCATTGAATTAGAATATTTTGTTCATGGTATGCACATTTTGTGGGAAACTGCAGCAGCTTTTTGGACATAGTACAGTCATAAATTTCACTCTGTTGGAGTTCCATTGATAGTCCAGGAATGAGATGAAAGATAGGGGGGAGCAAAAGGTGAGCTTGCAAATGTCCTACAGTATAAATTCCTGGGAATTTTTCCAGCTTTTTTTTTCAATTGCAAAAATGCCAGTCTTTTTTTGGAAATTCATCCAATTTGGTGCATTTTGTCTTGGTGTTTGTGGTTGGTTAGGGTGGTCAGGGTAAAAATGGAATAAAAGAAGTAAAAGAGATGGGATGATGCGCAAATTTTTATTTTGAGCGTTCAAAGCTCAATTTCATCCCCAAAAGGATATAAATGTGGCATTCCATTTGAATATCTACGTTATTTAATTCCATGTTTAATTTAGTGAAATTGTGGTTGGACTTTGTGTATGTGTTTTAGGTGAATTTAACAGCCCACTCATTGTGGGGTTAGGGTGAGATACCTTTTGAAGAACAAGGAACATTTTCCATGGGAAAAATATGGGTTTGTGCTGGAGATATTTGCACCAAGAGTTATTTGCTAATCCAACCCACACAATTAGGGAAGAATTCTCCTTGAGACATGAAGTTTTTAGTGGTGATTTTCACCATCTAAAAGAGAATTTCCACACAGAAGGGAAAAGGTAAATTTACTGAGTTTGGTCTCTCTGGGAAGATGGTACAAATTTTCACGGTTTCTTTTTTTTTTTTCAAATAAATCTCAAAGAAATTACATAGCACTTGGTAGCACATTCAACATTGAGCCACTTTTTTTCAATTTTGGAGAACTTCTGACGAAGGATGCTTAATCCACAAGTTTTCCTTCACGTAAATTTATTCTAAGTACAGCTTAATCCTTTATTTGGCTTTCAAAAAAGCCCCACATTTTGCACTATTTTTCACCTTTTTCTTTGCATTTCTTTTTGCATCTGAACACTTGCACTAACAATTCTGGTCACCTGCTACAGAGAGAGTCAATTAACTCAGGTGTTCACCCCAAGAGTTACACGTGAAACCCTTCCTCACTGTTACTGTCCCGAGGTGGATCAACTTTGCCTGCAGACTTGTACTCGATGGCATGGAACAGATGCCAATCATGAGCTACCCGAAAAAGCATTCCAATCATCCAAACGGCCGGAGCTAAACTAACCATGAGCTTCTCTCGATGCCAGCCCAAAAGCTTCCACGGGAAAGCCATCGTGCGGATGCTGTGACTTTCTCCCTCTCATGCTACCCCCTAATTTTCCAGCAACCACCCTTGGCTTTTCCCAGAGACAAATACACTCATCAAAACATGACCCACTGAGCGCCAAGGTGAATCATGGGGAAAGCTCTTGCTCTCTCCCTGGAAAAAAAGCTCATGCGCAAGAACCACTGGAAAAACCCCTCGATATTCGATTAAACAATTTTTGAAATTTCTCACCATCCCACCTGAGGGAAAAAAAACACCTCTCCCAATCATTTTTCCATCGCTATAGACATTTATATTATCCTCCCCTTCCCCACAATCCAACCATTATGGACTGAAAAATTCACCCATTCCCTGAGGTGAGATTTTTATCAACAAACATCCACACGTTATCACGCGATCTTATAAATTGAACACTTACACAATTACAAGAACAGATTTTCCCAGTTAATACCCAGAAAGTACAGGTGCGGAATTTTAGGGGAATTTTATCGATTATGCCAATGATACTTGCAGATTATTTCCATAAGCTTTCCCCATATCAATTTAATCTCACAAAAGCTATCATGAGAGCTTACAAGCTAAAGTACTCCTTACAATATCGTCAAATGTAGCTATTTGACTTTATTATTAACATTACTAAAAGAAATCCCATGTAGCAAAGTCTTTTCTGAGTACCGTGAGAACCTTATCAGGAAAACATTATCACTTATACACTGACTTTTACGAGCTTAATTCATAGAATATGCTGAATATTCGTTCATATTACATCAGGTCACAAGATTAGATCTTATAACCTAAAATTTACCTCATTACGACGTAGGGGGAAGTGGTGCACCTTTGAAAGTGAGGCACCTTTGAAATTGGAATTTTTCACCTATTTTTAAATAAAATTGAACCTTATCGTGATATAATTTAACTGCACAAACAGATTGAGAAGTTAAATTGAATTACGATATGGCTCAGTTCCACTTAAACATAGGAGAAAAATCTCAATTTCAAAAGTACCCCATTTCCCTCTAATTAAACTAAGAAAAAATAGAAAGAATTTCTAATTTCAATAAGACTAGGGTAAGGGCTCAAAATTTTGACCAGTCTGTTTATAAGCATCGATGTTCCAAGTTTGAAGTGCGATATTTTCAATACTAATTTACTTTTTTTGTTACTCTCTTTTCATAAGGGTTGTTTAGAAACTTGCCAAGGGTTTATCGTCTTTGTTTTTACTAAAATTACTCTTAATATGTTTAAAAATGAATTGATATGTAGAGGTGAATTTGACTCGAATTTTGGACAACTTGGTTATTAATTTGGACAACTTGGCTGTAAATATGGACAGCTAATCCGCCTCAACAGGATGCCCATTGTTCTTCATTTGATGAACCAATATAACCAAGTCCTCTTCCTGGGAAACGTAGAATGTCACAAGAGTTAACTTCGGTAATCCAAGTACTCGCGGATTCGCGCATTCCCTGGCCTTTCCGGGAGCCTTTCAAGGCATTTCTCGCTACATCTCTTTCGTAAAGATGATGCTCCTTTGTTTCTCCAGGCATTTGTCCAACCTAGTCATCACAAAAGCTAAAACTTCACGAAATTTCGTGAGAAAAACACCTGTCCATAATAAGGACTATCACCTCACAGGTAAATGTCTTAAAACATTTCCCATTTTTCACACGAAAAATCTAATTCACGCGGCAAATCGCACTTCAGGTCAAATGTACAAATCACCATTAACGTGAATCAACACAATATTCAATGAGTATTCAATAATATCACTCAAAAAAACCGAAGTAACATTGTTAGTACTTCACCACAGCTAAATAAGACTGAAGTAAACACAAAGTTCTGTCATATTTCTCGTAAACAATTGCTCACACTGAATTTTCAACAAAGCAATTTCAACTCAAATCATATTCAAAATTTAACGTATTTAGTGTTAAAATCTTCCAAAAAGAACAAATATTTAAATAGAATTCATTATTCATCAGATATTGGAATAAAAATCCATCATTTTAATCAATTTATTTATAGTATACAATTTTATCCTCAAAGTGTCCAAAATAAGAAACTGGACAAAATTATGAGCACTTACCCTATATTAAGAAACACCTAGCCATAGAAACAACTCGGTTCTCTATTTGTTTATCAATTACTCCCTGGTTATTATTATTGTTAATCGTATCGGAATATTTTTAACAATGCAATCATTTTATTGCTGTCGTATCCCATGTTGGAAAAATCTGCTAAGTCCAGACCGCCCAGGAGCGCCTTTCCCGTAGTGTGGATGCTTCTTACATGCCCCCGGATCTTTTTGGGCAAAGGCTGTGTATTTTATTACGTTTTATCACGGTGAAAATGTATTCTTCTACAACTTTGAGAGTCGATTCAGAGATCTTATCCGCCCAAGACAGAACGCTCTTGCCTATTGCGCCACTGAGATCTCCTGATAACAAGCTGTGATAGGAAAAATTAGACCCTTCTTAATTTTTTTTGTTTTATACTACAGAGAAAGGTATGATAATTCCTAAATAAGACAAGTAATGGCTTTTTGTCCTTCCTATTTATTTACGTTACCTACTTATATTACTTAAGTCTGACGTAATTCTGACCATATATTATGGCTAATTCCCAGTATGTTTCATTTTTGATCGTGATTCTGAAAAAGCAATTGTGTATCATTACACAAAGTAATCTTACAAGAATCAGACCAATATGTAAACAAACCTTTAAGTCCTGCGACTTAGAAAAAAAAACTAGGGCACCACCGCACATGTGGTAGCACCGATCACTGATTTATATTTCTAAACTACTTGGACTATAACTACCATTTCTTCAGTGGACATACATTCCCATAGTATCTATAAATTCATACAAATCTCGTCTCCTGAAGTCTAATTGTCTAATTAAAACATCGCATTTTTCGGTGCTGCCCCAAGTTCAATGGTGCCCCAGTTTCCACTACATTACATCATGTCGACCTTATTGAGTCATACGAAAAGCACCCGCACTATACATCTTCATAAGTTTGTTCGAAAAAAATCACAATCCGTTTAAATTTGTGTGCATTTCATTACAACAAATTTAAAAAATTGATTTTGATTTTTCTAGGTTGGAAAGAGAGAAAAGAAACGTCTCAATTTTCGCTGGGATTGAATGCAGAAGATTGAATTGGAGAACTCTGGTGCACAAGGAAAATATTTTCTTTCAATCGTCTTATTTTTCTCCTGTTGACAAGGACATTGGGAGGGGGGTGAAATACGTGGGAAAGGAGGAAATTCTATTATGTAGGAGTTCTTTGGACTTTGGTCTATTTTACCTTGTTCGGTGCAAAGAAGACAATGCACTGGAGAAAATTGAAAAGGTTTCCTTTTGGGAAATAGAGAATAGTCGGTTAGTTTTGAAGTCGACAATACATCTAACTAAAAGCTTTTTATCTTAAATTTAAAGAATAAAAGTATCCTGAAAGACTTTTTTTGCATAATTATTGAATGACTATTACTTTTTCTTGGCAATGCCTTTCCAAATACTAACTTAAGCTTTTCATTAAATCGCGTTACTAAAAGAAATGAAAAAAGGTTTTATTTTCCATTTACTTTAGGAAAAATTTTAGTAAAATTTGTTAAATTTTTAATAATCAGCATTACAAATCTTTTCTTTCAGAATGCAATAATTAATTTAATGTATTTCTGTTTCATTTCGTTTTTTACGATATGGAATGGATTATAAAATAATGTGATAATTATGTGTAAGTCCCTTAGGAAACATAAAAGAAAATTCACATTATTCGAAGACATGAACGTTCGAAGGGTGAGTACTGATCACTTAGGTACTATTCAATAAAAATTCTATTTTTGTCATAACAGCATTATTGCTTCTAATTATCACCTGACTAGAAGATGATTAAAAAACATATTTTCGAAATTAACAGTTCTAAGAAGTCTTAGAAGTCGACAGTTGGACAATTTCGAATTTTCAAACTAAATTCTCGTACGAGGTTTGATTCATTTCTTAAATATCACATTAAGAAGATGTTAAGAGAATAATTCAATGATTATGAGGGAAATTATAATCATTTAAGGATCTTAGGAAATTTGTTTTCTTGATTTTCTTCACAAAATAAAAAAATGAAAGCTGTCACCTTAGACATTTCGAAATTCGAACAAGAAATATCTCAGCCACCACACGGGCAAAACGAGAAGTAAAACTCATATAAAAGTCTTTTCAAAGTTTGAAGTGGGTTATATACGAGTTTATGGGTTATATATGGAAAAATTTTGAAATACACCCTACTGTGTTATGCAGCGGTGTGTCCTGGCAAAAGCTGTTTATACATTTGCGATGATTTCATCAAAAATTATTTCAAAAGTTTTTTTTTAAGAAAAATTCACATTTCTGAACCAATTTTTGAAGAAAAATGCCTCCACATTAGGTTTATTTTCCATCAAACATTTTTGACAGATTGCTATCATTCCCAAGTTTCTAGTTCTTGTAATTATTTTTTAAGAAAATTTATTGTTTCTCTGCTGAAAAAAGCAAGAAAAGTGTTTGTGAAAATTTCCTGGAATAGTATTTAGTAAATTTTTGTGGAACATTTTCTAAAAATGCGGAGGGTTTTTTCACAGCAAACTCCACTTATCACACAATATGTAGATAAAAATAACAACACAGTTTTGAGGTTATGTTTGCGCATTTTGGAAGGTCAATGGAGATGTCATAGAGTTCGTCAATTTCCTCCTTTCCATCCATGTTGTCATACATGGAGTATGAAGCTACTATACTGTACAACACCTCAGGAATACAAAGTTGCAATGATTTCCGGCAAGTTCTGACGAAAAGCCAGAATGAACGGTCTTTGGAAGCTGGGTTAGATTCAATCAGGAACAACATCTCCAGAAAAACATCCTTCTTCTGATGAATTTTTGAAAAATTATCCACAAAAATTCATTAAATATCCTAAGGAACTTCTACAAACCCGTTTCTCACTTTTTTCAGCAGAAAACAATAAATCTTCATGAAAAATAATCTCGTATCGTGATATTTTTCTTCAAAAATTCTGTCAAAAATGAATATGATGAATTTTGTTCCAATGTGTAGCGGTTAATTTCTCTCAAAAATTTTTTTGATGAAAATTACCTTGAATTTGATATGATATTTGAGTTACACTTTTGTGAAATTTCAGTGCAATATTTCATAAATTTTCTCCACCTTTTTCGAAAATTTAGTATGAAAATTCGAAATTGAATTTGAATTCTTCGAATTTCAACGATTTTTTGTGCAAATAGAGTTCCATTTACGTTTTATCCAAGACACTTTTGGAGAATCAAAATCTACTTCTGTTTGGGCTCACTGAGTAAATCGATAGTGTAAGAGTCCAAACAATCTTAGGCTAATCCTAGACTGTTATGAACTGAAAGCTTCCCCAAGAAGCATTTTCTGCTCAATATAGTTTTGTACAATTCTTTAAGTACGACATCATACAACCAAAATTATTATACTTTCCGTACAGAAGTAGATCTTGAAAAATTCGAAAATCTATTTGAAGATCCAAAAAACAGACTTTCATACTTTTTGATAATTCCGCAAGGTGGCTGAGGTACATCCTGTTCGAATTTCGAAGTGTTCTCGTGTGTCAAAATGTGACGGTCTTCACATTGTTGTGAGGAAAAAAAACAAAACAACGACGTTTACTGTTCTTGCCCCAGTATTTAATCACTCCATAATTACTGAGTAACTCTTTTGCCAGCTTTTTAGTGTGATATTTGATAAATTTTCCCCACCTTGTTCGAAAGTTTACTATGAAAATTCGAAATTTAATTTGATTTAATTTGATTTCTTCGAACTTCAACGACTTTTTGTGCAAATAGAGTTCCATTTACCTTTTATTCAAGACACTATTGGAGAATCAAAATCTACTTCTTTTTGGGCTCACTGAGAGTAAATTCTTTAGTGTAAGGGTCCAAACAATCCTAGTTTAATCAAAGACTGTTATGAACTTAAAGCTTCCTCAAGAAGCATTTTCTGCTCAATATAGTCTTGTACAAGTCTCTAAAAAAGATATTATAGAACCAAAATTCTTATAGTCTGCTTATAGTGTTCTTGGGTCCGTTTTTTTTTGATTACTAAAGATAAAATGACACACTCTTCAGGGACTCAAGAGTATCTACAGGAGTTTATACACAAAATTCTCATTATGAACAATTTAGAGGTGCATTAGAATACTTGTTGAAGTCTTGGTTCTATAAGGTAGCTATTTATTGGATAGTTTATCATTCAATTAGAGGTCAGTTGCATAAATTTTCTTTACTTCATCCTTCACTGCCATATCTTACATGCTAAATATTCTCGAGGATCAGTCAATTTTGGCCATTATGTATAATCTGTGTTCTTGTTGTAATCTTGTTAGAAATTACGACTTTCTAAAATCCAACTACCGAAATTCAATAGAACTAGCAAATATAATTGTAAAATTATTCAAGCATATTCCAATGTGTTGATACGAAAATATGTCAACTAATTGAGGTCAGAGCATATTGAACGAATTAAAATTTAGAAAACCTTGTCATTTAGTGAAGCCCCCATCACCTGAGAGGATTACCTCAAATGGACATTAAAATACCTCTGAGAGCTAATTGTAATCTCCACTGTTTGCATTAGCCTAATACCTCACTCACATGACGTTGGTTATTTAGTTGTATCTTCACAAATTTAGCAGAGGTTTGGTGGTGCTTTCCACATGATGAGCAATCATTTTAAATACGGGCTTTATTCCATTTAGCTTTTTCCAACACAATATTCTGCTGAAAAAAAATTATCGAAAAATTGTTGCTCAATTTAAATATCAATGCGAGAAATGAAAGTTACAGAGTTTATTTAACTAGAAATTTTTTCCATTGAAAATGCTATCGAAAATTCTGCTTGTGCTTTCGCAATGATTTTCATGACAATATATGAAAACAATCTGGCCAAAGAGACAGAAATGCATAGCAGCAGTTACAATTTTTTTTTCCAGGAAAATTATTTAAAATGTTTTACCATGCAATTTACTGCAGATTTTTTTCTGCTAGTACAGCGTGAAGATAAAAAATTGCCTTATATTTTTTTTGTAAATTCAGTGAACGAACAAGCTATTTTTTTTCAGCTGGAGAAAAATATTTACGAAAAAAAATCATATTATTCTGTAAAACATCAAACATTTACTGACTGCAAAAAGTTTGCTATTAATTACTTCATTTTCATTGTATACAAAAATATTTTTTGTGATTAATTTTTTATTTCAGTAACATCTGCAGAGTTTTATTTAATTTCGAGGGAAAAATTGGAAGCAAAAAAATGAAAATGGGGTGAAAAAGGTGAGTAAACAGAAAGTTGTTATTTTAATACCGTAAATATCATTTCACCTTCCCGCCTTTTTTTCTTTTCCTTAAACGTGCGATGATGTAAAAAAAGAGTCTAGGGGTGAAATTCTATGGGTGAGAAAAAATCATAAAATTAAATTATTTCCCTCGAAGAGACAGAAAATAAGATGCAAATGAGAAAGATTTTTAGGGGATTTTCACAATGTCTCATGTCCAAGATTTCTGAGGTTCTGCTGGGAAAGGAATATTTACCCCAAGCAGCATTTTCTCATAAATAACATTGAGAATTATTTAGGGGGAGATAAAAGAGATCAATTATCCTAAAAACTCAAGAATTATTCATAAAACCTAAAAGAAATCCAAAAAAGATTTTGGGACACTTGAAAGGACCATCAAAAATTTCATGTAATTCGTGAAACCAAATTACATTGCCTGTAAAATTAAAAATGAGTCACAACTTGGTACACCACTGACTAAACGTCCTTCTGATACTTCTTATGAACTACCATAAAATTCACATGAAAAATTTCAATAGCTGTATTATACGACTTTAACTGCATAAGCAACAACATTTCAGAATAAGGGTCATAAGAACGTCAATAATTTTTTTTTGGTAGCTATGAGTAAGAGCTCTTACTTCAATATTACGCTATTTTTACCTGATATATCTAGATCAGAAGAGAACGAATACACATCATCGGTTTTTCAAAACCTATTCTTAGAGAGCTTAATTTTCCCAAGGGAAAGATTTACGTCACTGAAACGTAAGTTTTATTGTAAAAGCAATATTCACTGAATTTCCAAGTTACTACACTCAGAGAAATCTGAGAAAATTAAAATAACATTCCGGAAATGTTAATTTCACCCTGCATTATTGATTCGAAATCGTTGTAAATATTATGCTTTTTAGGTTATTATGGATTAAAGTTACCCTTTTTAATGTCAATTTTACACTTAAAATGTTGTAAAATTAACATTAAAAAATGTTGATATATTTTTACACCTAAAAAGTGTTACAGTTACGAGAAAAACAAGTCAATCACACCCCCTTTTTTCTCAGTGTAGGAAAAGTACAAACAAAAATCAGAATGAAACGTTAAAAAAAATCATTAATTTTATTTTATTATTATTTTATTATTATTAGTTGGGGCTGCTTTGAGTTGTGGGGATACATTGTTATACGATTTTTTCGCATAATTTCTAATGGAAACTGGGTTTTAACATGATAACATGATGTAATATGGATAGACAAAGTAATTGTGTAGATTGTGTATCTAAATAAAATAATTCTAAGGACCAGCCTCATTTAGAAATAGGCGAAAAAGTCGTATAACAATCTAGTTCCACAGCTCAAAGTAGCCCCACCTCCCACTAAAGGATTATGATATTTTAATTAACAACAAAATATTTGATATAGCAAAATATGCTGTTATAAATTTAACAATTATGCAAATCTGGTTATTTATGCTCAATCACGAAAATATAGCCTTCAAACTAAATTAAATAGTCAGTTATTATCAAAGTAATCATACACTTAACTCTCATTTAAAAAATATTCAATTTCAATTCAATTTATTTATGTATTTTTGTAAACATATGCATCCTATGGATGTTTGGCATAAACAAACTATGAAGGAGCTTTTTCACTGTTTTGCTCTGGAGGTTGGGTATCAACGCTAAGACGGCGGTGGACGCTGAAAACTACAACTTACTCACGTCTGAAATTTGTAAGCAAGCAAAACATTTGTCATGGATATTGCTCAAGTGCAATTAAATTAAATAATAAAATAATAAATTTTTTTTATTAAATAAGCAATTTATTAAAATATATCTATCTATTAAGATATTAAATTTTTTGCATCATTTCACTAGAAATTCCATTTATTTAAATAGTGTTACTATTGAGGAGAAGAATTCGTCGTTCAGAATTCAAATAAAAAATGAGCATGAAGGAAAATATTGTCAAAAACGGTGCGATGTCAAGGCTTTTCGTTCGTAATATCGTTTACAAAATTAACCTAACATTGTGCATAAAATAAATTATCCAAAATGGTTTTGTCTTCGATTCAAAAAGTATGCGTTCGTTCCTAATTCCGTTAAAATTGGAATAGAATTTGAAATTAAATTAGACTACACAAACTCTAAAGAAGGGTTAAGTTTGACCCTGAAGAGGGCTTGGATCTGAGACTAAAGCTTTGGGAAAAATCGTTGTTTTTTTTTCGAATAATTCATAAGCTACTAGACTGGCTCGAGTTCCCGGTTCTCTGAAAAAAATGGGTTTTCTGAGTTATCCGTAGATTCCTTGAAAAATCATAAGAGTTCCATTTCCTCAAGTTCCCTGACAAAAAATGTTCTGCGTTCCCAGTGAGTTCTTTGAAAAATGTATAGATTCCCCAGGTTCCTTGCAACTTTCCCGAAAAATGTATGGGATATCCGAGTTCTCTGAAAAATATATGGGTTCCCCATGAGTTCCCTGAAAAACGTATAGGTTCTTCGTGTCTCGTGTTCCTTACGACTTTCCTGAAAAAGGTATGGATTTCCTGGTGAGTTCCCTAAAAATTATAAAGGTTCCCTGGGTTCCTTCAAAAGTCTATGGCTTTCCCGGGTTACCTGAAAACTATATGGATTCCTTGGGTTCCCCATAAGTTCCCTGAAAAATGTATAAATTTCCCAAGTTCCTTCCGACTTCCCTGTAAAATGTATGGGCTCCCCAGTTCCTTGGAAAAGGTATGGGTTTTCCCTTGGGTTCCCTGAAAAATGATATTTCGGTACCTTGCATTCCCCATGAGTTCCCTGAAAAATGTATAAGTTTCCCGGGATCCTTGCGACTTCCCTGAAAAATGTATGGGCTCCCCGAATTCCCTGAAAAATGTAAGGGTTTTCTGAGTTTCCTGAGAAGACTATGGATTCCATGGGTTCCTCGTGAGTTCCCTGGAAAAAATGTTTAGGTTTCCGGGGTTGTCTGAAAAACACATATAAGTTCCTCGGGTTCTGTGAAAATGTTTGGGATCCCCGCGGGTTCTGTAAATGAATATATGAGTCCCCTATTATTTCCTGTGGATTCATTGTGTTCCCCGGGAATCTCATGGGTTTCCTAGCCAGACTGGCTGCTCAAGATTTTCGGAATGAGATACCCCTTGTATTTTCTTATCAGTTCTTCACGATCTTATCTGTTCTTCACGATATAAAATAACCCCGTTGATAACGACTTAGGAATTTAGAGAAGGGTTTTGCAAACAATATCAAAAAACTTCATTTATTAAATGTAGTTTTTATTTCTGTCTAAATTCTTCCAAAAAAATAAATATTATGCAAAATATCAGAAATATTAAAACGATTTATAAAGTTTTTTCTTAGTTTTTGCTTCTTGGGTATTCCCCGTATCTCTTTATAAGAAAATTGTGGTAGAAAGTCATGACTGAGAGCAATTTTGTAGGAATATCTCAGAGTTTTCCCGCCTTTTTTGTGGACTTTCTTATCCTCAGCGGTCCACTTTGGTTATGAAAACCAAGACAGAGAGTCACTTAAAACTTATCATTACTTTCCACAAGTGTCTGCCTTTGCCCACATTTCCCCCGTGTCACCCTCGCATTCCCTCAGACACTTCAAAAAGCTATCAAATAGAGTGAAAATTTATGAAATTGCATTATGTCCAACTGTAATCTATATTTATTTTCTCTCTCACTGTGAAAGACTGCGTCATAAAAGTTTTCTTCGAACCGCATTGTGGAACTTTGTTCTTTATACTCGTCTTTCACCCAAGAAAAACCATTTGCTAGCTTTCCCTTCTATCTATGGATGGGTCTTTTTTTCTCACTGCAAAAGTTGAATGATGACAAACACGAAATTTATGACTTTCATTTTCACTATTTTCTAAGAGACCAAACCCAGAATGAAAAACTTTTATGAATTTGTGAGGGGCAGAAGCGTTGAAAAGAAAAACTATTACTACACTTTTCAAATTGAATATTTAAAAAAAAAGTAATTTTCCACTATAAAATATTCCGTAAAGGAGAAAATTGAAAATTCCAATAGTTACCAAAAGGAATTCAATTGCGTATAAATCATATTTAATGACTTTCCTTTTTTTGTGATCAACTGAAAGAAAATTCATCAAGTCACAGCATTTCCCTTCCTCACAAAAAAAAACTCCTTTTGGTAAAAGACACTCCTGAGGATTTGTGTAATTCAATCGTGAGGCTCAAGCAAAAAAAAATCTCGAATTTCCCATTGAGGCAATGAGGGAAAATTGATGAAATTATTTCGTTCTCGATGATGAGAAGTTGTGATTAAAACTTCATCAATTACCAAATCCCCAACTCATCGATTGCTCCGAAATGGAGTTTCCTCTGGGAAATCCTTCTTCTGGGGAGATGGCGACGGCGGAAGATTAAAAGGGCACAGCAGGGAGCGGAAAGAAAAGTTTTCCAATAACATTCCTTTCTCTAATACAATAACAAATTATTTTAATAATTACGGATTTCCTTTTCTACTTTTGCCTTAACCGCTCTGGGCTAGGCCATTTAGTCTCAAAAGAAAAACTTTCTTTGCCTCACCAAATTACTTTCCGTCCCTGATAATGTACGACAAAGTCTGGATGGATGGTAGAAATTGAGATATTAGTAAAATAGAAAGATTATTTATTGAACGTATCTGTATTTCTTTGGTTAGTTTTTCCTTGGATATTTTAATCCTCATTTTATTCCTTTTTTATTATAAAAACATTAACTTTTTAAACATTTTAGACAAAGTCATAGCATGGCTTAAATTATAACTGCATTTTCAGAAGTGGGAATACTCAGTTAACCCAGTTAACGATACTTAAGTCGATTTATGGGGAATCTCCCGAAGGTATCTCTAACCGATTGGACTACAGAGCTGTAATGAGCTGGAATTAACATTAAAAAATGTTGATATCGTTTTTTCTCAGTGCTCGAAACGGTAAAATACAAACCTCAACTGGAGAGGCCTCTCAAATCAGGACGATCATCACTGAACGTAAAGATTATGATTTGATAATCCCCCATAGTGGTTTACTTTTGAGATAAAATCTCTGTTCTGTCTGATGTAATATCCCCAAGTGTGTCTTGGCTAAAATCTTAATCTTTCACTGAGTAACTCATTTGCCAGCTCTTTAGTGTGATATGTGATAAATTTTCCCCACCTTCTTCGAAAATTTAGTATGAAAATTCGAAACTGAATTTGAATTTTTCGAACTTGAACGACTTTTTGTGCAAATAGAGTTCCATTTACCTTTTATCCAAGACACTATTGGAGAATCAAAATCTACTTCTGTTTGGACTCAATTTGGTAATCTGGAAAGCTATAAAAATGCTATAAAATAGTGAAAAATTATCTTGATAAAAAGATAAAAGGTATTCGGTATAGAGCTAAGTGAAAAACAGTCTTATCATTCGCAAGTGGATCTTGGAAAATTTGAAAATCTATTTTAAGATTCGAAAAAGAGACTTTCTTACTTCTTAATACTTTAGCAAGATTTCGAAAGTTACATCCTGTTCGAATTTCGAAGTTCTCAAGTGTCAAAATGTGACGGTTTTCACATTGTTGTGTGGAAAAAACAAAACAACGACGTTTACTGTTCTTGCCCCAGTATTTAAGCACTCCATAATTACTGAGTAACTCTTTTGCCAGCTTTTTAGTGTGATATTTGATAAATTTGCCCGACCTTGTTCGAAAATTTAGTATGAAAATTCGAAATTGAATTTGAATTCCTCGAACTTGAACGACTTTTTGTGCAAATAGAGTTCCATTTACCTTTTATCCAAGACACTATCGGAGAATCAAAATCTACTTGTGTTTACACCAAGTAACGTCTTTGCATATTAAAAGTATAGCAAATTTTCTAGTTTACAGCAAAATGTTTTATATTTATGGAAAAAAGCATTTTAATGGCAGAAATTTGATAAAATTAAAAAAAAATTTGTTGAAAGTTTAAGAATGAATAGGAGATAATGTATTAAATAATAGTCCGAAAACAAGTTTCATCGTACAATTTTATGCTTACGTTGTTGGTAATTAAAATTCCTTTCGTTATTGTCTCTTATATTTTTTCTTTGAGTTTTTCTTTAAATTCGTATTTCCTGTATTTGGCTGATTCTAACGGTATTTAATCTGTAAAAGAGCATTTCCTCTGTTTTGCTCTGGAAGTTTGGCCACAGCGTTAAGACAGCGGTAGACGCTAGACAGTGTCTCGGATTAATCAGAAATGGTTATTGTACGAGATAACTTGTGACTTGGCTAATTGTCTAAATTGATTTATTCATGCTCCGTTGATTTCACTTCTTCTTAACCAATTTTTATAATAGTATGCAGCACATTTTTGGTTACATTTTGTCCAATTAAAATAGTGAATGATGTTCTCAAAATTTTGTGAATTTACATTTTATTTCATAAAATGAATTTATTCACTAATTTATTAAAATATTTGTGGATCGTCAAGTTTCAAATGTTTTTCTAATCAGTTGTTAAAATTGATGATCTCGTCTAAGTATGTCTGAACCAGGGCTTATTTCTACACAGAAAAAATTATTTCGTAAAATTATTCGTAATTGTTTTTAAAGTTCCACTCTGGGGTATCATAAAATACTTGTAAAGCGTATAACTGACAAAAAAGTTCGTGAAAATTTGTACTTTTTTCACAAATATCGTTTGCAACATGATCACTTGACGAACATTGTTTGTTCTTTTACAAACCTTAGTTCGTACGTTTTTGATTACTTTTCAAAACTTCACGAACAAATTACAAAATTTTACGAACACTTTTTTTGTGTTTACGAACATTTACGAACAAATGTTATTAAGAAAACAAAAAATGCTCGTCAAATGATTATCTTACAAACAATGTTTGTGAAGAAAGTACAAACTTTTACGAACTTGTTTGTGGGTTATACGTTTCATGAGAATTTCGTAAATTCCCAGCGAAAATTAACAAACAATTTCATGAAATATTCTTTCTGTGTATCATTCCTTATAATAAACGTATCCTAAATTCTTTTGCAATTCCCAAGAATGTTCCAGAAATATTAATGTCTGTTAAATTAATGTTTGCGTTGTTTGTTTCAATCAATATTTTAATGTTTCCTTGCCAAATTTAGGGAAACTTTCCCTTAATATTGTTACATGGTATTTCAAAGCCTCCAACCCTTATTGTGTTCCAATTTGGAGCACATTACGCCCTTTCTACTTTATCACAATAAAACATAATTTTAATGCCAAACCGCCTAAACCCAAATTGTAATTAGTGTGGACTTGCCCAAAATATTTTAGTAATAATATATGAGAATGGCTGATATGTGCAATGATGTGATGTTCTTCCAATTATGTTATATATCATACTAGAAGAGGATTTACTGCCATGTTTGTGGCTTCTACGCAATGCAAATGGCTTAAGGAATTTATTTTGTTCTTGTGCATTTCCACCACTTTTCCCACCCACTCCAGGAAAATGCCTTGTACTGCGATAATCCATGAAACAGATTGATGTTAAACAATGCGGAACATTTTGCTTCACATGCTCCTCTCACAAGATTTACAGCACTTTGAGAAGTTATTGGGGGAGAAAAGAAATGAGTGACTCTTATTGGGGATCTGGCTTTTTCCTCACAGAGATTTATCCCTGGGCTACATTGAGTTAGGAATGTAAATAAAAGGAGAAAAATTGCAGAAAATATGAATTATTTGACCTTTGTGTAACGTCTAGTATGAAAAATTCCTCATATACTCTTCATACGTAATGCAGGAAGCTTTTCTTTATCAAGTTTTATTACAAATAAATTTTAATATCCTCTCTGGTGCAACAGATTGTCTCGTCAAATTTCTAAAGAAAGATCACTGAAAGGAATTTATGGGATTTGGATAATAACAAGTTGTTTTATTCTTTGTTTATTTTCGAAGAAATTGTTCTGGAAGGTCTTTGCAGCTCTCTATGTCTCTTTTTCAATGCATTTATTAAAGGTCTTGGGTATATTTAATGATCTTATTTAAAATTGTAATTAAATATTTATATTTATAGATTTTTATTTGAATATGGACACTTAAGGAACCACTTATGGCCATTTCTGCCCAGTTGTTCTCACTGGGTTCCCCTAAGATTGGAAGTTCGTATTTCTTACCGTTTCGCCCCGGGATGGATAACAAGTTTACGAACAGAAAAAAATGATCGGTCGTTTACGGGTACTTAAAAGATTTATTTAAGTTATGTGTGGTTTGGCTGTTGAGGGAGGCCTGGAGTCAAGACTCCGAAAAATCGCGAACTCGGAGCGCATAAATTGGCCAATTTCATCGGCGAAAGAAGTAGAGGCCTTCAAGCAAAACTCCAAGAAAAAAAGCAAAGCCCAGGGATCCGCGACAGCAGCCTTTAAGGACAGTTGCCTTGGTAACAGCTGGCTTTTTCGGCCTGAGATGTTGAAACCAAGCGGCTTCCTTACAGCGCTGAGAATGCGAACAAACACGCTGGGAAACCGAGTGGCCCTGAATAGGTTCCGTCCGCAGCCAAATATTAACTGTCGGAAATGTGGGTCAATGCTGGAGACTCTGGGCCAGATTCTCGGAATGTGTCTCCACACCAAAAGACGACGAATTGATCGTCATGACCGAATCCGCGATTTTATTGTCTCGGAGGTCGCCCGTGTGGATCCCGCGGCCGTAATCATCAAGGAGGCTCCGATCACCCTGCCGTCCGGGGCCCGTCTCAGACCCGACCTGATTGTACAAAATCGGGAAGGGCTCCAAGTGGTCGACGTGACAGTCCGCCACGAGGACGGGACGGGACTCGACGACGGACGGCAGGATAAGATCAATAAATACGGACATTTGGTGCCTACACTGGCCCAAAGGTTCGGAGTAGCCCCGGGTGAAGTGTTACCCATAGTCGTGGGTACACGCGGAGCCATCCCGCCGGCGACAATGCAGGCGCTCCAAAAGCTTGGGGTCGCCTCTAAACGCGTAGCGCACGCGATTTCTATGATCGCCCTTCGTAGTTCCATCGCAATATACTACGAATTTATGGACTACAACGGGCGGTCAAGAGTTCGGGACAACTAGTCCTGGTAAATGCCTCTAAGGTCACCTCCAATTTTAATGTGTGTTAGCGTTCTAAAGTTACATATGAAGTGTGCTGTCTCCTTATGTGTTTTGTATCTACCCTCTCTTTTGAGGGGTAGTTTTATGACTTGACACATAAATAGAGCTCTTTACACTCTATCTGTTTCTCATATATATATAATAATTATTTGTTTATCTGTTTATTTATTTATCTATTTATTTAATTTTAATTTTTATCGAAACGACAGCCAGTGACTTCAACGCGTAGCACTGGGAGGAAACATGACCGCTCCAATCCCCGGGAGGACAAAGACAAGGTGGACCCTCAGCCCGACTGGGTTGAGAGTGAATATAGTGAAGGGGGGGCTGGCAAATAGTTCCATTGCCTCACTGAAGGTACTGCAAAGAACCCTGTAGCCGTCCCCCTCACTTTGCTTATGCTCACAGGCAACCGGGCCACAAGTAACCGGAAAGTCCAGCCACCATTCTGTGGCTGCAGAATATATTTGAGACCGATGCAATCGGGTTGAAAATTTCGAATACCTTTCCAAAAAATCCAAATTTAACCGAATCGGTTGAAAAATGGACCCTCCAAAGTGGTTGACCTCTGACTCTCTTTGACCTTCAGTATTTCAAAATGCCGAATTTTCCGGTCATAGGTATGTTTGGACGAAATGTTCGCCTGGACTACATCTAAAACATATCCAAAAACCATCGAAAAAGCTTAGGCCAATTTTGAGAAACATTGAAGAAACATGGTTTTGGAGGGAATGGAGAGGGACAAGGAAAAAAGAACAAAGACCGTCCGAGATAATTTCCACTTATGCGGGGGTCATCGAAGACTGGAAATCGATTTCTAGTTCGGAAACAAACTCAAGGTGAAGTAAAAAAAAAAGATCCGAAAAATCTTGTTCGAAAATTGGTACTCTACCGATACATTATTATCATTGAATACCGATGCATCCGAGTTCCAAATTTCAATACCTTCCCAAAAAATCGAAATTTAACAAAATCGGTTTAAAAGTCAGTCCTCCGAAGTGATTGATCTTCGACCTAATTCAATTGACCTTCGAATAATTCAAAATGGTAAATTTTCCGGTCATAGGTATGTTTGGACGAAATGTTCCTCTGGACTACCTCTAAAAGGTAGTCCGGTTACCGAAGACCGAACGTTGATATCTTTTACCGTTTAATCTCCAGAACGGTCATAAGTTAAAAACAAAATACAGTAAAAAAAACTGTGAAAAAACTACATTTTAAAAAAATCTTTTAATCTACAAAAATTACTGTTGTCTTAGCATTTTTTCATTTTTTTTTTGTAGATGATGAATAGGAGAAAGTTGGTAGTATGAGGTGCTGTAACCCTATTAGAAAGTTGATTAAATTTATTTTTCATATCCCCATATGCTTGTAAATAACATTAGTTTCCACTTACGAAACACGGAGGAAGTAATTTAATCACGAACGCACGAAATTCAATATCAAAAATTCTGATTAAATTTTCATCAAATCCATGCTCACTTTTTGAGCACTCACTCTCTCTTTCTGATTTTTCTTGGTCGTTTGCACTGCTGTTCCGCTCCTTCCATAATAGAATCATAAGATATAAAGAAAAGTTTCAAAGCAAATATTGACTCCTGGAGTCATTTTCAATTTTTTATCAAATTACCATTTCAAGTCAGACGGAACATTTCGTGAATAACATTTTAATCAATATTTGTGTATCGAGAAACTTTTCCAACTAAAACTCACAACTACAGTTAACAAACTAACACGATATTCTGCCAAGTTTGTCAAAGACATTTTTTTTTCCTAATATATAACTCCTTGAAGGTAAATTTACCTTTCTGAGCAATAAGCGATATGTTCTGATTAGATGAAGGAAAATTTCATCAAAGTTTTAAGTTCTTCTAAATGCTTGTTTGTAAGATAAATCTTTAAAGCTTCCACTGAGAGAAATCCGAAAAAGTTAAAATAGCATTCCGGAAATGCTAATTTTATCCTGTATTATTGATCTGAAATCGGTGTAAATATTATGCTTTTTAGGTGTATTAGGGGTTAAAGATATCCTTTTTCATGTTAATTTTACCCTTTAAAGGTGTAAAATTAACATTAAAAAATGTTGATATATTTTTACATCTAAAAAGTGTTAAAGTTATGAGGAAAAAAAGTTAATAGCATCCCCATTTTTTCTCATCAGTGTCAGAATAAAGAATTGAGAACAGTTTACACATGGAGTAAATAATTGTTAGTGCGTCAATTTAATGTCGGTAAATTATTATTGTTTTAAATATTAAATAAAGTAAATAATAAGTAAATGATTATCCTCTTATTATTGCAAAATTAAAGTACAAATGCGTATATTTTTGCCGAATTTCTAGCCTAGCAACTTGAGAACAGTTTGCAGCGCCATTGTGAAAGAAATTAATCCTTATGTAGAGAAACCTTTGGCAAAAAATCACGGATAAATTTAGGTACTTCTGCTGTCATTTTGGATTAATAATAAGCAAATGATTAATTATTATTTACTTTATTTTATATTAAAAAATTACTGAAACTTTTCTGACTGTGTTCTTCCGTGAATGGCACTGGAAACTGTTCTCAATTCTTTTTTTTTCTAATGGGAGATTTCCATTCACAACTCTCAAAAAGACTTATTTTCGAATCCGAATATCTCATTGACATTTGATTGCTTTGATTAAGTATCTTGGTAAAAATTAATGGAAAGAATTGGAACCTTCTTGAAATTAATATCAAAGTATATATTTAGTAGTTTTTTTTTTTGTAAATTGAGACAAAGGAAGAGATAATGAAAGAAAATTGTAACAATTTCCACTTTGAAACCTTAACGATACATCTCCGACGTACTTATGCTGACACTTTGCCCGCTTTTTCCGTAAATCGGAGTTCTGGGCATATCATATCTCTCACTGCACACAGTATTTTTCTCCTCCAAAGAATCAGTTACTTAAATTTCAATGAAGACGAGTTTTTTTTAACGTAAACTCACTCAGTTGACCGCACTGGCATGCAAGTGTCAAAAGAGAACTCGAAGAATCGCGTTATCCGCGATAAAAACTGTTCCCAATTTTGAGATACTTTAATTAGAATAAAAAGAGAGCTTTTTACAAGGTTCTTAAAATTAAGAAAACAATTTAGGCTTTCTTATCTCTATTTACGAACTTTCAAAAATTTAAAAATATCAAATTTAACAAAAACAAATTAAAATATAAATAGATTGCACAGCAAATTGAAAACGAACAAATTTTTCCATCCTCGTAACTCAGAACTGTTCTCAAATTGTTATATTATCTCAAAGTTTGATCAAGTTTTATTTATTCAAGTTTGTTTTTCAATATTAATTTGCCAAAGATTTTAATGCCCAACCCACAATAAATTTTGTTTAGTAAACATGTTTTTGACATTTCAATGAGAGTGAGTGAGATCTAGATCTAGTCATCTCGTAAGTCGTAACTGTGTCTAGGGCATAATGGGCCGATAAAATGAGCACTCCTCTAAAGGTTTTCCTGGCTTTGGGCATATTGCAACTTGAGCAACTTTGAGCTGCACAGGAAAATAGTTCAAGGGAAGCATGGCATTGAGTATGAGTTTCAAAAAGAGAAGAGCCCTGTGAGGAAGCTCTCGAAGATATCTGGTGTCTAAAGATCAAAACCATTTTTCATCTCGTCTCATGACCTTAATAATTATCTATCTTATGCCTAAGAAATGACGAACTAACTTTTGCGGATGCAACTCGGACAGCATCAACCAGATTTTCTCTTAGTAGGGGCGCTGTTTTATTCTGCAGTTGACGCTGGCAACTGTTCCCAATTTTTAGTTCTCAATACGTTTTCCAATTGAAAACAGTAAAATGTTCTTAAGCTTATTTTTTCTTAATTTTCCTAAGTTTAATTTTATAAAATTTTTACTAAATTTGAAATTATCCCCTATTTTTTTTTACTAGAAGCTCTTAACCAGAAAGCCGACAGTTATATCGCTTAAACAAATAATCCAATGAACTATTACAGGCAATTTTTGTTTGATATCTTTAGTAGCTTATTTAAAAGAAGGTAAAATCCTAATTTAATTTACATTTTATGAGCAAATGAGCAAATGAACAAATTTACAAGCAATTTTTTTAGAGAAAGGCTTTAAAATTTTGTCGGTGAGACATGTGTACAGGGATTTAAATTTTAGGGCCTGTTAGGACTCTTAATGATAAAAAAAAATTGTGTACAACATCCCATAAATAGAAACATTCCCTTTTTCTATTAAATCTATCCTGCTAACTTACACCCAAAAATAAAGCAAATTAAATGCCAAAATAGCCCGGGATGGACAACGGTTGTCCGAGTTTATTTCATGGAAGGATAGCATAATTCAGAATTTATAAACATGCTGCCAAAAGCCCATTTTCTCACCATAAACCAAATTACATAGGGAGAGAGTGGAGAAAAGTATCCCATCGACCCCAATTTAGGGAACTTGGTGTTTGATAAAATTTTCACCCCCCTCCCAAGTCCTTTTATTTCCTCAATCTTTGTGGAATTTTGCTTTAGCATAGTCCTGGCGGGGGTGTGAGGTTTGTTTTTGGTGCTCTGCACTGAATTTTCCAGCAATTTTTAATTAAATTATTAATCTCACGGGGGTCAGAGGCACGAAACCAACTACAAACATGAGAATCAACAGGATGTCGCACAACCAACCGCATTAACTTTTTTTTGTGCTCTTAAAACTGAGGCAAGAAAGCTCAAGGGAACACAACTGGAACTTCCGTGTGACTACGGTTGGTCTTTCCCTCCCCCTCTGTGGAATTATTTTGCACACTTTTAGTAAATAGATAGGAGCTATCATTTATTTAGGGGATAAACAAAAATTCCAATATTTGTATTTCTCAATTTTTGAAAGCTTACGAAAATTTTCAGATTTGAATAAATTTTGAAAAGCTTGAACATCTTGGTTTTTGATTGTTTTTGACTTTACCCTATTCAATTGGAGACTAACAGCCATGCATTTTCTCCGCGTGAGGGCACTGTTTTAGCCCGCAAGTGGCGCTGGCAACTGTTCCCAATTTTAAATTCTAAAGCTTTCTATAGAATAATTAAATTCAATTGAGAAAAAATCAGTAAAATATAGGGGAAAGTACTCTCCCTTCGAACGTTCATGCCTTCGAATAATGTGAATTTTCTTTTAGTTTTCCTAAGAGACTTAGGGGAAGTGCTTATAATTTTGGACAGTCTGCTTATAAGCATCGAAGTTCCAAGTTTGAAGTGCGATATTTTCTATACTAATTGACATTTCTTGTTACTCTCTTTTCAGAAGGGTTGTTTAGAAACTTAGCAAGCTATTTATCGACTTATTTTTATTACAATTAGTTTTAATACGTTTAAAAATGAATTGATATGTAGAGGTGACTTTGGCTCTTATTTTGGACAACTTGTTTATTAATTTGTCCAACTTGGCTGTAAATTTGGACAGCTAATCCGCCTCAATAGGATGCCCATTGTTCTTCATTTGATGAACCAATCTTACCAAGTCCTCTTCCTGTTCATGTAAGGGAAACGTAGAATGTCACAGAACCACGGAAACTTTCCATATCATTCATTAAAGTGAGTTGACTTCGATACTCCAAGTACGTGCGGATTCGCTCATTCCCTGACCTTTCCGGGAGCCTTTCAGGACATTTCTCGCTACATCTCTTTCGTAGAGATGATGCTCCTTTGTTTCTCCAGGCATTTGTCCAACCTAGTCATCACAAAAGCTAAAACTTCACGAAATTTCGTGAGAAAAACACCTGTCCAAAATAAGAATCATCACCTCACTGGTGAATGTCTTAAAAAATTTCCCATTTTTCACACGAAAAATATAATTCACAAGGCAAATCTCACTTCAGGTCAAATGTACAAATCATCAGTAACGTGAATCAACACAATATTCAATGAATATTCAATAATATCACTCAAAAACAGCGAACAAACTTTGTTAGTACTTCACCAAAACTAAATAAGACTGAAGTAAGCCACGAAGTTCTGTCATATTTCTCGTAAGCAATTGCTCACACTGAATTTTCAACAAAGCAATTTCAACTCAAATCATATTCAAAATTTAACGTATTTAGTGTCAAAATCTTCCAAAAAGAACAAATATTTAGATAGAATTCATTTTTCATCAAATATTGGAATAAAAATCCATAATTTTAATCAATTTATTTTTAGTGTCCAATTTTACCCTCAAAGTGTCCAAATTTAGAAACTGTCCAAAATTATGAGCACTTACCCTACACATTTCTATTAAATATTAGTTAGCTTATCATCAATTGTTGATAATTCCGTGATAATGTAGTGTAAATCTCTTACGAAAAACAAAAGAAATTCACATTATTCGAAGGCATGAACGTTCGAAGGGAGAGCACTTTCCCCTACTTTTATCTAAAAGGAAAATTAGAGATACTTTTCTGTAAAAATTTAATTTGCTTAGTAAAATGTGAAATCTTTGATATAATAAGAAATCAAATCTTTATAAAAATGGTTTAATTCCATGGTGATTTCACTTTAAGTTAAGTTCTGAATTCTCATTTATTATTATTTTTTCTGGTTTATTCAACAAAATTCGATAAACATGAACTTTATAGCATACCTATTGGTTATTTATTCATTGTCTTTTCGCTATTGGGCACACATGTTGGATTTTGCAATTTTATTTACGTAAAATATTGTATATATAAAATATTAAAATAGTAATTTAAATACAGGAATATTAAATACTGAGAAATAAAATCATGTTAATCGAAGCAGAATACTATGAAATGCATAAATTGCATTCTTATTAATTTATTATGTTCCAAATTACGCTGTATTTTATTTTTTTAATTTTTAGTTATTTTTTTTTTTTTCAAAAAATGCCGAATTCCATGGAGTTTAACCTGAGAAAATTGATGTCTTATAGAACTAAGACTTTGACAGGTCTTTTAATGCACTTTTAATAGGTTTATAATAAGAATTTTGAATTGAAATTCTTGTAGATGGTTTTAAGCCTATTAAGAGTACCCTATTTCAGTTTTAGTAGTCAAATAATGGAAACTAAGAACGCTACAAACTGATTATAAGATTGTGGTCGTATAACTCATTATGTCTTAGACACACTTGCGACTTAATCCGAAAAACGGCCGAACGTAATTATACAAAATGATGATCAGATTATATTTCTAAAAATTTTTGACTAACTGATGTCTCGACTTAAGTCGTAACTAGGGCACTACTTAGAGAATTTTACAAGACTAAAATATTGTTTCTGGGTCTTGATATATGTAATTTATCTACAGTATCGCACCCAGGACAAGAAGCCCGATACAGCCTCTTCCTCTCTTCGATCAAGACTGAGTTCCCCTCCTCACGAATACGTTCTCCTCGGTTCCGTTCAATTGACAAAAAGTACTCCCAACTTTAAAAATATGACCGTTGCTATATTTATAGAAGTACCGACTTCTCCAAAAATTGCTTTTTGTGGGTAAGGTTCTCAAAATCATTTGATTACTAATTTCTGAACAATAAAAAAAGGTAGAAAAGCACCCAAGCTTTGCGGAATGCTAGAACTCGTGACTTAGACTTTATACCTCAAAAGTACTTTCGAAACATTTACCGTTTACGATTCATAACCGATTTAATGAACCGACTGGATTACTCAAAAGATCTCCCAAAATAGCTTTGGGGTATTACAAGTGATATTCTGATAAAAATTACTTTTCGGTTATGGACCGGATCATTGCCGATTTATAACCGTTTGGAATAGGCTCAAGTTTGTCAGGAATTCCAAGACCTTTCTAGCTAGCCCATATAATATTACCCCTTTCGGTTGATAAATACGTTTACTAGAGCCTTTTTAACCTTTGACCTTTTAAATTCTTTATTAGGAATGACTCAATGGTATTTTCGTATAAAAACGAAATGCCCGCAAGGTATTCTCTCCAAAACGTTTTCTCGAGTAATCCCAAAACGCAAGCTCAATATTCTAGATCAGCCTGAGTCTATTTGGGCTCTAGGTTTATTATTATTAATTCTGTCGAGGGCTAATGTGGTACTTATACGAAATTGATTAAACTGATAATTTAGAAGAGAGTTATAGCAAGTTTTATAAATAACTTTACATTTTACATTTTTTATTCGAAAGGTGTGGCCAAAAAAGCTTATGGGCGTGGCTCATACAAAAACGCTCTCCTCTTTCATCTAATTAGTAATTAAAATTTCTCAAGTCCATAGTTCCTATATGGGTAATTTATTCATTTTACTATCATCTGAGGAAGATAAAAACGAAAAACGTGAGATAGGGATTGAAATTGTGACGATTCACTGATGAAGAAAGAGAACGATCCCAGATAATGGAGTATTCATGCAAAGTTTTTGCAATAAATTTGGAATTCCCTGAAAATTCGTTCAAAAAGAGATTAGCGTACTGATGAAAAAAAGGGGTTAGTCACGCCACTTTTCCACCTTTTCTATATGGAAATTCTTCTATTCCTAATGTCACCACACCACGAATGCTTCCACGTGCAAAATTTGAGAAAAGTATTTAACTTCCACGAGAAAGAAAATACTTCCAAGTTGGAATAATTTTATTGGCAGAGCAGAAAGTCGTGTGAGGAATATTATTTTCCCTCTATATAAATAGATATTCTCTCCCCCCCCCCATTCCAATATTGATTTCCTTTTACATAAACACAAAACATTTTCGGAGGGGGACGAGGCTTTTCCTGCGTGTGTATGCAATAATATTGCGTAAATAGGAAAATTTCTTGCGTGAATCGTACAATTAAATCCATGTGATTCCATAAAGTTAATGGCGTGTCATCCATAGCAGATCAATAAATTTATTTTGTTACGTTTATTGCTCCATGACAATCACGTGGGAGGTGGGAGCTTTTTTTGTCATACTAGGAAAGCCTGAATCTGGAAAAGAAATATATTGTCAAATAGAGAAAAGTTGCATTTTTCATATAGAAAAAAAATTCTCGGTATTTTCAGAATATTTCCCATGTGAAATATTCTTTATTTGGGAATCCAAGCACTTTATTTGCCTTTACTTCCGCGGGGAATTTTCTTTTCCTAAGCATGAGCTATAATTAGGGAAAAGGCATCACCGAACACTGAGATTTTGCGATTTTGTGATCACCCCGTACCTTTGTCTGTTCAACGATCATGTCTATAGGAACAATTTGTTTACAATATGACCGAAAAAATTTTCGAGGCCGAATTTTTGGAGGTCAAAGTATGAATATTCTAGGGACCTATTTTCATCTCTGCCTTTAGAGGTAGTCCATTCGAATTTTTCGTTCTCATCGATGACAGCCAAAAAAGCTAAAATTCCGAACAGTAATGTCAAAAATCTCGAATGGGCCATAATTTCGAAAAGCTGGAAGTCCGAAAAGCCAAAATCTCGATAGGTCTAAATCCCAAACAAATCTAAATGCCGAAAGAGCCAAATTCCGAATTTCCAAAAATCTGAATGAGCCAGAATCCAGATAAGCTAAAATCCCCAATGGGACAAAAATCCGAAAAGCCAAATCCGGAATAGGTCGAAATCATGAATCCGGAATAGGTCAAAATCCTGAACAGTATAGTCAAATCCCGAGTGAGCCAATATTCTAAAAAGCCTAAATCTTGAAAACGCAAAATTCTAAATAGGTTGAAATCCCAAATAGGTCAAAATTCCGAAAAGCTAAAATTCTGGATGAACCTGAATCCGAAAAAGCTAAAATCCTAAATGGACCAAAATCCCGAATAGGCTAAAATCTCGAAATGCCAAAATTCTGAATAAACCGGAATCCGGAAGAGCTAAAATCCTGAATGGGTCAAAATTTCGAATGGGCCAAAATCGGTCAATCGAAATAGGTCGATATCGTGAATGAACCAAAATTCCGAAATAACGAAATTCGAAAAAGTTAATATCCCGGAAGAGCCAAAATTCCAGATTGATCAATATCCAGCATGAACCAAAATTGTAAAAAGCCGAAATCGTGAAAAGTCAAAATCTCGAATAGATCGAAATCCCGAATGGGTCAAAATTCGGAAATGCTAAAATTCTGAATGGCCCAGAATGCGGAAAAGCTAAAATACCAAGTGGGTCACAATACTGAATACGCCGAAATACCAAATGAACTATAATTTCGAAATGCCAAAATCCAAAATGGTCGATATTCTAAAACGGACGAAATTACACGGAGGATAACGTGTCGAATAATTTCCCAAAACGCAGGAAATCTTCCTTTGCCTTCAGCAAGCGCAGGTTGAATCGTATACGCAATCGAAAAATATGAAGTATTCTACGCCAGAGTGTGTGCGAAGCCTAAAAGCCTTTCTCTAAAGAAGAAATATGGCAAATTTAACGAAGGAATAGTCTTAGACAAATTCACGAAACTCCCACTGGAATGCATTTCTAAATGAAATTTTCATAGAAACTCCTAAATAAAAATCTGAATAAGATGAATGAAAAATTTTCAGGAAAGAAAAATCCCATGAAGTCCTCCTTACTTAATTGACCACATCTTTTATAATTTAATTTTACCTTTGCAGAGGGTAATTTTAATCAGTTAAAGCCTCAAGGGAGAGATTTCCGTGTCTCACGGGAAGACTTTTGTCTTGCTGGATGACTCAGTCTCTTGGAGAACACCTTTAGTGACATCCGGCATCGCATCAACCACTAAATGCTTCTTATGTTGCTAAATCTCACGATGAGATTCTTGACTTTAAACTCCTCCATCCTTCCCTGAGATTGTCCACCTCCTCCCATCCAGAAAGCTTATCCAAATTGCGCTACATGGAATTCTCTACACGATTTTCCTAACGTAATTAAAGAGTTTGAGTAAAATGTCTTCAATTTATCTCCATCAATATGTAATTTGGATCGAATGGAAAGTTCTTTGTGGAAGTTCTAGATTTTCTCTTGAAAACTGAAAACTAAAAGGCAAAGATCATACGAGTGATAGTGCAAAGCACAATTTATTCTGCATTCATTAGAGGAAAATTCACCTCGTGAAAGTTGCATTTTCGCAATAAATAGGGTAAGCGGAAAATTAGTAGAAATTGCAAGAATTAGGTGTTGAGAAGATTGCTAAAGAAGTTCTAAATGACTTGCAAAATGAGGCAATTGGATTACTGATGAAAAATAAAAGCTATATCATTTTCAAGAGCAACATAAATTTGAGAGACTTTAAGTCATAGAAAAGCAAGTGCATTCAGAAGGATCATGGATAATCTACTATGCAGAAATATAATAAAAATGTTCATTGGATGGAAAAATTATTTAAGAATAGTAAAATTGGTCAGTGAAAATTCAAAATAGTGTGTTAATTGCTCTAGTACACCTTTAAGATCTGGAAAAGTTCATGAAATCACAATTTATATTTTTTTCTCATACGCTTTGCGTATGTCTATTCCTCTTTTTGGTGTTCTTCTTCTTCTTTTGAAAGTCACAACAAATTCAATTTTTGATTGAAGATTTAACGGTGATCGCCAGTGGGAATAAAATCACCTCAAGATTAAATTCACTTTTCTTATTCTTCCCCAGAGCTTTCGGTCCTTATATGGACCTTCTTCATTGGCTATAAGGGTATTTTTTATTCATTTTAAAAATTATTCTTGTACAAGGAAAAAGAGTCTCTGTATCTAAAATTAAAAATTAGATCACACAGTTTAGAGAAAATATTTGAAAAACCGTCCCAATTGATAGTTCCTGATAGTTATGAATTACATTATTGTGAATAAGACAAACGATCCTCAAGAAATCAAGAAATATAGTTTAGTCGAGTGAGAACATTTGAAAATGTCTAATGAAAAAACGACCTTGTAGAAGAATAACTTTTAAAATGAATAAAAAATATCCTTATAGCCACTGAAGAAGGTCCATATTTTGACCGAAAGCTCTAGGGAAGATTAAAAAAGTGTTTTTAATCTTGAGGTGACTTCATTCCCACAGGCGATCACCAGAAAATCTTCAATCATACATTAACCACGCCAGTCCAAAACATCCAATAAATTCAATTTCGTTCATTCCAATTTGGAGTGCGAAAGACTAGGACAGATAGAAAGGGGACTCTCTGGTGATTTCCAGGATCGAAAATTCTGGGCAAGACTAAGGAAGTACTTTTTTTGTGAGGTGACTTCAAACCCACTGGATATAACCGGAGAGTCCCTTTTCTATACGTATCACGCCAGTCCTTCAGCCAATTATAGACTATAGGACAGATTTATGCAAAACTTTTGAGAAATACAGTGATATGAATTTTGATTTCATGAAATATTCCAAATCTGAATCTGATTTACGGAATGCTCAAACTTGCGACATAGAGCTCTCCGTGAAGTATATTTTTCTCAAAATTTCTGTGTCCATAGCGATTGAATATCGATTTAAACAGGTTCATAATGGCTCCGGTGCATATTTTAGATCAGGAAAATTAATTAAGATCAAAATTCACATCCCTTTCCTTATTGAATACTTTACGTATGCCTATCCTATGCTTTTACACTCTTCTTCTTCTTTTATACATCACACAAAATTAAATTTAGTTCAATCAAATTTTAAGTACGAAAGAGTAGGATAGACTTACTGTAAGTGTACGAAATTTCGGAATAGTTGCAAATAAGCACCGAAGACCTAAGTTTGAAATGCAATATTTTTAATACATTGAAATTTCCGGTGGCAGCCAAAATCCCGAAAGCTAAAATCAGGAAAGCCAAAATCCCGAACGCCAAAATCCCGAATGTTCAAAATTCTGATAGGAATGAAATTATATGAAGGAAAATGTTTAGAATAATTTCCCAAGACACAGAAGATTTCCCTTTGCCTCCAGCAAGCGCGGGTACAATCGTGTGAGTAGCTATAACACTTTTAAGAATTCGGGATTTTGTCTTTCGGGATTTTGGCTTTCGGGATTTTGACCGGGACCCGAAATTTCTTGTAACTTCCTTTTCGGGAGGGTTGTATGGAATCTTAAAAACTAGTTTATTATCTTTGTTTTCTTTAAATCAGTTCCCAAAATATTGAAAAATTAATAAAAATATAGACATTGCTTTGGGTAGTATTCCGGCCACTTTGAGTGTAATACCGTCCACCTTGTTTGTGACCACCTTTTGTAAACCAACGGATAGAAAATTTCAAACTGTCATGAGAAACGAGTTTAAAATATTTACTTAAATACGTTTATATGACCCACAATCCCTGAGATCTTCTGTGTAATTTGTCCTGAAGACCTGAAGAGTTTACCTTGACATCCCAAATTTACGCGAAGATTCCCGTAACAGTTTGCCCTTCCTGAACTCTACCAAGGCCTATTCCACATAATCTTTTTCATAGAGACGATGTTTTTTTTCTATGGGCATTGTAAAACTCAGAAATTGAAGAAAACAATAAAATGAATAAGAAATTACGTCATTGGAGAGACGCTCATAATTACGCGAAACACAGGATCCAGCTGCGAAATTTTATCCGAAATTTAGAGAATGATTCACCATTAACTTAAACAGAAAGAAACTGTACTGTAATGAAAACTAATGAATTTTCACGAAAAATATCGAAGGAAAACCGTCTGCACTTCACGACAGTTTAGAAGACTGTTGGAAACACAAGCGATCTGTCACATTTTTTGTAAGACTTTTTCACTACTGAGTTTCTACAACAAAATTTAATTTCAAAATATATCTAAAATTTAACGGTCTTTGTGTTAATACATCCTAAAATGAATAAATATTTAAATTAAAATAAATTCATTGACTATTGGAAGATTAAATCCATAACTGTAATTCATTTAATTGCTCGGCCGAAATTACACTCAAAGTGGCCGAAATATTAAGCTGGCCGAAATTTGGCACACTTACTGTGTTATCACACTGGCACATTAAAATTTTAATATGATCCACATTAATAGTCGCTGGTGAGAGTCTAAATGTGTAATTTGTGTGTTTGAATCATTTTATATTCAAAATTTGATCTATTTGTTGATAAAAAGGTAGACTTGGCTCGCAAAATTTCATATAAATTGATTTATAGCATTAATGCGATTTCGCATTAATTTTTTAATGTGAAAAATATCTATGCTTTAGGTAAATTTAAACTTATTTTTGCAGGCCAAGTCCACTTCTTTATCAATAAATAGAAAAACCTCAAATATTAAGTGACTCAAAGACACAAATAACATATTTGGATGCTCACAAGCTACAATTAATATGAATCACATTAAAATTTTAATGTGCAAACGTGATAACACCGTTACCCTATCCAAATATTGCGAAAAAAAAAGGAATGCGAATTTCGATTTCATGAAATTTTATCAATCGGTAAGGTCTGTCAGGGCATAAATAATTCCAAAACGTCGCCAGTAGAAGATAGTCAAAGTCAGCAATGTGAATTGATGGAATAAAACTTAAAAAAATGTTTTTGAAGTAATATCTTCTCATTTTTATGTATTAAACTTTCCCTTAAAATCAGCATCCGAGTTTGATCGAATCCAACGGAGTTAGAAAAAAAGCATCGCAGCAGGGTTCTTGCGCATACATTAATATTATCGTAATTTTATTAATTTTCTTCAATATGTTATTGCTAAAATTATTTTTCTATCATGATTCTAAATGAAACAAAGAATAATTCTATTGATTTGGAATGGGGAAAAAATATTTCATCAGTCCAAAAACAAGCGTTAAAGTCGCACTCTATGAAAAGCATCGGGATTACCTCTCTTTGTTAATAAATTGATTTTTTTTAATTTTTTAAGAACTAAACTAAATTATGAAATAACTTTGGAGGATATAAACATTGCACCTTCGAAAATTCGTTGCCGAAAATATTGTCGGTCATAGAGGTATGTATCTACGAAATGTTCACCATTCTTAGACAAAGGAATTCTAAAAGCTAAAAAGATCTGTATCTATATACACCGTTAAACCACATCTAGATAGATTGAGTTTAAGCTTATTTCTTCCACAATTTGAAGCTGTGAATAAATTTGCATTCCCATATTCGCTTCTAGATCAATTTTCCCATCCTTCGATGTCCTCGGGAAAACGATTGAGCTTGAAAGCTGTACTCGCTTTCCATCACTTGTATTTTTCATATTTTCTCATCCATCGATATTTTTCCTCATCATTCAAGCTCCCCAAGCAGATTTTACTTCACTCTCTCCACTTTCCAGATTAAACTACTCTAGATCCTTCTTTTTTTTTTGTAGCTCTCCCAAACTCAATGGGTAGTTCTAAAAGGGACTAAATCGATAAGCCACTTTCATGTAAAACACGATGAGTGTTGTGGAAAAAGTTTGCAGCTTCCTCAAATGCTCGAAAATTAAATCACCATTGAGTTCAGCAGTCATGGAAAATTTCTTCTCTAGCACAACATAACTAATTAATTTGAATTTATTATGTACATGGGAAAATTCTCGTTTTTCTTCCTCCTTAAACTTATAATCTGTTGAAAAAAAAAAAACGTTGACGGCAGAATGTTGGCATTTTATATGGACTTTGCTGAACAAGTTATAAGTGAAAAAAATACCATTTCTTAATGAAAATTTCTCTTTCTTCAAATTAATTCAATTTCACATCCTTCGCAACAATTGGACACAAATACGGCAGAAAAAAAAGTGATCATAATTAAATTTTCTTGAAGAAATTGGTTTCTTCGTAGCCTAGTTTTCCCTTTTATCTCCCTCCAAATTTCTCCGCATCTTTTGCCAAATTAAGCAATATCTCAGAGTGAGATAATTGATTTTCGTTCAGCGCTCTGTTTAATTGGGAAATTTATGCATGAATTTCCCAAAAGAGAAATTCACTCAAAGAAAATAACCTCTGGTAAAGCACTAAGAATGATCTTTCAGAGAAAATACAGAGAGAAAAATTAAATTAAATGAAAATTCACCATTAATTGACTTTTTAGCTTTCCATTATCTCTCACAGTAAACGAAGAAAATATTTGAACCTGTTAAAACATTTACAAAATACGTTATAATTATATTTATGTGTCAATACGATTTGGAAAAAAATATGAATACTGTCAAGTGCTCTAATCCGGGCGTTTCGCTATGTGGATCGTTATAACTACGCTAACTGGACTAAATCCACTTAAAATAATATTTTTATTTTTATTTCCGTAATATAGTCACTTCAGTAACATAATATAACTATTCAAGTTTGAGAAAAAGCAAAAAAAATATTTTTATGCATTAAATAAATGAGTGTAATCGACTCATTTCAAATTTGTGCCAGTTGGATTGAGTACTAAAAATTTTCTTTCAAAGATATTTTCGCTAATGACAGCAGGTTGATTGAAAACATTTATTGCTTTTTTCCTTGTGAAAAAAGTATTTTAAATTCAAAGGTTTAATTAAAATTGAAGTGCAATCATTCCCCTATTTAGTCAGAGATTCAGTTCCTCTCAAACATCGAAAAACTCTCGGAATTAGCATGGTAATGAACAGGAAGACATCTTAGAATATCAGATAGATATTCTGCTGTATATCCTGCTCAATTCTTCCCAGAAACCCATCTGGATTCAGATTTTCTAGGATTTTGTTGTATCTTTTGTCAAATATGTCCGGAATACTTATGTTGATCAGAAGATTTCTCCTGATGTCTCCAGGAAATCACAGATCTTCTGGGATCTACGGAACCAATAGAAATCTTCTGACCAACTTGGATATTTTGATAAATAGGGAACTGGTGAGTGTCGGGGGATGGGGTAGCTTGGAAAAAGACGATTCCCCATCCCCCGAGGCTCACAGATTCCCTATTATTTAAATTATTCTTCGGAAAATACCCAAAATTGGATAATTTGGGTGTTCTTGACAAAATACAGAAGAAAATCCCAGAAGATCTGTGATTTCCTGGAGGACCAACAGAAATCATCTGACCAACTTGAGTATTCTGGGTGTATTCGACCAAGTGCACAACAAAATTCCAATGAAACTGTGATTTCCTGGAAGAGGCAGGTGAGAAGTGCTAATCAAGCTGGGTTCTTAGTAAGATTTGACAAAATGTACAGCGAAATTCCGAGAATCTGGGATTTTCTGGAAGAAGCAGGAAGAGATGTGTCCTGACTTGGATTTTGATCTTGGATGTGTTTTCATTCATGAACAAGGAAATCCCAGCAGTTCTTTGATGTTCTGAAGGAAGAAGATTCCTGACCATTAAAAAATATTGAAGAAATATTGAATATTCTAAATATCAAATCAATTTGATATTTAGAATTTCTTAGAAATTATATTTCAATGTGACTTTGAAAATTTGATAATAAATCTTTGCAATGTGGATGCAATCCTTGTCATTATTGGATATTGAAAAGAAATATTGCAATAAAATTTGTCTAGTATATAGTCAGCTTTAGATCAAGAAAATTTCATGAAGTCGAAATCCGAATCCCTTTCCAAGGGGTGAATAAGTGGCTCTCAGAGTGAACCGTGAGCAGCCATCGGCAAAATTGTGCCAATCTGGTGTTAAAAATCGACAGCGGAAAATCTGCCGAATTGGCAGACCGATACGAAATCGGCACAAACGGCACAATCAGTATACACAATATTATGCAAATCGGCACAATTTTTACAAAAGATCGGCAGATTGCCACTTGAATGAACCTAGAGCAACACAGTTATGTCCACCTTGTCCTTTTCTTTCTCACATGCCCTGCCTATGTCTATCTCATTCTTTTGCACTCTTCTTCTTTAGTTTATCGTCTTGAATAAAAATAAACAGTTTTCCTTCGCTGCGAATAAAAGTTGAAAATTCTGTGGGAATTGTTAGTCAGGGGGGTGACATTAGCTCTAAAAATTGCGACCAGTTTTAGTGTAAATTTTTTCCTATTTTCGTACACATTTCAAGAGATATCTCCAAAACTACGTAGGTTACTAATTTGGGGTCTTCGGTTGCCCATTTTATATTAAATTGGCTTTTATTTTGTATTTATACTTTTTGCTAATTCATTACACAATGACAGAAAACACCGTATAAACTTCAAAGTTTTTTCGACACGCTTGAAACATATGAGAAACATAGGAAACGTCATGCCCTGTTGTTAGTGGAAAATTGTCAAGGGTGAATTAGTACACAGAAGAATTTGGTGTGTTCCAGAGTTTGTGTAGTACTACAGAATGAATAATTGGGAACAGAAGGAAAATAATTGTCCAAGCAAAGTTTAATTTACCACGAGGAATTGGTTCCAGGATATATCGTGGCCAAGAGAATCTACCTCCGTGTTCTCCAGGCATCTTTTGGAGATATAGGGGAAAGTACTCTCCCTTCGAACGATCATACCTTCGAATAATGTGAATGATGTGAATCATGTGGAAATCTCTTACACTGAGAGAAATCTGAAAAAGTTTAAATAACATTTCGGAAATGTTTTCTACCCTGCATTATTGATCCGAAATCGGTGTAAATATTATGCTTTTATGTATATTATGGGTTAAAGTTACCCCTTTTCATGTTAATTTTACCCTTAAAAAGGTGTAAAATTAACATTTAAAAATATTGATATACTTTTACACCTAAAAAGGGTTAAAGTTATGAAGAAAAAAAGTTAATCGCAGCCCCGTTTTTTTCTCGGTGTAGAAAAAGTAAAAGAAATTCACATTATTCGAAGGCATGAACGTTCGAAAGGAGAGTACTTTCCCCTATACTTGTTCAAAAGAGTGTTGCCACAGGGGCTGAAGGTGTTTTTTCCTCCGAGCAAGGATGGTAAATCTCTTGTGATACTTTCAGGTGAAAAAAGAAACACAAAAAGGTCAAAGAGGCTAGAGGTTAATAGCTAACAACATAGTGTCTCGTTTTGAAGGTGAGAACCTCAACCTTGACATCACCAATTAATGATAAAGATTACCATGATAGTAAAGCATAATTTAATTTACATCTCTTAGTCTATTCAGCAAGCGATGGTGTTATGAGTAGTATATTTTTAACAAAATGTTTTAAATAATAAGAATATTATTAATAATTTTGTCGCACAAAGATTTTCTTCGTGTAACATAAAAATATTAGGGAAGTAGGGGAGGGCTTTCTGGCTTTGTACACACTCTAGTGAATCTAATCTAAATTTTAACCCGTATCCCCATGAACTATTTGTGCAATTACAATCAGAAACGGGGAAAAACATTTATTAAACAGATATTTGTGGAACACATTCGAAATGTTGCATGCCAAAATGAAATATATCATCATTGTGATGGCTATTGACACCGCACCCTCCCCTAAATAGAGCCTCACGTTTAAAATGCAACTGCACAATTGTTTACATTTGGCGATATTCCCAGTAGATTTAACCATTCCAATAAATCTTTACTGCAAATCGATCGGAATCTGGCCCTATCATTTCAGTATTAAGTCGTTACAGTTTGTGTAAAATTCTCTCTTTTTTTCCAATCACACCAGCATATTTTGGCAACTTAAAAAAAACAATTGGTAATAAAAAATAAAGCTTCATAGCTCTGTCTGTTCCTGTTTTCCGGCCAAAACTGACAATAAAAACCTCAAATTGTTCATGGCGCAAAAGCATTCCCTGGGAATAGGTATTAATAGAGGAAATATTCAGTGATAAATGAAATTATTCTCTCTCTATGGTTGTCGTAAACAATTTTCAATAGTTGTGGATCCCCTTTAGAAATATTTACTTCTACCATCCACACATTTTCCTCAAGTTCTGTACTTTGCTAGGAGCAAGCAATAATAATTCATTTTACCACTCTTGCTGTAGCATTATAATTTAGATTTTCATTTCGACCCTTAAGTTTCACACTGCCTGAAAAATTTATATATTCCAAATTATTTATTCTGTATTTACCCTCTTATAACTTTTGAAATGTTCGTTTTGAACTAGGATTGCTTTACTCATGCTTGAAATTTTAATAATCATAACTTAAAGTTTTAATACAGCTTAACTATTTTTAATATATTGTCGTTTTTTTGTGATTTTCGAAAAATCAACCTTGGAAATACATAAACTAATTACAGAAACCTTAACGATTTATTACCGATTGAAAGAGATGCAGTTGGATTGGTAAATTTAAGACCTTTCAATTAAGTCCAATTTTAATCAAATTGGCTGAGAAATAAGCTCTCTGGAATGGTTTAATACTGTTTTCGAAACTCAAAATGGCGGATTATCCAGTTCCGAAAAATTTAAAATAACATTCCGGAAATGTTTATTTTACCCTGCAGTATTGATCCGAAATCGGTGTAAATATTATGCCTTTTAGGTGTTAAAGTTACCCCTTTTCATGTTAATTTTACCCTTTGTAAAGGTGTAAAATTAACATTTAAAAATTTTGATATATTCTTACACATAAAAATTTTAAAATTATGAGGAAATAAAATTTATCGCACCCCCGTTTTTTCTCAGTGTATGGGTGTTGTCACAACTGGCACCTGATTCTTCAAAAGTGTCTCGACTAGGTAAAGAATTTTTATTTGGACAAAATAATAATATAACATAATATAATAATTTATTCAAACATTTCCAAACTCCTATGCGTCTGCCGCCGTCTTAGCGTTGATGACCAGCCTCCAAAGCCAAACGGCAGAAATGCTTGTTCAATGGCTGTGTAATCTTTTTTTTTTAGCTGAGATTCTTTTTTTTTCTTTTTTATTTTACAAAATTGCATTTTAAATGTTAAAATGGCAGAAACCTAGCGCAATGTAATGTTGATATCCTAAACCTGGAAAGTGAATTTCAAATTTTTAAATTAAATTTTCACGCAAGTTTGCAAAAACTTAATTTATAGGGGCGTTACCAGTTGGAGCATAATTTATGAAAAGTGTCTCTGCTAAAAGGACAGTCTTCCTATTCACAGCTAAAGTTTGATCTGCAACAGTGTATTCGAAAAACTATCAATATAACTCTATCTGAAAAAAAATGTCGTTGATGTTCGAAGAATTAAAACTCAACTTCGAATTTCCAAACTTTATTTTCGCGACTTCGAAACTTTGACTACCTTGTGGACAAAGCGAGAACTAAAAATATATTTTCTTTGGCTTTCGAGGCCTATATTCGAATTCTTTATACTCCAACTTTGGATGATTTAAATAACATTCTTTATATTCATCAATAAAATTTCATTTAATTCATTCATTTCATTTAAATGTCAAGACTCCAAATGTCGATTCTATTCGAAAAATGTAAACTTAATTCCGAATTTTCTAAGTAAATTACCGTAAATAGTCCAGAAAATTAAGAAATTAAGAAGTTGTTAAAGGAGTTGCATGGTTTTCTTACTTACTCACGAGGCTACTTATTCTAAAACACAAGCTGACGTAGTTAACGAGTTGGGGATTCTGGAAACCGTCAGGAAATACAATCCATTCAGGGAAAACTCATCAAATTTTTCCAGAGCTTTCGGCTGGGTCTTCAATCCTTAATCAGTGGTAAAACCTTTCAAATGTTCTCTGAGATTCGTTCATTGGATCAGGATAATCACAGGGTAAGTAAAAGAAATGGGGTCGAAAGTTCTGGAAAAAGTTGATGAGTTTTCCTTGAGTGAATTGTATTTCCCGACGATTTCCGGAATCTCCACCTTTAGGTTCCCTTTAGACACAAGGTCTCCTGCACAGCTCTTCGCCATTCCACACGATCTAACGCCAGAGTCCCAAAGCATCGCAGCACCCAGAAAGTCTTTTCCAGTATATTTTTCAATCTCATCCGGGGACGCCTCCTCCTTCTCGATCCCTTCTGGGTATTTCTTCATTCTCCTTCTGGACAGTTCTCATGACTTTCGAAATCAACTTCGTATGTTTTTTTTTTCTTTTAGGGGAAACTCTGGCTGTGGACGTCCGAACTCTATCGTAAAGTTATCTCAAAATTTACTTTCAAAATCAGATTCAAACCTTCAAAATATTTTTTTTAATATTTTTTTAGCATAACAAAAACGTAGTAATTCATAAACAACTCTAAGTAAAAAATTTTCCACGATTTCTTCGTTCTTTTGCTTCTCTTATGAGTATAAAAGAGTCTTAAAGGGGGGTCTCCACCCTTATTCAATCCTAACTCAAGCTATATGATCCCTATCACCATATTAATTTCTGAAAGTTTTTTATTCGCCACTTAAATTCTAACCAAACTTCAAATGGCAAACGGACTTATAGGTTATTTACAGTGAAATAAAATTAAATGTTCCAGTTCGACATAGTCGTAATGTTAACGAGTGTATGGAAGTTTGAGGACTCTTGTGTTCGCAAACAACTTAAATATGAAATATTCTCGTGTCAGCAATTTGGGGTGAAATTTTCCCATGACCATTTCCTGGAGAACCCAGTGTGAGTACAGCATCTTGGGACAAAGAGTCTACCAGCCAAACCCTAAAAATTTTTCGGGTGTAGGAGATGTGAAGAGAACATAGCCATTAGGCGAAAATATCTTGTCGATTGTGAGAACATTATAAGTGGATTTATGAATTTGAGAAAAGAAGATTGTGGGAGGGAAAATGGGCAATGTGTACCCAATTTGTTGAAAGTTTGCAATTGTATTTTGGGACTGGCTTGAATTCCAAAGTAGTTGCTTATTTGGTAGAACACCTTTGTGCCTCTTTCTAAACATTGTTGCTTAGACTTCAGTTGAGGCGTGTCTTGTAAATTTCAACAGATTGCAGCCAGAGAATTTATTAAATTGCACCTCATTTGCAGATACTTAAGCTTGCTGTCCAAGCGAATAATACTGGGAGTTGGGTGGGAAAAAAAATCAATGACCCCATTGGACAATTGCCAGTGATTCTGGGGAGCATGGAAAACTCTACAACTGAGCCTTTTCCAATTTATTTGCACCCCAAACATGGGTGACTCCTTGCAAACTGCATACGAGGCTTACAATAAACATCTTCCACGTCATTTCAACTGCAATCGATATGTTACTATTTGCAATTGAGAAAATGATCCTTTTCCCTCAAACAGAAAGCTTTCATTCATGTGCATTGTAAGGACATGACACCTCTTAAGGCCATAAGCACATCCATTCATTCTGTCGTTGAATAATGAAACAGTTCAAAAGGTTCAAAATAATGGACTCTTTGTGAGAAAACAACGTATCCTGACGTCTAAACTGTGCAAAGAAAGAAACGCCGCATGGTGCAATTGACGTGCTTCTCTGCCGCGTCAATACGAAATCGACGTATTAACGTAAGTACATTTAGCAAAGAACGAGTTGTACTCCAAATCACTCATTCCACAGCCACAGTAGACATTCTTTCCCAATAATTTTTACACGTTTTCCATTTATTGTTGTTTGCAATTCAATTGAATTTCAATTTTCAATTCAATTATATATTTCTCCTCAAATCTTGCTTAGTTGCGTCTGCCGCTGACTTACCACTACCGATCTCATCAGGTAAACGGCAGAAATCCTGAATCATAGATCGTATATGCCAGAAAATGTTGTGTGTATACAATAAATTTCAATTACAATAAGTAAATTTCTCAACAATTTTGTTTATTTTTGCGTACACATTAAGAACAGGAAATTGTCAAACGATAACCATTAGAAAAATAAAATTTCATTTTTAAAGTAACCAGTGAAATAGGAGAACTCGTAGATTCAGGTCTCTTTAATGGCTCAAGTGCAATAAATAATAACAAACATAATAATATTAATAATCGGAGCAATCAAATTCCATATGAACCTCTAACAATAATATTTTAATAAAATGAAATTGAATAAATTTGCAAACGAGTTTGAATGTTGTGATGATTATGGTAGCGAAACGTTACTTTTTTGCTTTAATCATCTCTTTAAAATTTAATGTACAGGAGATTTCTTTCAAACGCCATAATAAAATGATTGAGAATTGAACGTTTTAAAAGCTACAGAAAGGGAGGAAGAGACAGGACTCGATACCATTTCAAACTTTCCCACTTTATAAAATCAAACCTCGAACAGGGGCTCGTGCCAGGGAGATGGTGCGATTTTCTTCTGGAAAAAAGGACCAACATTTCGTTGACTCCATTTTCCTATAGGGTTCGAGATCGTCTTCCATAAGACTAGAACAACAGTGCTTTCGGGTCATGAGAAGTGAGGTCGCAATCCGTAGTAGATTAGACTGTATGATAGCCACACAGGTCATGATGAAAGCGACATTCCATGCAATAGAAGAGCGCAATCTCAAGTGCTAAAAGAGTTTTATCAGTAAGATGGAACCGAGACGTCTTCCTGCATGCAAAAGCATGAAAACTGCCATCAAGTTAATCAGCAGGAAGACTTCGTCGAAAGATTCGGAGATTTTCCTGCGGACCGTTGAAAGGCCTCATCGAAGAGGGGCTCAGAACTAGTCAAATAGAATTCGCAAAGGATAGGGTAACTGTACAAAATTTCGGCCAGTTTACAATTTCGGCCACTTGTTTTTTCCTCAAATTTTCATGAATCTTTAGTATTTTTCATACTCTTGAGGTTATACAATGCAAAAATAATGAGATGGCAAAGCGTCCGAGGTTTTGCGAGCTACTCGAAGTCCCGAGAAGGAGCTCTGCCTTAAATTATTTTCCCGCATTTTTTTGGATGAATATAAAGATCAACATCAATTTAAATTTGTCTGCCATTTGGGGTGGTCTGATACTTCAGCGTTGAAACGGGTTCCTGAAGGCCCGAAATACTTATGGTTCATTGTTAGAAAAAAATCCATTGTTGTTTGAAGCATCGCAGCTTATTGGGACAGTAAATGTGAACTATGCCAAGTCCTATAAGAAGAAGGGAGGATCGGGTAATTCCATACATCCACTAATTTCGGAAATAAACATTTTAAATAGGCGAAAAATAATTATTTAGCAAATGTTCTGTATATTTTTAGATAGTCAAGACTCAAAAGAAACTGACGGAACCTATTAAGTTTGAATGCAGTATTAAGCAAATAAGTCCTAAAATACAGATCAGTTGCGTGAAACTGCCCCACATTCCCATACATGAGGAGGCGAGAATGGGTACCAAGTGTGACTGCTCAATGAGCTACCCATTCAGACTAATCTCAATGAGCTACATTTACCCATGCCATCAATTAGCCTCATACTTAGTCGCTCAGTGATATATTGGTTGCTCGCATGAATTTTATTCTTAAGGTAAAATGGCTTATTTTGTTGCCTCTTCTATGTCTTTTCGATAGGGAACTTTAGATGACGTCTTGAGGATGTGCTTCGATAATTTTGCATACATTTAGGGATATTTTAAATTTGTAAATTATGTATAAAACAATGTAAATAATATGAAAGTGGTCAGCCTTTGAATGCGGCAATCGTTGAATGTTTCAATTTTTCTTATATTTCTCAAAACAAAAATTCTATTTTGTGAACTATAGTTAATACTATTAACTATTTTCTAATAACTTCGGTTAACGAAATGGAATTATAGCTTTAGGAATTACGAAAAAAATGAAGTATTCAAAAGCTGCCGCACTCAAAAGTAGGCCACTTTCCCTTAATTGTGTATGAATAATTCCATCAGGTGCATAATTCTGGAACCCCCTGGAATGACAGTTAAAATTTTATAATAATTGTGTTATATTCATTGCACGATAATCGTAGTAATTTATTTTAACATTATCATTAAATATCCACATTTGAAAAAATATTTTTCTCCTTCAACTATTACTGATTAAACCGTCCAACTTATGATATTTCTTTCTATTGATTACAATTATTTTTATATATGCCAAATTTGTCGTTTTATTGATAATTTTGATTTGCTTATTGTGAATGAAAGTTTATTAGTTATTAGTTTTAAATATTTTCTTTGTTATTTACAAAAATACTGATCAGTCTGCTTAAGTTCTTCTAATTAGACCACGCCCCCAATAGCTTTTTTCTAAAAATTGAAAAATGTAAATACACTTGATATTTTATGAAATCTTTTTTTTATTTATCATTTTCTTTTTTGCATGTAATGGAAAAGTAGACTTGCCAGTAGATAAATTTTTAGTTGAGAAAATATAAATGGGCGGAGCTTAAGAGAAGGTGTGACATCACTCAATATTTCTCTTTGCCGCTTACTTTTAATATTCTAAATGTTTACTGTATACTTCCTTCGATTATGTACGATCTGGTGGAGTGAAATATGACGGAGTCGGGTTAGTCGGGTTCGATTAGTTTTGTAAAACATTTAATTGATTTTACAAGAGGCGTGGCTTAATAAATTAGAGGCAGAGCTCTAAAACAGTCCATTCTCTCTTAATCCTTCTTACCTAAGGAATCTTGATCGGTAGTTTGCACTGCTGTTTTTTGTGTGGCTTATTCAAGGTATGCCTGTATCTTGTTATTGAACATAAGTGTAAAAATGTCAATATCAATGGTAATTCTTGTAACTCCCACAAGGGGCGTGGTTAAATATTATTAGGGTAACTCTATCTCACTGAAAAGTACTCTCTCCTCAGGGGAAAGAATTCAGTCCATCCCTGAAATTAATTATAATAAATTGAACATTTTCTTAAAAGATGATTCAAATTGAGACAATTCTGACAAAGTGGAGGTACCATGACTATACATATACTACCCCAATAATAATTGCCTAGAACGAGACTGTACAGACCAGTGAAAATTCCCCGGAGAGACAATTTGCCATGGAGAATGCAAAAGAGTTCGGTCTACATAACCATGCAATGAATTGTGAAATAATTTCACTGTGTGTGGTATTTCTCTGGGTTGAAATTCAAACCGACCTAAATAAAAGTACAACATAGCCCCATCGTAAATGCAGAAATGAATGGGGAGGCTCACCCCGTGTGGGGAGAAGTACTCTGGAAAATTGCACCCTGAAATGCCTCAAACGTACCTAAATTACTAATATTCCCCAACTTGGTCGGAATATTATTCCTGAATAATGCATTGAATCCACGAAAATTGCCGCGGTAGTTTGAGAAAATGGGAAGAAGGGGCTTACTTATAACCTCTGAAAGAGTCATAATGGAAATTGAAGAGTGCAAGTTAACACAGAAAGAGATCATTGCAAACTTGAAGAAAATTTGCATTCTTCTGAGGTTTTGCTGAGTGGTTCTTTCTTCTTTCAGGTGATCCGGATAAAATATGACTCTGAATATTTCATAAGCAACTTTCAAATTTTGACGGCAAACTTATCTCTTCATTTTATTCAAATGCAACACTAAGTAAATATGTTAGTAGTTCATCGTGACTACTCGTGAATCACAAAGTTTTCTGAAGTCATTCATGAGCATTTTGCAAATTCATTGAGATTGTAAAGAACTCTGGTGCATTACTTTTCCATTTTTTCCATTGCATTAATTTATCAAAAGTTTGACAAAGGGCAAAAGAAAAGTTATTTACTGTCTAAAAGAGAGGTTATGTAATGAATATTTATAATAAAAAACATTGTTAAATACTTCAGCTCAATTGGAAATTAAAATACGTGAAATATGGATTATGATTTTTTGAATAAAGCATTTGTGGTCAACTAAAACAGGGATCACTGAGAGAAATCCGAAAAAGTTAAAATAACATTCCAAAAATGTTAATTTTATCCTGCAGTATTGATCCGAAATCGGTGTAAATATTATGCTTTTTAGGTGTATTATGGGTTAAAGTTACCCTTTTTCATGTTAATTTTACACTTTAAAAGGTGTAAAATTAACATTAAAAAATGTTGATATATTTTTACACCTAAAAAGTGTTAAAGTTACGTGGAAAAAAAATTAATCGCATCCTCTTTTTTTTCTCAGTGATAGTAAGTTAACCAGCCTTGCAAAACGCCCGTACTCACTTCAAAAAAGAGATCTTTGAGTAAAGGGTTACCACCAAAAAGTACCATAATAACCCATAAAAAATTCTGGCTACTGGATTTTAATTGTAAAATTTACCAGGAAATAGTTTCTGTGCCAGTAAGTCGAATGGTGAACATTACGGATCAAGTTGTGATCAAAGTCCAAGTGCAGTGTAACAACTCCCACCTGTACGTGATTTTCCCTGCCATATTCGATACCTGATGAAGAGGACATCCATCCTCGAAACGTCCTAGAGAATAAAATTGTGAAAATCAAGAAAGGTTCAGCGCTTCCGTCTATTTCCTGCTGCATTTTGTCGAACCGAAATTCTTCTGTAAAATTTACATAAAGATATAGTCGTGCGTACTAATATACATTTGTGTAATTTATACACATTTTGTCTGGAAACTGTGTAATTCTACACGAAATATATAACAAAATTGATTACATAGTTTACCATTACATAAAATTTAAATTAATACATATTTTCAGGTTACGCGTTTTGCTGAAATAGATATTTGAGTAACTTTACAAGAACAATCGTGGTAAAAAAGCAAACCAACGATTATCCTTGTAATCTTTTTATTTACTGTGTAGGGTAATTATTCAAAACTACTTAGAAAAAGTCCATAATTAAGTATAAGTACTTTATGAAATATTTGCCACGTCCTTAAAACAACCTACACAGTAAAAAAAATTACAAGGATAATCGTTGGTTTGTTTTTTTACCACGATTATTCTTCTAAAGATACTTAAATTATGTATTTAAGCACAACGAGTAATCTGAAAATGTGTAATTTAAATTTCTTGTAATTGTAAACTGTGTAATCAATTAAATGATGAAATATTGTACTTTTCAAGTGATGTTCTGTTGCTAATGCGAAAATTGAGAGAATATTGTAACGGAAATGGTTTTTAACGTCTCACGGTATCAAATTTCACTTTCTTGTTTTATATTACGTCTTTTCCACCATACGGCGAAATTAGTGAATAATTACACAACTATGTACCTTTTTTTTTACAGATTTCGTGTAACATTACACAGTTTTCAGACTAAATGTGTAAAAATTACATGAATGTGTACCAGTACACACAATTACACTTTTAATGTAAAATTTACAGTGAAAAGCATGATAAAGCAGCTAAAATTTTTTTACTGTGTACTTAATTAAGGGCTTTTTCAAAGGCCTTAATTAAGCATTTAAGTGGTGAGGTTGAGTCCTGCCATATTATTTACGCTATTCGGCACAAAGCGCTGATGTTTGTCTCATCTCCTCATATTTTTTAAGTAGTTCGATATTTTATAACTCCCTAAAATTATGCAAATGAGTTAAGAACTTATTTAATACTTAATAAGTACTGAATGTGTTATCCGTGATCTTAAAATAACATTTAAGTGATGCCTTATTTTATTATTATTGTTTTTTACTCTATTTGGGGTTTATCTATAAGATGATTGTCCCAGATATAATATTTTTAAAAGATAGTCACATATGCCTTAAATTTTCTGAAAAGAACCATGGGTTAAATCCATTAAAAATAGGGAAAAAATGAGTTATCCGAACCCGGCTAAAACATTAAGTATTTATTAAGTACCTAATAAGTTCCTAACTCTCTATTCTAGTTTCCACTTTTTCCATTAGGATCACTACTATCGCGCAAAAAAATCCTTAATTAAGAACTTAATAAGAGCTTATTAAGGCCTTATTTTATGCACTTGCACAAAGGTCTTGTTTAAGAGCCTGAACAATACCTTTAATTATAGTATTGTGCTAACAGCTTGCGTTTTATTAACTGGAAAGCTTGAGTCTTTCAAAAGTAGCGCACTTTCGCCTAATATTATTTTGGTCCAAAGATATCCGGTATATAGAAATAGTAAATATAAGTCTATTCTAGAATCTGAAACGCTCCAAAAAATTCATTAATGATTATTTTTGCGATTTATCAGAAAATCACGAATCCAGAGAGTATTTATCATAGGGTGACCAGTAGCAGAAATTCAATGAGAATTTTATGGAGAAAAATGTGGCGGGATAATGTTTGTCGTAATCGTTGCACTTTCCCATTGAATTTGCATAGAGATAGTGGTAGAGAATGCAGAAAAGTCGCTCCAGGGAATAAATTATGATTTATTTAAACTGTTTTTTTTACTACTTTTTCTCCAACACGACAAAAACAGCCACAAGGCAAAATTGAGCACCCCCGCGAGCGCGAAAAAAAGGCTTAAAGTTAAACTTTTGCACCATCAGGAGACTCATAAATAATTCTCCTTGTTCTATCCTTGGTTGCTTTTCCTGGGAACACACATAATTTTCCAGTCATTCTTTTGAGACACAAAAATTACATACAACACAAAAAAAAAGAAAGTTCTGAAGTTATCGTGGGAAAGTCTCAACGAGAAATGGAGGAAAAATCAAGCACATAAGCTGTTGGTTAAAAACAAATAATTTTCAGCAAAAAAGCGACGCAAAAATAGCGACCTAAACACATGAGAAATGCTCCAAAGTAATGCGCCTGAGTCAGAGATTTTTCTATAAATATTCACCATTATCAGGCGCATACATTTCAACAAGTGTAAATATAGTGATTGTGCTTATCACACAAATACACTGCCTGACTTCCGATTTCTTTGCCTTACACAACACTGAGAGATCAGTCCCAAGAGCATGCTAATAGATCAGTGTGATCCGTGGTTGTCTTGTAAGAGGCTCCACTGAATTATTTCCTGAAGTGGGAGGAGGTTTTCCGGAAACAGCGACAATGGCCGCGGTTTATTCGCTGTCTTCGAACTTCCGAACAGTCGGACTTTCGAAGATATTGGCCATCGGATTTGTGCTTCTGTCAATTGGTGAGTAAACATTCCTATCTCGAATATTCCATTCATATCGAGAATTTAGTAGTGTTGGTGCTTCGAAAATGACGAAAATTTTGTGAAATCTTGAATCAATTGAACGTTAACTTGAATGGCAAAATAGCTCAAATATGACAAGTGAATTGTTATATTTTTAGTTCAACTATTCTGAAGCTTAAAGTGTTAAAATTCTTTAAATTTAATATACTTTATAAATTCTCCCTGCGTTCGTACAGTAGACTCTTCCAAATTCGGGTATTTGGGACCGAAATGTCAACCGAATTAGAGAGAAATTCGGGCAACTAATTGTTTCAAATGCAACGATTTTTTGTTCATCTGAATACTCATATTGAGTTTATATGCTCAGTGCTATTATAAATTTTATGAAAACCTCTTAATAATGCAAAATCACATCAAAGATAAGACAAATCATGACAAATTTGAGCATATTTGCTTCATTTGATAATCATAATCGAACTTGAAAAATGTCAACAAACTTTTTTTCGAATATAAGTGCCGCCCGAATTAAAAAGTAATCCGATCTTATAAGAGCCGAATTAGCGAGAGTCTACTTATATAAAAATATAAATTTGTATTACAAGTTGATTTTGATTTACTTCTAAACCTTTATAAGAACTTTATAAATTTATTAAGTGCGAAAATTTCTAGAACGGCTTCAAAAATACCGTGCATAATTTATGATTCATCACTTAAGGGGGGCGCCTGAATTAAGACGCCAAATCTTAACTGTTTTTTGCGAAATTCTGGTCTGCCGTTGAACATTAAGTTTTTTCTCTTATTTCCCAAAGGAAAAATCTATTTTGGTATTCGAGGTTAATAGAATATAGTTAATTATATTTACTATATTTTAATTTAAAGAATAGAGTTTATGCTTTGGAAAATAAAAGAAAAATTGAAATATTCAAAGGCTGCCGCATTCAACGGCAGGCCACTTTCCCCTATATGTTTATAGTGGAAAGTACTCTCCCTTCGAACGTTAATGCCTTCGAATAATGTGAATTTTCTTTCAGTTTTCCTAAGAGACTTATAAATTTCTGTTAATATTAGTTAGCTTATCATCAATCGTTGATAATTCCGTGATAATTTAATGTAGATCTCTTACGAAAAACACAATAAATTCACATTGTTCGAAGGCATGAACGTTCGAAGGGAGAGCACTTTCCCCTATACTGTCGTGGATGTGACTTTTCCACCTTTAGAGACGGAGAAAGAGATCAAGTTTTGGGCCAGCGACATACAGAAGACTTAGGGTTAATTTAAAACTTAACGGTTTATTTGACTTATCGTAAATGGGGGAAACTTTGACCCCGTCCTGTCTTTAATGTTTAAGAACGGTTCTCATGGATTAGACATGGTAGATTGGATCCGTAAAGACCATCCTTAAGTTCTAGAAGCAAAGAAAAGCTTACGATTAGGAGGCTGTCAAAGTAAACCGCAGGGGACAAAGTCACCCGTACTTATCGTAAGATTACGACAATCTGGACTGGGCGATCTTATCCTTGTCGGTGGCAGACAAAATCCCGAAAGCCAAAATCCCGAAAGCCAAAATCCAGAATGTTCAAAATCCTGAAAGGACTGAAATTATATGGAGGTGGTCTGATAATTCATCGTGGAAACGGGATCCATATCTGCGAGTGGTGGGTTCCCATCCTGTAGGTATTACGCCGACTACGTCACATTTCTGTCGACAATGCGACGACAATTGGGACCAGAGATAACTAACTTATAGGGCTAGACTATACGTCTTAAAGCGCAAGTGACCTTATCTCTTATAGGGTCTAAGACGATAGGGCTCTATATTCGGCAGTGGTTGGGTTCTCATTCCGCAGGTCCTACGCTACTCGTGAATTACAAAGAGAAGTTGATAACTTTGACAGGAGAGTTTTACAAAAGACAGAGACGGGACAACAAAATATCAAAAGAATGGTTACGTCTCAAACGAGCGCAGTCACCCTCTAGCAAGCAGAGGTGGCAACAGCCTCGACTCTTTCCTGAGGGATGGACGCCAATTCTGTCATCGAGGAAAGGGTCAATAGCCTCAACGTTTCCTGGGGCAGAAGGATGCCAGTGCCTCAACCATATAGAGGGGGCGACTGCCTTAACTATGTTTTTGGTAGGAAACCAATTAGATGGGGCAAAACCCTCAGCACTCTATCCGGGAAAAAACTGTGGATTTTATCGGCCAAGGGAAGTACTTATGACCTTGGCACTTCCCAGAAGATTATTCGATACTATCGGTTTCCGTCCAGGTTAGAAGTTGCCGAAGACGCTGTATCTGGAAGGCAGCGCAGCTTCCTCGGTCCCGATGCTTTCTTTCATTGCCTATGACGAAAGCTGTATCAAGACAGCAATATGAGACGAGATCAGAAACCAGAAAAGGGTAACGGCCTCGGAATTTCCAAAAGAGTGGTGAACCACATTGGGTTTTAGCCCTCTCCCAACTTTTTGCCAAAAACTTATGGTCTGTTGGGTGATAACCAATCTTCCGAATTCCAGTTGAGCGTAACTTCAGAGTTGCCATACTCGCCATACGCGGTAGCTACGGCAAGCTGAACAAGACCTTGAGGGTACCAGCTGGCGATATCCTTACGGCTCTTGTTGTCAGACAAGGCAGACCATTTTTTAGAGGTATTGAACTTCACCTAGGGAAAGGACTCATGCTTCGTACGATCTCAAGCTTCGTAATAACTAAATTTTTCCTACGTTTCTCACTAAACGTGGCTTATCGCACCCATATTTTAATAACTGGGAAATAATTTAATCATTACGAAACTTAGGCTCGTACAAAGCATGAGCACTCTACCCTATTTGGCATAGTGTGCTATATGAAATGGAAACTCCCGCTTTTTTGCTTATTCTCAATAAACCTTCTGTTGATGTCCGGTAATATTTGAAATTAAATTCAAAAGTGAATCATTCGGCAGGTAAATCCGGTAGGGGAAAGTACTCTCCCTCCGAACGTTCATGCCTTCAAATAATGTGAATTTATTTTATTTTTCCTAAGAGAATTACACATAATTTTCGCATAATTATCAAAAATTGATAAAGTTAGACATATTTAAGAGGAAAAATAAAAGAAAATTCACATTATTCGAAGGCATGTATGTTCAAAAGTAGAATATTTTTCTCTAGATTTATTTCCCAAACAAATTGCCTTGCCTGACTAATGCTTGACAATTTAATACTAAATAAGGCAGATTCATTTACCATTCATTCACCTTCGATTCTTCTCCCCAAAACAACCTGATTGAAAATCAACTTTATTAGTCATTCTCTCTGCTGTTCTTATTTTTTTCATGTCTTTTTGGTCTTCTGGAAAATATTCCGAAACCCAATGTGAAAAATGTCAACGAAAACACGAATGGTGACAAATAACTTTGATGTGGGGTAAACAACTGTCCAGCAGGCCCAGAGATAGGAGACACGCTCAGATGCTATTCCTGCTCTTCGCTGAATAATGCAGCATGTGCAGATCCGCCAAATGTGACCCAGATGGAAGTAACTGAATGTGGACCATTGATAAAAAATGCAGTTTGCTCTAAGCGAACCACTAAAACACCCCAATTGACATTCACGGGGCGTCGATGCCTCCCTGAAGATATCTGTGACTATGCCCTGAATCTGGACCAACTATCTGAACAGTGTGACACCTGCACCACAGATTTGTGCAACAGCTCACCTCATCTCACATCCATTACCTCTGTGATTTTCCTCGGGAGTATCTTCAGCCTCCTCAAGGTGCTCCTGCACAAGTGAACCCATGGGTAAACTTACACCTTACCTTGTAAATACAATTTAGCGAATAAAAGGACCAATCAATTCCAATTGTCAATTTCTTCAGGAAATTTCCCAATTGGTTAACGTAAATCTTTGTTGATTAAATGTGCACAAATTAGTCATGACTCAATGCCCCAACTCATTTATTTTCCCAGAAAATTGTCGTCAAATAAATCGTCAGTGCTATCACAAATTACGTCTGGAACTGAGTTTAATATTTCCTTAAGAAATTATCTTAAGAGCTCAAGTTATGAAAGGTCAGTTTCATCAAGAGTGAGACATTCGTATTTAATTGCATGGTACTCAACGACAATTAAAAGATACAAATACAGTAGCCGTACTCACTATGGCGTTGTTATCTCGTAATCTCCGTAATCTGTTATCTTGTTATAATTTTTCATTTATAAAATACATTACGAGAACATAACGAGATAACGATATTACAAGATAACAGCGCCATAGTGAGTACGGCTAGTGTTTTGATATAATAAAACACTGTGGAAAAATGCTGATTGCTTGAAATCCTAAGTTTTAGTGCTAAATGTAGAAAACAGGTAATCTCAAGTAATCCCAAGTAGCAAAAGCTAGCCCTTATATCGCTAATTTTACAATTTCTAATACGGGCTTCAAACTTAAGGCTTAGCAATATGGCTTATCTTCTCTACACTGAAAAAAAAAACGAGGGTGCGATTAACTTTTTTTCTCATAACTTTAACACTTTTTAGGTGTAAAAATATATCAACATTTTTTAATGTTAATTTTACACCTTTTTAATGGTAAAATTAACATGAAAAAGGATGACTTTAACCCATAATACACCTAAAAAGGGTAATATCTACACCGATTTCAGATCAATAATGCAGGGTAAAATTAACATTTCCGGAATGTTATTTTAACTTCTTCGGATTTCTCTCAGTGTAATTTTGCTTATCTTTCTCTAATTTTGTCAAGATTCTTGGGAAAATTTTGCCTTAGAATTAGTTACTGAGAGCAAATTGTCCATAAGATTTCCAAAAACCAGTAAAATTGGTTGCCATTAAGAGGTTACGTCGATCAAAAAGAATATAGAAAGAACAACATATTTTCTCAATTTTTTCCGACTTAAAAAAATATTTTAATTTAAGTTTTTAAGCATATAAAAATACATCATTTAAACTATAGGGCAAATTAAGCTAATTCAAAATCTGCTCCAAATGGAAATTTTTCGCTACTCCAATTGGAAACGGCATTGTTTTCATGATAAATACATTACTAAATTATTATATTTATATATTTTCTATACCACAGTTTCATTATTCAGTTAATTTTGCTCCAAATGAAGCGAAAATCCATTCATATTCACATTTTTTTTGTTAATTTCTCAGAAAAATTAAAAGTGTACCTTTTCGCCATCGAATTTTTCATCGATCGACCTTAATTTCCAATGAAAAACACAATAAAGTGACTGTTGATTATTCGTTTTGTTTAACATTTTTGTCATATTTGTGGCTAATTTTAGTTAAATTAAGTGCTAATCTTTATTGTTAAAGGTACGTGAAGTTTTCAAATGAAATAATTACCTATTTCGTGAACAAAAATGGTTTTTCTGAAGTGTCTGCAAATGCTTCAATAGGAAACCCCGGAAATATGATTTTTTGGAGAGATTTTCCTATTGTTTTAAATGGGAAAGGAGAAAAGACCAGGAATAAGAACAAATCCTGCACTCAAGAGCAACTCGACAAGGTCTTGGAAGCCTTTCGTCGCGGTTTCAATTACACTGTTTGTCTCCAATTAGAAACTTTCCCTTGTCTCTATTTGAGTTAATTTGTTTGCAATAGAAGCATTTTACGCTCGCGTATTTTTTTTTTGTATTTAAGAAATTTTCAAATTATATCTAAAGAATCTTCACTAAACAGTTCACATTCATTTGCTACAGGTTCTAACAGGGGTCACAAGCTCAGGACACCCAGGTTAGCAGCCTACATCTATTTATCCTCCGTCATCTGACAAATGTATTCGTGGTCGGTTCTCAGTTGCTACAAGACAAAATCCTGAGTTTGATTCAGCCACTTTGTCGTAGCCGTATGGCGTGCAAGTGCATACACTGAGGAAAATGGGAGTGCGATTAACTTTTTTTCCTCGTAACTTTAACACTTTTTAGGTGTAAAAATATATCAACATTTTTTTATGTTAATTTTACATCTTTTTAAGGGTAAAATTAACATGAAAAGGGGTAACTTTTACCCCTAATACACCTAAAAAGTATAATATTTACACCGATTTCGGATCAATACTGCAGGGTAAAATAAACATTTCCGTGCAGCTTCTCTGGGCTAACTACAATGCATAAAATAAATTGGAAGTCTAACTTACTTATTTCTATGATCCGTTTTGTTCAAACTAATTTTATATTTTGCCTAAACCAAGTCTTTTAAAGCATCCAAATTTGATGAAAATGAGTATTTTGAACTAAAGCGTATAATTCATGCGAGAAACACTTTTTGGCTGGATATAAAAGGATTGGAGTTTGTACACTCAGAAAAATAATCGAATAAAACTTACTCGAATCGATGTTGAATTAACTCTTTTTCGTTGTGATTTTCGATTAACTATATTTTAGAGTTGATTTTACTTATAATTAGGTGTAATATGCGGAAGAGTTGTTTTAACTTTTTTTTCCTAAAATTTACATGACAAAAGAGTGTAAATAAGTCTTTTTATGACTGAAAATAACTAGTTTTAAGAGTTAAAATAACACGTTTCAAGAGTTAAAAGAAATAGTTTTTAAAGTTAAAATAGCTGATTCAAATCCCAAAATGAATATGTTTTGTAATTTTATGTTTTTTTTATTTTAAAATTTTCTTTATTAATATTTTCTTGACCTCAAATTCCCTACACACAGAAAAATTCTGACTTTAAATTAAGGAATATATAAGATCCTGGAAACTTAAATTGGACGTGAATCCCCGAAGCGTTTAAGTTTAGAAGATCTGAGCGAAAGAAATAGGCTAGAATCCCTAGCTCTTTCAAGTTAAGAGATCGGGAGAGTTCTGCATTAGCTGGAGAATGAAAAATGTCTATACAGATTTGCAAATTGCAACTAAAACTAAATGATCAAGGATTTAGAATTACGACATTGGCATTCATTGGATGGGATTTGAAATTAAATTCCTGGGTGATTCTGTTTAAGAATTTTCCATTTTTCCGTGTGTATGTTCCGAGCGAAATTTCACGTATAATGCACACACATGTCTTCGTGAAACACTGTTAGGTATATTTCTAATTGATGATCCATATGAACTTTGTCACACGAAAATCTTCTTGACTGAAGTATATTCTTAAAACGAAAACACTTAAGCATATACTTCAGTAGAGATGACATTTGACATTGAAAAAGGCTAATAATTACATCGATATCCGACGAATTAATTCAACTCGCACGAGGAGTTGTTTCAACTCTATTTACTAAATTTTACAGCAAAAAAGGGTAACAATTACATCGATATTCGTAGAGTTAATTCAACTCTGCCATAGAGTTGTTTTAACTTTTTATGTTTTTTCTTAATGTAGTCAGATGAGCGATGTTATTACTAAATTTTAGTAATTGCGCAATCAAAAATTTGCTGAATTAAGAAAATTAGCTTAAAATATTCAAATTTACTTTTAATTCTAATTTGTTCCTTTTGATGTTGTGCTTGTTGTGCAATCCTTTCGTCAGGAGTTGCAGCAGTAATTTTGGAAATTCACAACGCACCAGGAGAATTCTGCAATTTGAGAAAGACCCGCGGGAAAAGCACTGTAAAGCAATCCGTTGATTAATTAAATTACCCTGACAGATATTCCAAATGGCATTACTATTGAATTAGTAAAATGTTTATGGGTGGTAAAATGCGGGAAAATCCAATGGTATTTAGCACATGTGAAAAAAACAAGCTCAGTGTCAATTTTAATTAGGATTTAATTTTTAAACCATCGAGCTGAAGGGGATGTGCTACCAAAAAAAAGGTAAACGATATTTTGTGGAATTCAAGAGGTGACAGATTAAATTTATTGACACAGAAATTGACTTAAGATAATGCTGTGCTGAATAAATAAGATCAATATTGATTTCCTGTATCAATTTCTTGGAATTGGCATCATTTACCCAGGGAAGATGTTTAAATCAATATGATGCTGAGGAATTGCATAATTTTCAATATAATGACCTCATAATCCAATAAGGATGGCACCATGAGACGTGTGTGAACGAATGCTTCAGGAAGAATATTCGTTCCGAGGAAATTGAATTTTTCACTCCCCCCTCACAAATATTTTCCAATTCATACAGTTGTAAATTGAAAATTTCTTCTCGGTGAGAAAATGGAATATTTGCTTGTGGTTGCGATAGAAAAAAGTTCCAGTATCACCGTATAAGGAGGAAAGGTAGAATGAGATTTTTCATATATAGTGAATACTGTAGGGAAACGGATGTATTTTTCCATCGTGTGATGCAATTTTCTCTCTTCTGAAATGGAATAAAAGAAAAGGAGGTAAGGAAAAAAAACTGCAGAGACACAAAATATAAGGAAAATATCTTGAATATAACCCAGGAAATCCTTATTCATTTGCAATCCCTATTGAATTTTCTTTTTCCTGCCACCAATAAAGCTGCAGGTTAATGCAGTTGTTTGGGACTTTGGACAGTTATCCACCCATCCAGGATAATAATACGGAAAACACCAACTATTTTTTTGTCGTTGTTGCCCTGAAACTCTCTCTGGGGAAGCTCATTAATTTCCGTCGCGAAAGTGAAAAGTTGCGGGTGGACAGATGGGTTATTGTGTATGGATTAAGGGGGCATATCCGTGGGGTCATTAATCACTTGGGTTAACTCCCATTTACGGAATCCATCAGGCGATGTGTAATAATTTATTGGATAATTGAGCGATGGTTGCAAGGAAATTATTGATGAAAATTTACAATAGAATTCAATGCAATTACATAAATGGTATCACGGCTTTTAAAAGAAGTTACATTTTGATTTTAAATTAAATTAATCATAAAATAAGACATTAAAGACAGGGCATAAAATTATAATGTGCTATAGTTAAATATTAACTGTTCAATAATACTATTTATTTTACAAATTCAAATAAATAAAATTACCGGTAAATCTACAAAATGGTTAATACTTGATAAAGAAAAAAGATTGTTGTTAGATAAATAACGATCAGTCAATAATTTAAATAATATCCGCGTAAAAGATTATTAAACAGGAAATAAAATTCTCTATTCCCTTTGTTGAATCTCTCATGATTGTTGCACTATTTTTAATAAAGTGTAAATAATATTTAGAGGAGATTAGGGCAAAATGTCGCAAGACGGAGCGCGTTACTGGATTCCACAAAACCCAAAAAACTTGTAATCAGAACATTGTAGGCAATATCTCTTTATAACTTTCCTATTAGGCTATTATGCTATTTTTTTTTAAGAAAATGTTTTTCTATCTTTTAAAATTAATTTTGGGTCAAACGGAATCAGGGATGGGATAATTTGTCGTTGCGAAAACCCATTTTCCTTATCTGAAATTGATATTCCTCAATTTAAGTTACTGAATATTTGTGTTTCCTATAAGGAAAATCTAGGGTAGTGGCATTACTTATAGCATTGTTGAAATTTTTGTAATAAAATGATTTCGAGGAACTACAAAATCGTAATGTGCCATCATAACACATTAACTATTCTTAATTTAATGATTTTCAAAAATCATTTTGTAACAAAAGGGGTGACAAAGTGTAAAGTGCTCGAACTCGTGACTTAGTTAGAAGCTATATTTAAATATTTCGCTTCATATACCGTTTACCGGTTCACAACCGATTTGAACCGACTTATAAAAATTGCTCAGAATATTTCCCGAAATACCTTATGATTGGGACAAAAATTCGTTATCGGTTATGAACCGATTCATAACCAATTGGAACCGATTCAGATTTGTCAAGAATTCCAAAACCATCTAAAACCTTTCAATGAGCCCCAACATAATAACATTCGGTTAAAAAATATGCTCCCTAGAACTTTTTAAACTTTGATCTTGAAAATCGTTATAATGAATGATTCTACGGAATTTTCGAAAAATCAAAAAAAAATCACAAAACGCGCTTTCAAACAATTAAAAAAAAACTTGGTTTTTGTTGGGAAAGGAAGAGGTAGTGTAAAAATTAGAGGCTGCGATAACCCTTTCACGAGGGCCCATTTTCCTCGGTCGAACCAATCAGACTGCTTCCGATGCCAAAGAACTTATTTTTCGGTTCCGTTTCAGAGAGGGGAAGTAGGGTAAAGTGGTACAAGTTGGACAATGGTACAAATTGGACAGGGCTTTTTTCTTGATAAATTTAGTACTTAATTTTTATTTGTATATTTTTAATGCTTTAGTTTTATAATTTGATTTCTTGTGCTTAAAAACATATTTTGTACTGTATTTATCAAGGAAAAATCTATGTCCAACTTGTACCGACGAATTGTCCAACTTGTACCGACGAATTGTCCAACTTGTAACACTAATTCCAAATTATATCACTTTACCCTAGTTGGCAAATTTTCAAATAATGACTGTTGAAATATTAATAAGAGGACTAAATCTTATTGAATTCAAATTATTAATTCAAAATAGTATAAACTGAACTCTGTACAAAAATGATCAGTAAGACAAATTAATAGCATTCAGAGGTCGCATGACCTTTACAGGAAGCAAAATAGAGAAATAAGCCCCTCTTTCGCTACCTGGTAAAGTGTTCTAGAGTATGGCACCCTTAATAAAAAATAGAGTTGCGAAATATGCGACTCCCTGAACCGGGTATATGAAGACACAAAGACCTGTATGATGATTCAGGAACAACAAACCGAAACCGAAACGGAACCGAAACCGAAACGGAACCAAAACCGAAACGGAACCGAAACCGAAACGGAAGTCAAAAATAAAACATACCGCAAACATGAGTTCAATTCCAGTTTCAGACGATTTTGGGCCTCATGGTGTATTCGAAAGAGCAGTTCACGTGGAAAAAGACACAATCAGCGCCCTAGCCAAGAGTAACCTAGTGTTCTGTAGGAGTATTCTATACCACTATGATAATGATGTTAATGCGATATAATAAATTTTTCTAATGAATTCTTTAACAGGATCACATTACAAGCCAGGCCCAGCGAACATTAGATGGCCATTACGAGGAGGCCTATTAAGTTCTCAGTGATTGACATTAATTGAATTTTCAAATAGCTTACCGTAAGTGCCCTGCGGGTAACTTTGACACCGTACTGTTCGTAAGCTTTTCTTTGCTTCTTTGGATGATCTTTATCGATCCAATCTACCATCTCTGATCAGTGAGAAAAGTTCTTCAACATAGGAATTAAAGAAAAGCTTACGAACAGGAGAGGATCAAAGTTACTCACATCTACGGCATCTACGGTATCCGAATTTCCCTACTGGGTGTAAATGTTTAAAAGCGCTGCAAAGTAGGGAAGACTGGGGCAAATTTTGTCAAAACGAAAATTTCGATATTTACTATTTTCTAAAATAAAAGAGACTGAGTCTTGAAATTTTTATTATAGATAGCCTTCATGAACCTTCTCAAACTTACAAAGTTTCAAAGGATTCGATGAAGGATTATGTAAAATAAAAAATAATGAAATTTTGAGCCCTATTTTTGGAATATTTGGCTTACAAGAAATATGAATACTAATTAGCTCAATTTAAGCACATTTCTCGTTAAGATAGAGAAAAATTATCTTCGACAAAGTTGTAGAGGAATAGATTTCCTATAAGAATATATCTATTTGATATTTTTAACGTTTGCGAGAGTAAAACGTCACAAATTATCCGAAGACTGACAAAATTTGCCCCAGCAATTTTGAGAATTTTCACAAAATCGACTTTTAGAAAATGATTTGAAAATCACATTGCATTTGAGATAGAGGAAAATAGTCTTCTGCAATGTTGTAGAGCAGTAAATTTCCTATAAGAATATACTCATTATAAAACGTTTAAGCTTTCTCAAAGCTCGTGAAAGAATTAAATATGCGTTTTGACAAGTTTTGCCCCAGTCTCCCCTACGTAAAGTAAGAGATCCCTTGAGACAAATCTTGGCTATATGATCCGACCAGTAGAGGAATTCTGTAACAGTATGACACAGTCATATGACGAACTTAGGATTTTTTGTGTGGTAAATTCAGAAAAATTAATCAAAAACCCGATTCATATCAGTTACTAATCTTTTCATAGAGCTTCTTGCAATGGTAATTCTATACTCATTGGTCTTTAACATTATCTTGCTCCCGAATTTACCATTAAAGCTTGTCATATGACATTGTCATAATATACAGAATTCCCTTACAGGTTAGAGTATCAAAAGCGTTGACCCACTTCGTCCGAAAGATGTAGTGGATATAGAGGAAGTTTTCTACTGCCGCTATGTATGATTAGAACCTTTTCCTGAAACTTTTTGGTATTCATGGGTAATCAAGACAGGAGCATTCTTGAAGCCCAGAAAGTGGTTCTCATTTGAATAATGTTTCAAATTAGGTTATTCTACCACAGTGAAATAAGTTAATAAAGTTACTAAAATATTTGAAAGTCTTCTCCAAATATCTAAATACTAAAAGTTATTTTTAATTTCGCATTTGTCTAACACTTTTAAATAATTCTGTCTAAATTTCTACTCAGCAAAAGGACCAAACCACCAAAACTTTTTCGTATTTTCTTAGTATTTCCTTAAAAAATCAACATCTTCCATCTCATATGTAATAATTCAAGAACCATATGAAGAGTACATTTCGTATCTTGAGAACTCTTTTCCATCCAGCTACGAACTTATAACAAATTTCCCTTTGGCGGCTTATGTTTTCTTTCCATTTTCCCACAATGGAAGTATTAGACATAAATTTAGAGTGGTAAAAAAAATCTGAATAAATTTACTTATATATAGAAAATTATTCACACATTTCCCGCCATTCAGTCTTCAGCTAAATTGCTATTTCTTCTTGTTCTGAGATATTTTCTTATCAGATGGAAGTCTATGTTTTTCTTCAGATTTCCCACCACTTTTTGAGTTACAAATTTCCGCAGATTTTTTTTTCGATGGAAAATAAAGCTGGAGGAAATTTTTGAAGGGGGATTTGGGTAAAATTCCTTTGGCAAATTTAGGAAGAAAAAACTATTGGCCAATTCTTGGTAATTGTGTGCACGTTTTCTTGAGACTGGAAAATCAAATGGGAAAGACATACAGAAAGTTTAAGTAAATTATATTGTGAATTTGAGGAGAACAAGCAAAAGTACAAAGTTGGAAATTGGCGTTAGCATCAATTTATTTTCCTCATTCGTTCTTTCCTTGGCTTTTCTTCCAAAATTGTGTTGAGAAAACGTGTGAAAGTGGTCCTAACAAAAGGGTACAGAGCATTGTTAAGAAGAGGCAATTGTTAGTCAATAAGAAAAGTTCTACTCTTGGTGTGTAGAAGTCGTCTTCCATGGAAAAACATTTTAGAAATGAAACTTGTACTTGCAGAAGAACAATTTAGGGAGATTTTAACTTTCAATTTCATCTTCTTCTAACTTCATTTTCTCACCCAAAGAAAAAAAGAAAGTGTCCCAGCTCTTGGAGAGACTTCTAGTGAGAACATTTGCTCGTCAGGAGAAATTGGAACAATTTAATTCTGGCAAGAATAGCATGATGAAAAGTAGGTCATTGGAGAAAAAGCGAACAAGTGTTTTGATGTGAATGATCCCCCAGAACAAACTTTCATTACAGTCTACCAACTGGAAGATACACAATGTACTAGAAGTCTTTTTCTCTTGCGCTCATTTCGATTTCCAATGGGAATTATTTGTCGTGGTTCGAATCTGGATGTTACAGACTTTTATTGATTGCATTTCTCAAATTTCATTATAAATTTTAGAGAGAGTTGTGTAAGATTATTGTGACTGTTTTTAATTGAATGAACTTTCAGATGGTAAAGAAATTATAGAACAATAATTAACTGTAAATAGTTCTAAGGTTCTCTATTCAAAGGGTCACCAATTTAGTTTTGTCGGAAATTCCAAGACCTTTTCAACGAGTCCAAATAGGACCCGATTCTCCTGATAATGCGCTCCCTAGAGCCTTTTTTAACATTTGACTTTGAAAAACCGTTATTAGGATTGATTTAACGGTGTTTACGCACCGCACATGGTAGAATTTCCGCCGGGGAAATCTTTAAAACATATCCAAAAATGAAAAAATCTCACGACGCATTTGCGTAATTCGTTGTTAAAACAGCGATTTTGGAAGGATAAAGGCTTTTTTAAAAGGACTGTCCAGCGTTTATCGCCCTGGGCCCCGGTAATTTTTTAATCTTACATCAATACCTACAAAATGCGCCTATCCTCGTTTGTGGCGATTCCGGGACCAGTCCCCGGTGCGTGGCCTTCAAAGTTGAAGCCAATTTCTTACTTTCACATACAAATGCGTATGGGAATTTTTCTGCACTCGTGATCGTTATGCTAAATATTTAAAAACTGAAAAGTTTTTCCGTATTATAAGATACCTTTCCGTATGGAGGGATTAATATACTAAATTTTTGTTTAAATAAATTTTTTCCTTGGAACACTGTGAGCTGAGTCCGAGATCAATTTTGGAATTGGCTTCAAATAGCTCCATATAAAAAGGCCAACTTGCCAGGCGCTTGCTTTTGACCATTCTCCTTTTGGGAGTTTATATTATACCGCTCTTTCCTTGGAGTTCGCCTAATATTCCCTCATAAAAATAAATATTCCCCTGATTTCATCTAATCATATTAAGCAAGGATTAATAAACTCGACGGGCAGTTAATTGGTTTAACTTAATTAATTCATGATACAAAATATAAATAATTTATGATATTTGTCTAATTCAAATGTTCACAAAATTACTAAAATTTTTGGTTTCATTCATATCAACGATACCAACCTACCCTTTCAACGCCTAAAGCACTCTAACTCTTAAATTCTCATAATCAACTATTGAGGTTTAGTTCGTTGACTTTGCGGTTCTTGGGTCGATAAGCCGTAATGGGGCAATACTCTTAAGTGAATTCTGTCGAGAAAATCATGAATATTGTCGCAATCATTGATAAATGATCACACAGGGCCCAAGGGGGGAGCATACATGTGCATGCACTGATGAAAATCAATGGTGGTGCTGGGTGAGAGCTGAATGAGCAATAGCATTCCGAGAGCCACCCAAGGGATGGGGCTCTAGAGTACATTAGAGCCCAGGACCACAGAGTCAATCAACACTCCCACAGAACAACCTGAAATATATTGCATGTGTCTCGGTGCTTTGAGGGAATTTAGTAAATTTCGTTTTATAGGCTTCAGCGCTAAATTTGCTCCACTGAACCGACTGCATCCAATATATTCGGTCAAATGCCAAAATATGCACAATATGCAAAATATTCCCTGTTAAACATCAGCCACTTTGGCTGGACAATGACTTCATTTATACGCTATTAATAAACCGAATATATTTCAAAATTTGATAGATAGGGTGAAAAGAGTGTCTGTTCAGTAAAGAATCATCGTTGACAGTTACGTCAAACTGTCAAAATATTGAAATTTATTTAAAGTATCCAATAGCAAATAATATGACGCTATTTTGTTATTTACAGGTGTTTAAATTTCATGTCCCAGACGGTATTGAAACTGCCAATAGGTATAACATTTTAGTTATTATCTTTAAAAAAATATATACTTATATTTCCTAAATTTCCGAACATTTTGAGAAAGGTGAGTTATACATATTCAAATAATAAAAAAACAAAAACACGAGACCTTAGTGAGTAGTTACGCAAGTTCTTTAAATCCTTAAAAGTTCTTAAAATAATGATTCACAAGTCTATTTTTTTTATAATGAGAGATTCTGCAGTTTTCAGCATTTACCGCCGTCTTAGAGTTGGTGACCTACCTCCAGAGAAACTTATTCGCAGGCTCATTGCCACCGTTTTTCTCTGGAGGTTACACACCAATCAACGTTACGCACTATATAGTAAGTTTAATCAAAATTAAAACTTTAAGTTGAGAGTTTCACTATTCAGACTTCTGGCCCAATCAGGATTTTAGGTATTCGGAAATAAAGCATCGCAGGATTTTGACTTTGGAAAATTTGATCTTTCGGGAATTCGGCTATTCAGAAATTTGACTATCCGGAATTTTAGCATTTTCGAGATTTTGGTTTTCGGAATTTTGGTTATTTAGAATTTTAACTATTAAGGATTTTGAACCGTTCGAAATTTTGACATTTCGAGAATTCGACACATTAAAAATTTTGAGCTATTGGGGTTTTTAGTTATTTAAAATTTTTGCCCATTCTTTTGCTTATTTTGAATTTTCGCTATCCGGGATTTCTTCATTCATTGGAAATTTTGGCTCATTCAGGATTTTGAGTATACTCAGAATTATAGCTCATCCGTAATTTTGTTCAATTAAAATTTTTAACTATTTGGAATTTTGGATAATTCGGAATTTGATATTTTGAAAGTTTGACACATTCGAAATTTAGAACTATTTGGGATTTTATGTATTTCGGATTTTATTCCATTCGAGATTTTGGTTATTTGGAATTTTGGCTATTCAGGATTTTCCCAATCATTTGGAATTTTGATCTATACCGTCCATACAAAATTTTGATTATTTAGGATTTTGACTATTCGGAATTTTAGCTCTATCGGAATTTTGGCACATTCAATGTCTTGAACTATTCGATATTTTTCATGATTCGGTAATTTAGGTATTTGGGATTTTATTCCATTCGAGATTTTGGTTATTCGGGACTTTCCCAATCATTGGGAATTTTAGTCTATACAGAATTTTGATTATTTAAGATTTTGACTGCTCGTAATTTTAGCTGAATCGGAATTTTGGGACATTCAAAGTCTTGAACTATTAGATATTTTCCATCATTCGGTAATTTAGGTATTTGGGATTTTTTTCGATTCGAAATTTTGGTTATTCGGAATTTTGGCTATTCGGGATTTTCCCAATCATTCGGAATTTTGGTGCATCCAGAATTTTAATTATTCAGAATTTTGACAATTCGGATAGGAATTTTAGCTCATTCGGAATTTTGGCACATTAAATGTCTTGAACTATTCGGCATTTATCATCATTCGGTAATTTAGGTATTTGGGATTTTAGACCATTTGAGTTTTTGTTATTAAGATTATTTACTATTATGGATTTATCCAATCATTCTGAATCTTAACGCATTCAGGATTTTAGTTGTTCAGGATTTTGACTAATCGGAACTGTCTATTCAGGATTTTAGAACATTCGAATTTTGAGATATTCAAAATTTTCTATTCGGTGTTTCAGCTATTTGGCTTTTGAGCCCATTTGAGATTTTGATTAGCAGGAATTTTAGCTAATAGAGAATTGTCCAAGCATTCGGAATTTTAATCCATTTAAGATTTTAATAATTCCGAATTTTGACTAATTAAGATTTTAGTTATTTCAGAGTTTTGTATTTTCGAGATTTTAGTTAATCGGAATTTTGGTTATTCGGTATTTATCTTATCATTCAGAATTTTAGTTTTTTCGTATTGTGATTCATTCAGGATTTTGATTCTTCAGCTTTGATCTTGATTATTTAGCTCATTCGAAATTTGGTTAATATGAATTTTTACTATCCAGAATTTTGGAACATTCGGGAATTTGGCTTTACGGGACTTTGGTACATTCAAAATGTTAAACTATTCGGGATTTTGGATCATTTGAGATTTAACCTATTTAGAATTTGGCTATTAGGGATTTTAGCATATTCGGATTTAGGTTATTCGGGAATTTGCTTCTTTTAATTCCTATAAATCTTTTCATTATCAAAATGAATTTAAACAATTTTTGTTTTAATTGCCAATATAAACCTACCTTATCGCTTGAGGGTAGTTTTATGCCACAGGTGTCGCTAGTAACTGTTCTCAATTTTCAATTCTCAAGCTTTCTGTCGCTCAATATGGCTACATTGACCTTCTTTAGTAATAACATTAAAATTTAATCCGTGTTTCTGTGAATATTCATCTGAATTGTATGTATAAACGTAGTCATCGATTGATAGCCAAAAAAAGGCATTAAATATCGTGCCTATGGGATATTTGCTAGTCTTCCAGATCAACAGACCATCATCCAGTCCAGCAAATTCATTTTATTGATTTGCGAATTGCGAGACAATCGAAAAACTTCCTGATTTGTGCCATCAACCGAAAATCAAACGAAGAAGTGAGCAAAGGAAGTGGTTTGAGGTGGAAAAAAAATCGAAGTTATATAGGGCTTTCGGAAATGTCTTTCTAATGGTGTGATTCCTTCCTGCCTATTCCATTCCCCCAGAGGCTCAATTGTCTCATTCTTGTACTGTTGCTCTCTTTTCTTGCTAAATTGCCGAAAAGAAGCAAGAGGACAAAATCTATGTCAAATGGCGAAGGAAAATGGGCCAGAATCTACGTTACATGAATTAACTCCCAATCCTCCTCCATACCCATTCCACAAAAACTTCCTGGCTCTCGTAGATGACTTAAGGGTTTGGGTACCAGGGGAAGGGATTGAAGGGCGGTAGGGGTGGTTTTGCCAAATGTGATTTTCCTCTTCCACATGGACACATTTCATTGTTTTCCATTGCTCTGTGGAAAAACACAACGCGCACCCCATAGTTGATGTGATAAGGACTTAAGAAGTTAAATCTGGTGATTTTATTTTGTGTGCTCTCCCTATAATTCGTTCAATAGTATTACATTGAATGCTTCATGTATACTGGTTCCTGCTAAAGTGTTTTGGGAGTGAGAGACCCCTTTCTGATCGCCATAAATGTCCAAATATTGATTGATTCTATCACTAAGCAAAAACCTTTTAAGATGCAATATTCTGGGTGTTTCGCAAGCTTCAAATGCTCTTAAAGTTTGATGTTTCCTATTAACATGAATTAATTTTACAACTATTTCATTGTTGAATCGAAATTTGATCTTGAATGGCCTCGCCGTAATAATGATTAAAGTGTGCAACATAATCCCTAGGGGAGTCCTGGTAGTAAATACTCTAATAAACTTATATACCATTTGCTTAAAGTTTCTCTATACGATAGCGGATTAATATACCAAGACCATCTGGATGGTTAAAATATGCCAAAATGAAGAAAAGAATCATTATGTCCTGGGAAATTGTTAGATTTAGGGATGAATTTAAGCTACTAGTCACAAGTGTTCCCATTTTCGCCGCTAGTGCTTCCATTCTCGCCGTGACTGTTCCCAAATCGCTGATTATATAATTTTAAACGTCACATTGTCAAATTCTCGAAATTCTATTAACTGTTCTTTTTTTAACTTATCTTCAACAAATTCTGTCAAAATTACTACATTTTCAACGTTTTCAGAGATTCAATTAAATTTTGTGACGATTATAGGGGTAGGATATGACCTTTCAACACTCCGCAACTACACTTAATTGACCCACGACCGAAAGGCCGGCAAATGGACCTTCTAGGTCCAGGAAAAACACCAGAATTCCTGTTGTAGACTTTCAGTTACTTTACTAATACCTTTAGACTTTATTTTCCAACCGATTATAGGTTCTCCTCACAAGATCTCCCTCGAACGAACCGGGTTGGATTTTTTAAAGTACACCCACGGACAAGCCGGGACAGATCTTTAACCCAAACCATTCTAAATTGAAAAGTGAAATATGGCACTCTTTTATTGTTACAATTTTATATACGGTGCTCGAAAGAAATAGGGTAAGTGTGCCAAATTCCGGCCAGCTTGCAATTTCGGCCACCTTTTTTGTTCCTTGAATTTCTATGAATTTTTAGTTTTTACATACTCTAGAGATTATACAATGCAAAAGAATAACAAAAAATGTAGCTTCGATAAACGAGATGACGTGAAAAAGGCATTGCAAGATCTCCTGAAGGGTAAGGAACTATGAGAATGAAGGTGGCCGAAATAGGTCACCAAAGCTATGTCTACATTTTTATTCATTTTAAAATGTATTAAGAATGTTTTTAGAGTAAATAAAGACGATAAGCTATCTATAAGGTTCTAAGCAACACTCCTTAAGTAGAAGGAATAAAACAATCAATTTATATTAAAGATATTACATTTCAAACTTGAAACTTTGGCACTTGCATGCAACTATGACGAAATTTGGCACACTTACCCTAAGGTCTAAAAGCCAAAAGTTGTTTTCTTGAGGAAAATTGAAACAATCTTATTTTTCACTTTATTTGTCAAGTTATAGTGGGACTTTTGAGGAATTGTGGCTTCAAAAGAGTTCCCATTTTCGCCGCCACTGTTCCCGTTTTCGCCGTGACTGTTCCGATTTTCATCGTTACTGTTCCGAATTCACTGTTTCTATGATTTTCATCGCCACATTGTCAAGTCATCATAATCCCATTCATACTTTTTTTTAAACTTATTTTCCACAAATTATTTACCTGATTTACTAAACTATTTTTAATTTAATTTCTCTGGCTAGTTATTATGGTATTTTGGCGGAAATTAAAAATTGTATTAACATTCAATTTGACTCATATTCCCAGTAAATCCCTTCAATTTTTCTGCATCATCACCAAGACTTTATATCTTTTGCAGTAAAAATCCCATAAAATTACCGGAAACATTAAAGTTTACACCAGATAAAATCCCATGACTGAAGTCTCCTTCAATCTCAGTAATTTGCAGAATGTCACGCTACTTCAGCATACGAGTATTGCACATTTTTATGTAAGTTCTACTATTAATTCACATTTGATTTTCACCTCACTGCAACTTTATCATTTGCAGAATAATTGAAGATTTTTCCTCCCGGAAAGTGCAAATGGGAACCAAAATTGCTGCTGGAACGTTTTAAATTTACGATACCGGGGGATTCTATATACAAAATTAACTTTTAAATAACCACCCATCAATTATATTCCGCCACTTCCATTCACCAACCACCCTCAATGCCCAAATTGCGAGATAATTTTGTAATTACAAACTTCGTTCCTGCATTTTAAATCCACTTGTTTACTCGCTTTTTCAATAAAACATTTTTTTTTTGATCCTGTTCCACCCGCGGAAATCCAGCCAAAAGGCAATGAATTTCCGCCCAAAAAAAATTCGCATCTAAGTTAATCAATAATTCGCAGTGGATGCGTTTTTTTCCTCGGTGCAAAATGATGAGTTTGAGCGTAAATGTGAGGAAATTATGAAAAACTGTATATTCATTGCAGAAAAAAAATCAGGACACAAAATTTTATCGATAGTACTGATTAAGCTTTGAGCTTTCAGCAACTTTTGCCATCACTTCCGGATGAGAGCAGACAAAAAAAAAGCTCCAGGAGCAAAGCCTGAAGAACAATGCTGTATTTTGCAACAATATGGGAAAAGTTTTATAACCAATCATCATTTAGGAAAAATTGTAATTCTCTTGTGATTCTTTTATGATGTTAACAGCAATATCAACAAAATTTTCCTACTGTTTCATGGGAAAATCTCCCAATAAATTTGGTCATTCGATTCTGGGAATTTTCTCTGGTTTTTTGTCACTTCCAATGAAAAAAAAACCCAAATGATTTTCCCTCGGATAGAGAATCATGAATGAAAGCATCCACCGGGGTGACATTCAATTAAGTACATAAGCATGTAATTTCAACAACAAAAAAATCGGCAGGGGGTATATTAAAAATATTATTTACAGCAATCGTTATTGCAATTTGCCCCCAAAAGCATAATTTTAATTCAATTCTCTCGCGAAAAGCTCTCTCATGCATTTTTCATTAGACTTGCACAATCCACCAAATGAGACATTTTAATCACCTTATTTTTAGGAAGGTGTTGCCCTAACAGTGAATATATTGCACTGAGGTGAAAATTTAATAATCGCACCTCGGCATCCCCATAAAAGCCACCCTAAAGCAAGATGAGAAATAAATTAGGAAGACAAGGAGTTAGTAACATCTGTTCAGGTGCAGGAATTTCACGCACTTTAACACCAAATGTGAGAATTATTTTTCACGAGAAGCTTCTGGAACACATATAAATTTAGTGAGTGTTAATTTAATGACAATGTATGCCATTAAATGTGAGAAATTAACGAAGATAACATGTAATTTACAGGCTTTACAAATTCGTTTGGAACATTAAAAAAATTAAAATCTCAGAATAAAAAGAGAATTAAAAAAAGAGCATTTGCATATTGGTACGATGTTTTATAAACTCAGGGATATAACCTCCTTCCGGGTGCGTCAGTGGTGTTTCTTCTTTCAGGGATACGAAAAACATACAGGATTTTTTGCCAAAGCTTTCGGCGCTGCAGCACGCTTTCGTCAGTGGTCAAACTGTGATATTGTCTCTGAAAATTGTCTTAAGTATCTTCACTACTCCTAATGAGGGTACACAGGGAATTTTGAGATTTCTTTTTGGGAGTACTTCACTGGACATTGGTCAGAGGCCAACTCTGACCAAAGCCGAAAGCTTTGGCAAAAAAATCCTATGTTATCTCCCTGAGTTTTTAAAATTCTACACGTCAGTTACCACTCGATTTGGTACGATGTGATGAACGTTTCCCGCGAGTGATTCTGGATAGTGAATTACTCACGAGAAACACTTATTACACGACCTTCAGATCTAAAGCTTAGCTTTATCAGGATTTTTTTGAAAAATTTAACGGATCGGATTATTAAAGGTAAATAACATATTAGGTTCTCAAAGTCTGCAAACCATTCTACGCACTGCTACTCATCCCTGGAGATTTACGCAAACCCACGTCTCCGCAGAGAGATTCATTTTCTATTATCGTAGATACGAAGAAGCTTATCTTTAATTCCGGCACTTGAAGTTGGTCTTCATTGATCCCATTTACCATATCCGATCTGTAAGGACCATTTTTGACTGCTAGAATTAAAGAAAAGCTAAAGCGTGTCCACGATAATATTGTTCCAAATGATTTGATATTTTTACGACAGATATCACTGGCTCCACATTTTGGTTGTATGTAAACATCGTAACACATGTTTTTACCTTTCTTTTGCTGAAACTCTCATCAAATTTTGTTCATTTTTCACTGAGATACGAAATAATAATGGAAAAGAGAAGGGAACTGATCGTGTACATAATACCATTCGTTTAAGAAATACGCTCTCTAGAGCATTTTTTAACCCTTGACATAGAATAACCCGTTATTGGGAATGATTCAAAGGTGTTTTCGTGTAAAGACGAAATGTCCGCCTGGGTAATCTCACGCGTTTTCGAGCAATCCCAAGAAACATGGTTTGGGAAGTTAAGGGGAAGGGTGGAGAGGAAATGAGGGGTATGATTACGATACTTGGATCGACTTATAGGGGGGTCCCTCGAAGGTCCCAAGTCGCTATCTCTTACCGTTTGGCCTCTAGAGCTAGCGACAGCCGGACGGACACACGGCAGACGGACAGACGAACAAACAGCGTGATTTCATTTCTCAGAAATCGTATGAAACATGTAGATTTGTTCACAAAAGTGGTCTCCGGGGAATGGAGTTAGAGCAGTAAAAAGTATATCTGGGGAAAGTATATAATTTACGGATTCTTTATCGATTCATTGCCGATTGAAACCGATCTTGTCGGATTGGAAATTCCAAAGTCTTTCAAAAAAGTCCTAATCAAGGTAATTTGGTTGAGAAATATGCCACTCAATGTGATTCAATTTTGATCTTCGAAAATTTGATTTCGAATTTCGAAATTTTTTCCGATCAATAGTGTCTGGACGAGATATTCACCTTGACTATCTCCAAAACATATTCGAAAATGATAAAAATATTGGACCTGTTTTCGAAATAAGGAAAAGAACAAAGGTTTTCGAGAGTTAGGAGCGGGGTGGTGGAAAAAAGAAAAACCTTCTGGGGATAATGTCCACTTATTTTGGCAGAGCGGGGTGGAGTGGGGGGTCACCGAAGAACGAAATTCGATATCTCTTTCCGTTTGTGCCCTAGGACGGTCACAAGTTGAAAAAAGTGAATTGTATAACTGCTGTCTCCTTGAATTTGAACAGTAATAAACTTTTTCTTACTATTTTAGTAAATTTTCTAATCACTGTTACACTATCTTAGCTAAAATAAATAACACAAAGTTGGATTTTACACTATGAATTTGACCCACCAGAAATTATTTCTTGATGGATATAAAAAAGAATTATTTAAATTTTATATAAATTTGTGAGTTCTGAGTAATTGTTAGTTAAATAAATTATCACAAAGCTAAAAAAACCATGATGAAAAATAGAGTCAATTGCGACATTTTTCTGAAAACAAATGAACTTCTCGAGACAGGAATGATTTTCCAGATTTTCATTAACAAAACATTGGGAGCCATTTAAAACGTTGTTGTTTGCCAAACAGATTTTTTTTAAAGAAAATACCTTCATAAACTTCTTCGTAAACAGAAAATCGATTAAGAGATGGCAAAGCGTTCCAGCTTTGCCGAATGCTCGAACTCACGGAATAAAATTTACTTCCATTTTACTTTCCGTTCACTTTTTAAATCTAAGTAAATTGATTGAACAATAGGTCTTCTAAAGTGGTTTAAGATTGCGTTTCGAAAATTCGATGTCGAAAATTTTTTCGGACATGATCATAAGTGTCTATGAACGAAATGTTCACATGCACTACCTTAAAAAAAACATTTCTAGTAAATTTCTTACAGGGGGTCATCAAAGATTATAGTTGATATCTCTTACCGTTTAGGCTCTAGGACGGTAAAAAGTTGAAAAAAACTAATTTAAGCTGATCTCTAAAATTGAATGTAGCCTTTGTATATAGGAAACTTTGTATCCTTTGGGCATAAAATAAACTTCAAATTGAATTGAACAGTAAAATTTATGATATCAAAAGTATTTCAGTAAATTTTGAACTCTCTCGAAGCCATTAAAATGACTAAAATAATTTGAAGGAAAAGAATTGGAATTATAGTTTTAAAGAGCGGAGCTACGTTGACCATTTAAGAACAATTGCGGCGAAAACAGGAACAGTCAGGGCAAAATTGGGAACAGAGTCGCAGCAATTTTGGAGAAGTTAGGATTCGGGACATTGAATAGATGTTCATCAAATAAATCCTGGATTTATTTAAAGTACAGGTGGTCCCAGTATTATGCATATTTTCGGGACCAAAGAAAATCGCACAAAATGACTTCATGCATACCGAAAATTTGCACATCTTCAGGAGATTTCTATCGAATACGTTACAGAAACGCCGCAATATATGCAATACATATTTTTCGTCAATTTTTCGGGCTATTTTCAGCGTTAACGGTTCTTAAGGAACTATTTTCATAACGGTTCTTAACGGATACACCTAAATCGCATTCATTTAGGAGTTTTTTTTTTTAAATGATTCAACAATGAGGCTCCTAGGGATAGTCAAAGATGTATAGATTTGATTGCATAATCCCGTTTTTGCATAATCCTGATTTGTGTAATCCCAGGATCCCCTGTATTATCGTAGGCAATAAAGAAAAAATTAAGTCAAAAAATAATTTCTCTTCGCAATTTTAATATTTTTAATTTTTTACATTTTTGTCATCATAAAAGTTTTTTCGTGAGTTTTCTTTATTCGGTTCTGCTGCCATCTATAGCAAACATGCAAAAACATGAAAAGTACATCACTATACGACCCAAATATCTCCAATGATTCCTTGATTTCTTTCTTCTGAGTGTTTGCAATGTCCATTGGATATTTTGGGCGGGAAAATTTGGTGTGAAAGGAGTGAAGAAGATCAATTGACAGGCAGTGGATAATAAATGATAGGAATCAAGGGATAAAAAGTTGAACATTAATAAATTTTTTCCTTCCCTTCACACATCTCTTATCGTGTTAATCTCCATGTTTTGGAAGTACAACAAAAAAGAAGTGTATTTTATGCAGAAATTTATTATATTCAGCCGAAATTCCGTATCCAGAAAAAAAATCTCAAAGAGGAGCAGTTTTTTTGCTTGCTCCTTCTGGGGGGACACAAAAACCACAAGAAGGGTAATTTATATCCATGGGCCTCCATAGCAGAAACATCGATATATCATTCTTTTTTGACAATTTTCTTCCCGGCTCAACAATTGTTTCCTCTCTGCAGAAAGCTTATGTACACTCCTTTTGAGGGATTTTCTTCCCCAACAAAAAAAAATCACCGAGGACATTGTGTGGTTGGCGGGGGAATTCCTTAGCACATTGATAATATTATCAGCAACTCATTTGAATTATCGCAGTTTCACATGGCGGAGGGAATGTTGTGTGAGAAATTACCAAGATGAGCCACAGAGATTGCCTTCACCTCGTAAATTTCGCCGTTGTTGAGGAAAAGTGAGAACAATTGAGCTCCACTAAAAAGCTCCTTTGCATCCTTCCCATCTCCTCAGAATGAAACTATTCATTTACGAATTTTCCACCCAAAAAGACAAGAATTTATGTTCCCCCCAGAATCTTTTTCTCTTGTGTCTGTTTTGGATCAGGAACCTGACAAAAGGACAAATTTCAAGAGAAAAAGTAAATTGAGCAAAAGAGGGATTTATTAGGAATATCACTGCATCTAAATTCTTTTCTTTGCCCAGCTATTTGACACTCAATCCCTTAAAGAAATATCGCAAATGGTGTAAATCTCAAGAGAATTTCCTCTTCGGTGATTTAACATGCCAATAAAATTTACTTTGAGGCTTTAGGGGGACTGCAAGAGATGTTTATGTCTTCTTTTTGAGGATTCTCTTAAATAGAATAATATTATAAAAAGAAGGGAATTCAATCTGATCAGTAGAAAATTCAAAATGGTTAGAAAATTTATAAAAAAAAAAATTGAGTCTTACGAAATGCGCGCGAATTATATAACCAACAAAAAGCTTTGTAAAAGTTTGTATTTTTTCACAAAGAGTATTCGTAACATTATCACTTGATGAACATTTATTGTTCTTTTTACAAACATTTCTTCGTACAGTTTTGTTTATCTGGCAAAATTTTACAAAAGTTTGTAAGAGAACAAAAAAAAATTAATCAAGTGATCATGTTACGAACAATGTTTATGGAAGAAGAACATACTTTAACGAACTTTTTTGTAGGTTATACGATTCATGATCATTCGGTAAGTCCCCATTAAGAATTCTTATACACTTACAAACAATTTTACGAAATTTTTTTGTAAAATTTTAAGCGCAATTTAAAGCGTGTCCACGATAAAATTGTTCCCAAGTAATAATGTTTTAAAAATTAAGTCTATTTAATATTTAAAAAAAAGAAAAATATTCTTTAAAACTTTAATTCATTGTAGATTTACTAATATATTGTAGATATATTAGTTTTGTACTGCTCGAACTCTACGGTGAGAGCAGTATATATAATCCCTCGATTTTTTTACTCCCCAAAATCTCCACCCGGAGACCACTTTTCTCAACAAATCTTCACGTTTCAGACGATTTCTGGGAAATGTCGTCACAGTGTTTGTCCGTCTGTCCGCCTGTCCATCCGACTGTCGCCAACTCTAGAGGCCAAACGGTTAGAGATAGCGACTTGGGACCTTCGTGCAATATCTGGTGAAAACGGAGTAAGACCTTTTTTCGCTTCTTTCAATTTTTATTCGCTGCAACGTTTCGGGAATACGATGTCCCCTTCATCAGGTCCAAAGAGCGTTTTGAAGAATTTAGTTACATTTCTAAAAGAATTTTTAACATTTTCAAAGGAAACTTACATAGAATAATTAAGGAAGAAACACGTAAGGTATCGTTACACTTAACTTGCACTGGGATTGGTGGACAAGATTGGATCGTGGAGCTCATCACCATGGAGAGAATAGACACAGAATGAGTTGGAAATTTCAATGTTTTAGAGATTAACCAGGCAGACATTTCGTCCTTAGACGAAAATAGCGTTGAATCATTCTTAATAACGGTTTTTCAAGGTCAAAGGTTAAAAAGACACTAGAGAGCGCATTTATCAAGCGAATGGGGTCATGTTTGGGCTCGTTTGAAAGGTCTTTGGAATTTCCGACAAAACTGAACCGGTTTCAATCGGTTATGAATCGGTAATGAATCGGTTTATAAGCGATAAATAATTTTTATACGAAATTCAATATTTTGGGAAATATTTTGAGTGATTTATGAGTTTTAAGGTTTTTAGCCATATCCCTCACAGATGTCGAAGGATTGTCTTTGTAGCGCATCATCACCTTTTTCTGCAAATCTCGATCTCCAATATCCTGTTTTTTTTCACATTCAGATTTCTGGGCAATGGTTTCACTATCGAGGAATCGAAGAATCACCCTCCGGACGGACTGGCGTGAGGTATTTGTGAGTTTTCGAAGGTCCGCGTAATTGATTCCAGGATTTCCTAGATACGTGTACACTTGTACACCTTCTTCTGGAGTCCGACGGAAACTTTAAGCTCTTCTCAATTCATCCGGTTTTCGTCAGAAAAACAAACCTCTTTCAAATTAAAAGAATCGGGTTTTTCTCCAAAGCTTTCGACCCTTGGTTCTATTTGTAGAGTAGTAACAAATATCAAAAATATTTAAAAATTACTAAAACAAGCATTAGACTTAGACGTTTTTCAAATATTTAAAAGTTAATCATTAATTAACTGGTTATGTAAGTTTCGCCCGAAAATCAATTATATTACTCTTAAAACTTTTGTGGAGGATCTTTTGAATGGTTTTTGAATCGTTTTAAATCGGTTGACAGCTAATAAAAATTAAATGATGCGAAAGTACTTTTGAGATAGCTTCTAACTCACGAGTTCGATCACTTTGCAAAGCCTAGGACACTTGGACACCCCTTTTACGTAAAATTAAATTTTCTTTTGCTGACAAAACGTTTGCAGGATTGGGTTTACAATTTATGATAAGATAATCGTATCGTACCCATACCCTGTGCTCTTCAAAGCCAATGATTTGTCTATCAAGAGTATCTAAAGCCTTCAACAGCTACATTGATGTAAGTAGAAAAATTTTTCCAATCCTATTAACTTTCAGAGAAGAATGAAATTCTGAGAACTGTTGCAGCAATTGATGTCGTTCTGGCTAGAAAAGTATTACCTTGACGATGGCAATCGCTGTGGGAAGATAATTTCCTGCTTTCCACTTACTTTCCACAGATACAGTCACTGTGGGAAAATTCTTTCTTAGTTCGGAAATGGCAGGTGTGAAAAAATCCCAGTCTCATAGCCAAAGCATCATTCTTTTCATCTTCTTGTGCAAAGTTTCCCAGAGATATAAAACACCTTTTATCCACAATTTCTATTCTTATTCCAACACACCCAGTGACTCTATTTATTTTTTGCTCCAATTTCTTTTCACACCCTTTTGACGAACAAGATGAAAGCTGCCGAGGACATGAAATAAAGAAGGATATCTCCGCAGCTAAGGATATCTCTTCTCTCACCCAGCGAATATTTACAATCTCTATCGAATTTTTTTTTCCATTTCGTCGTACTGACAACACAAATGAAATTATGTTCTCAATAGCAAATAGGTGAGATTGCTTATTCTTCTGCGTCCCACTTGAGAGTTTAAAAGTGGTGAGAAAATCCTAATTCCATTTTTCTCAATTTCCCAAACCCTTTTACACGCCAACCCTTACACAAAGGAATCACAGTGGCTAAGGAAATTCGCAGACTGCACGAATTAAAAATTATTCGACTTTTAGAAAAAAACTTCCAATTTAATAATCCCTTTAAATTTTCCTTTAATTTAACCGATTTAAATCAATTGATAGGTGATTTGAAAACCATTGCAAAATGTGATGTTATTTGAAATTTCAACAATAAAACCGCATCTACCGATTCATTACCAATTTATCAGATGGACCGGGGTAACCCGCTTCAGAATTTCAGGGACTTTCATATGAATCCAAAATTATTTTGCATTGATTTGGTACACTTTTTAGAAGATTAAACTTCTTGAAAACTATTATAACAAGAAAATGGAAGACATTACTGTATGTAAATTATTCCCATGGATTATTCCAAAGAATATGCATTCATTTATTGAAATTATTTTTTATTGGGGGTCACCGAAAACCGGGTGCAGATATCTCATGCCATTTAAGCTTCTTCGGTACGAAGTTGAAAAGAAAGTTGATTATATATAATACTATTCTTACTTATAGTTGAAGCAGTAGGGTTTAATAAAATTCTAAGAATTCAAGATAACAAGATAGGACATGGGAGTACTGACAAAATATTTAAAATCATGGCATATTGTCCCTTAAGTTAATATCTAGAAGATATGAGCTCTAAAATACTGAATTAAAATTTATATTGTCTAAAATAATAAATTAAAGTTATACAGTGGAACCTCGATAGAGTCAACCCTTGATAGAGTCAATCTTCATTAGAGTCAAGAGCTATATTTTTACTCTACGGACTCCGATAGTGTCAACTTGGATACATATTGACTACGATAGAGTCAACTTTTGTTTTATTATTGAACTAATAAAATATTATATGATTTTATTGATCTTTTTAAAATTAAAATTAGTCTTTCGGTGTATTAACGTATCACTTTGATTATAAGAAAAAATATTTATGTAGGGACATAGTGAGCCCAAACAGAAGTAGATTTTGATTCTGCAATAGTGTCTTGGATAAAAGGTAAATGGAAGTCTATTTGCACAAAAAGTCGCTGAAGTTCGAAAAATTCAAATTCAATTTCGAATTTTTGTACTAAATGTTCGAACAATATGGGGAAAATTTATCAAATATCACACTAAAAATCTGGAAAAAGAGTTACTCAGTGAACTCAAGCAAGAACAGTGAGCGTCGTTGTTCTGTTTTTTCCTCACAACAATGTGAAGACCGTCACATTTTGACACTTGAGCAATTTTTGGGCTATTTTTGTCCCTATCGTCCATAGAAGCACAAAATACACAGAATCAGACTCTGTTGGACTTTCCAAGGTTAGATGTAAGACTTATCATTCATTGTGTTTCTCAGTTTAAGTTTTATTGTTGATTTTTTCAGTCCGTAAAAAGTGTCTCGTCGTTAAAGGAAAACATAAACTTCCTTAGAGATACCTCGGGATGCACCTTTAGTCCTCTCAATAACCTAGAACAGACCTTTGTCTCAAGCCTTACCAAGCATACCCCAACATGTTCTTCTCTCTCTAGATAGCGCTATTTATTTAGTCATCAAGTCAAAGTAACGATCATTCTGCATAACGTTTAGAAGAATATCGATTTATGTAGATATTATCAAGACTAAAAGCCGATATCTCTGACCGTTTGGCCTCTACCTGACAGCAAACGGAAAATAGACAGATACTGCGACGTAATTCTTCTCGAGTTGCAATATAAGGTAAAGTGCCCTCAAGTCGACCGGTTCCTCAATTCGACCGGTAGAGTTATTCAATTTGTTAGTATTTGCACTAATATTTGGCGTATTATCTAACATTAAGAGGTCAATTATTCCATAAATAAATACGAATCAGTGACAATTTTATAAAAATTCACCATCAAACATTCAAATATTGAACACCGGTCGAGTCGAGGAACCGGTCGACTCGAGGGTACTTTACCTTATACACTGAGAAAAAAAAGAGGGTACACATGGCATTTGTTTAATATACTGAGAGAAAAAACGGGGGTGCTATTAACTTTTTTTCCTCATAACTTTAACACTTTTTAGGTGTAAAAATATAACAACATTTTTTAATGATAATCTTACACCTTTTTAAAGGGTAAAATTAACACGAAAAAGGTTAACTTTAACCCCCAATACACCTAAAAAGGGTAATATTTACACCGATTTTGGATCAATACTACAGGGTAAAATTAACATTTCCGGAATGTTATTTTAACTTTTTCGGATTTCTCTCAGTGTATAATTAAAAAAATCAATGGATTTTATATTTCTGTCTCTTTAAATTGGAGCAATAGAAAAAGAAGAAGAAAATCTGAATGTTGTGACTTTCAAGTCCGGGTTTATCGATTTTCCTCCCAAACAGATCGACAAATTCCATCTTTTGTGCTCATCATTCTCTCTGTGCCTCTGTGGGCTGCAAAAAGGAGTGGAAATTCAATTTTTTGGAGATGAAACGCGCCGAGGGAAAAGCGGGATAAAACATGAAAAGTCTGGTTCGACGAATCGAAGCCGCCAATTCAATGATCCTGATGCCTTTCGCTTAATCAGGTTATGCCTAAAGCTCTCATTTCTCTCCTACAAATCTCTCTGGCTTGGATTGTGTCTCTTGGATACTTCCCCACAGCATTTCCCAGATTTTCCCCATGCTGTGAGAAATTTCCACCAAAAATTGGGTGGCTGGAAAGTGGCAGCATCCCAATGAAGGGAAGAGGCAACGAATGGCCCAGAAGGAACAGTTCGGCTCCGACTGTCTTCGGGATTGTGTGGGTTTTTCCACGGAGAACCCATCAATTTTCCCAGCAGAAGGAAGTTCAAGAGGTCATTGTGTGGCTGGAGCTTTTATATGATTTTCCACCCAGTCACCACTCAACTTGGGCGCACTTTTCCTCCAAAATTGGAGGGTTGTACAAGATGTTAATTGATGTTGAGTGCTGGTGGCACATCAATGGACTTGTTAAACCAAACACTATGCGGTTCTGGTAATAAAATTCCCGAAGAAGAAAAGGTCGTTAGTGAGCACTCTGATAAATTTAACCCTTTAACATAGCTCAAAATAAAATTAGAGTACTTGACTATTAAGGGATTCACTTATTCTCTATTTGTTGTGAGTCGAAGCTATTTTTCTAAAGTTTTTTTTTAGGAAAACCTATTCGCGTATTGTGCTTTTTTGTATAAAAAATTAATTCTCAAGAAAAACTTCCTGTAACAAACCAGATATCCTTCGAAAATAATTAAATTTGTTTGAATACTATCCGTTAAATGCGAATATTTCGAAGTTTAACCCTTTAAGGACGATTGGAACACCGGTGTCCCATTGAGAAAATAATTTTTCCTGACTACTTAAAATTATTTTTTTCTTATGTTTGTACGTAATTGAAAAATAGAAGATTGAAGGAATCTAGGATATTTTTTTGCAATTTGCAAGTCTCCAACTATTTGCTATATAGTAAATATTTAACCTTAAAAATGACGAATTTTTAAATTCTCATATTGAAAAATGATTTCAATTTTTTATCATACTTCCAATTTTCTTTCAAGCAAATTCGTTTTTGAAAAAAAACTACAAAATTTATAAATAATATTTTTCATTAAACTGAAAATTATTATTCATAGGTATTGTCAGAAAAATTGCTTAATTTTTTGGCTATTTTTGTCCCTATTGCTCATAGAGGTAAAAAATGCATCATATTTGAATCTTATGGATTTTCCAAAGTCAGATGTAAGACGTTTCATTGATTTTATTTATCGGTTAAATTTTTATTGTTGATTTTCGGTCCGTAAAAAGTGTCTCGTCGTTAAAGGGTTAATACGTTCTGAACATTACAAAATTTACCCAGAACTTAAAAGGAACGTATAACCTTCTATTAAAATATTTATTTATTTATTTTTGATGTACCGGGCTGTTTTTGCCATTAGAAACTCCAATTTATTTCCGTGTTTACCTAAAATTAACATTTAAAGCAGTAATTTAATTTTGTCGATGTACGTCTGCCGCCGACTTCAAGATAAACCGTCGCTAGAAAATTGCAAAATCCTTTTCGGATATTTTTTCTTAAATAATCTAAAATATTTTCAATAATTTGTATTAAACTCCCAAAATTTAAAAAAAATAATTTTGATATTTTTCTAGAAAAATCGAACTTAAAATTTACGAACCTAGAAAATACAAAAGATTAAATAATGGTTTTATTCCAATAAAAAAAATGAACAGTTTGTAGCCTTTAACTGTTCTCAAGAGCTTCTGCATTACCGATTTCTCTTGATCTTGGTTCTTGTCTCAAGTGTTTGGTGGTTTCAGCACACGGAGAGGACTGGCTAAAACAGTCGAGACAGGGATCAATACAACGAAAAGTCGATAATGCAGAAGCACTTTGAGAACAGTATTGTGCTAAAAAAACATGTTCATTTTTCATTGGAATAGCACCATAACCTACTTTAATATTTTCGTTTAGCGAACTATGCCTTGATGCTTTATTAATTAGATAATCTTTTGACTTACGCATTAACTAAATCATTTATTTAATCAAAAATTTCGAAAACTAACGAATTATAATTTGTTTTGACAATATTGCACTCGGAAGAACAAACTTAGATTGGATGTTCAAGTACCTCATAAAGTGCCAAGAAAATTGTTTAATCAACAAATAAGTGCTGCCTTTTAACCTCGTCCCCAAAAGTCATCGAGTATCTCTACAGTCAAAATTACTTTTTAATGTTCTAACTCGTTTACATGACTTTTCTGCTGAATTTTGGGAGGAACAAATTAAGCAATAAATCGCTACAAGTGTCACTCCCTCGAGGCATCTTTCCATCTCTGCCTTATCAACATTATCCCGGATTGAAGATGTCTCATCTTAAATGATTATTTCTCATGCATTCTGCCCAGAATTCCAAGCTGAATTAAAAAATATGGGGTGATTTTCAGAAGAACAATAGAGAACGCTGTTAGTCCAAGAAACCGCCTACAGCTGAAGAAGTTTTTTTTTCAACTGATCTCTTAGTCACTCTATAAAGTCATTATCCCCGGAAAAATAGCATTGTTCGCCAAAGAATGCTCTTAAGAAGACAATACATCTAATAATTTACAACGCAGTCCAAGGAGGAAGAATTATTGCTTGCAAAATCTCTCATGATTTTATTCAAACTTCTTCTCAGACTTTTTTATAAGCTCCAGATGGGGATAAAGTCTGCAGAGCAGGATCAATTTGAAAGGAATTTACTGGTTCAAAGCAAATGCTATGAGAATTACTGTACTGTCTCTCTATATGCACACTCTCTATATGCACAGCTTTTGTGTCGGTTGCATTCAAAATCAATTTATTTACATTTTGACAAAGTATACTAAAGAAAATTATTTTCTTCGTAACTAATTTTTCTTGTTTTTAATTTTCTTAATTTTATTTTTTCTGTCTCATACTATATTTAAAATAACACGGGAAAATCTAGAACAATAAAAAAATGATAATTTATTAAAAGAAAGAAAAAAACCGTTGGGAATTTCAAAAAAAGTTGTGCATATTCAGAGAGAGAACTGTCAAAAAAAGTACCCAAACTGTGCATATAGCGAGACAGCACTGTACGAGGAAAAATAACTTTTTCCAAAGAGTTGTCTTTGGTAAGAGAGTTATCTCTCTCAAACTAAATTCTGACCGGTTGTAATTATACTGTTTCAAATTTATTGATGAGGAAATAAATGGAAAAAGCCACTTAAAACACAATCAATAAAACTTTGAAAACACTCTTAAATGACAGAAAACGCATTATTTACATATAAGCGTATAATTCATGAGAACAACAATTTTTGTGTTCATTGTAAGGCGCTTTGGTCAAAAAGTTCAGCACACTTTCCTTCAGGGGCTCGCAACTTCTTAATGGTTTTCGGTAAAAATATTACACTATGCAACAAATTCACAACTTTCTTTTGCTAACGAAGATCTCACATGGTACGTTCGATAGAGTCAAGTCCCCTGGTTAAGAATCTGGCCTTGGTTTTGCTCCATCACGTCACAATTTTTTTTTTATTAATACTTTTCATGTGTGTCAAAACGTGCAAATCAAAAATTGGGCCCGATCTGACGAGGTCGGATTTCATCAAGGACTACAAAAACATTATCTCCAGATCCAGAAGTTTTTCCCTTCATACCTCCGCTCCCTATCCACTACAAAACCATGTTTTTTGAATTATTTTAAAAACGGAACTATAGATTTCTCTCTTTTGGATATTTTTTTAGAGATAGAGATAAATTTTGCATGATTGAATGTCAAAACTCAATCACTTTGGAGGGCCCATTTTCTAACCGATTTAGTTCAATTTGGATTTCATGGAAAGACATTGTAAATACGGACCCGGCAGCACCGGTCTTCATGGATGAAGAATCGGTTAACTACCGATTTTTGAATAATTTTTTTCGATTTTTTCCAACTTGGCCTTAAGTTTGTTCCTGAGATATAAGTCAAAACGGGGAGAGATATCGACTTCCGGGTTTTGATGACCCCTCCCCCTTACGTGGACATTAACTCGGTCTTTTTTCGTCTTCCTATAACCTTTCTTTCTGTTTTTCTCAAATTTCAATTATTTTCACATATGTTCTGGAGGTAGTCCAGATTAAAACTTCGTCCAAACATACCTTCAATTTCCTGTGACCGGAAAACACGCCATCATGAATTATTCAAGGTCAAAGATCAATCACTTTGCAGGGCTAAATTTTTCAATTGATTTGGGTAAATTTTGAATTTTTGGAAAGATCTTGACATTTATTATCTGGACGTATCAGTCCGAATCGGTAATCGATTGGTCGGTCATGCAATCATTATTGATTTATTTTTCTAGAATATCGCTTTTTATTCGTGCGTAGGCATGTTACTAATGACAAGATCATTCTAAAATGCACACTTCTTAGCCAATTTTCTAGTTCAAAATTGTTTTTCGGTTTGGAAATGAATTTAATCGGTAATAAACCGGTATAACTAACTTCAGATGACTCAAGCTTCGAACAATTCATTTTTTTCAATGTGTTTTAATTGAATTTAACCCATTACTGTATTTCAATAGCTTGTATAATACCTTATATTTTGAGAAAAGAGCTGTGGGTCAAATACATAAAGAACGTAGAAAAAAATTAAGTTGTCCGAAGCTTGAGACATCTGATGGTACCGTGCGTCCTCTACATCCAAAAAACATCCAAATAGAAAATTCACTTTCGCAGCTCTATCTCGTAAATTTGAGCATTCCGCAAAGCTCTGATACTTTGCCATCACTTTTTGTAGCCTTTTTTTTCAATTTGTAGGACTATTACTTCCATTTAAGTCGCTCAGAGCAAGAATGGGCTATTTTAATTGAAAAATGCATACGGTTCTGTTCTGTGAAATTCAGTTAATAAATTGATGCAGCAGAATTTATTTAAAACTGCCCTGAAAGCTGTTATAGAACATCTTTAGTAGCAGAAAACGGAACATTAACATATAAACGTATAATTCATGCGAGAAACATTTTTTTGCGGGAATCTTAAAATCGTGAAGTGAGTTGAAACTTTAAAATCATATCAGTATTTCCTAATTCGTTGCATTGAAATAAATCCGAATTATTTTTGTCCCATAAAAAGGTTACATTTTCACCTGACCTCAGTGTTTATCACAAAATTAGAGGATTTTAAAGGGATGGCTCAACGGATTGCCTGAGGAAATATAAAGAAGCTTCATTTGCTGAAGTACACCTCACTATTGAGGTCTAAAACTAAGGGATGTCATTATGGTGTCATTGAAAATGTTGGTAAATGTTTAATGAGAGCCAGTAGGTAAACAGTAAGTTCACAAAAGAGGAGGAAAACACGACATGAAAATACTCCTTCAATGTGCAGAGGTTTAAGCTTGAGGATTAAAAATATATAGAGCCATGGTCTCGCTGGGTGATTTGCAAACCCAAGTTAAACATCATTATAAGTTGCTCTCGTAATTCTGCAAGTTTAAATTCACTGACCTGAATATCCGACATAAATAAACTATTCATTGTATCAGACATCTCTGGCTGCAGGACACTGCAAATGAAACTTTCACTCCAGTAACACGTTGCTTTTGGAAGGAACATCTCTCTGTGGACTTTCTCATGCATCCCGGAGCTTAAAGTCAAAATGTCACACAATTTACTGGTGATGCCTATTGAGTAAGAAATCTCTGTTACATTGCTATTCTCTAGGACGATTGCAAATCAATAAAATGCCAAATTAATTGAGATCTCAATGAGATTTTTTTTGTAAAGTTGAAAATTCGCATCAAACAGCCACACCGTTCGCTAAATTGCCAATTAAAGTTAATTATTAGATGCCTTTAATTATTTTGCGAGAACAAAGTCAGTCTCCAGCTCGAGGATATATCACTTGAATGAAAAGTCACTGAAGTGTACAGACGAAGGAATCACTTCATATTGCTGCCTGATGGTATTTTAACCCATTAGTGTTATGTTTATGTTGATTTTATGATATTTATGTTTAAAATATGAAACGCTATAACGCATATCGATCGACATTCTACCAGAGTCTTTGCATTTATCGTTCTTCCTTAACGACAAAAATTGGAATTTTCCTTCTAGTAGCGATAAAAAAAAACGTTATGCTAAGACAGCAGTGGACGCTTGTGGCTATTCTCCAGAATCTTCAAAAAGGCGTGGCCTATTTTATCAAAAGCGTTATTATTATGTATTTTCCAAGTTTTAAAATATTTCAAGTGATATTCTCTCGATGAATTAATAAATATTAAAAAATTGGTAATGACAATCGCACAATAACATTTGTTTATAAACGTGTTTTCAAAATTTCCCATGGTAATGAGCGAGATGACTAGATCTAGGTCTCACTCACTTTCATTGAAATGTGAAAAACATGTTTACAAAACAAAAGTTATTGTGCGCTGTTTATTTAGATTTTACTCCATCAAACAAATAAATATTGTACACTTCAACCCCGTGTTTAGAGATAACAGAGTTCCAATATAAAAAAAAATAAGAAAAGTATTAATTCTTCTTAATCTGCGCCGTGTCTTTGATTAAGTCCTACCTGATTAGGTCTGTTTCTTTTCTCCATGTTCATTAATGATTTCTGTTTCTGAGTGTTTTCTAATGGTGACCCAGGGAATCCAACAGAGATCTCTGAACACCTAAACATGGATTTAGCTCTCATTGAGTCTTAGGCGATTTAGAATGAACTTCATTTAAGCCTTTAATATTATAGGATAGGCCTTTAATATCTAAAACACCGTTGTGTGTTCCGATTACACCTCTTATATAATACGATAAATACATTCCGTTTGTTGATAAAGTACGCAAACCAAGGAGTTACTCAAGATCGAAAATTTGTGACCATATTCCGTTTATTCCATTGGGTTCCAATGTAATTCTAATGATTCTAAATGTGTGATTCCTTTAATTATGCAATCCGGTATTCTGTAATTCTCAATTATTCCATTCTGTGATTCTGTTTATACCCGATATCTTCGACTTCTTCGACTTTATCGAATTTCAGATGTTGCTAAATGCGATCAAGATAATTTTTGAACAATAGGAAGAGCTACAATGTCGTTATGGAACAGGTTTAGGAAATATCTAGCTAGAAAGTTTTCCACATTTGGCCTCAAAATAATCAAAATAGGGTTAGAATTCAATTTTTGGAAGAAAGTTTGTGAAACTCTAAAAACAGAAATATCAGTCCATTTTTGATTAAAATTTCCAGCCATTTTCTTCAAAGAAAAGCCTTAAATAAATGCTTGATTTTAAACATAAATTTTTTTTATCAGAATTTCCACTCGATTTGTGGAGTGTTTTCGTTTGAAAATAAGACAATGAAGATAATATGATAATAAGATAGAATGATAATGATATAATCAAAAATGACTTGAAAATTAATTTATTGTGAACTTTAAGTAGAAAGCTTGTCAAAATCTTCTTAAGAAAAAAATTAAAAAAAAAGCGGAAGGCGCTTGTAATCCCTTTTCCTTACATAAAAGCCAATATTTATTTTTGGAAATCAATTAAATCTGACTACGTGCTATCTGAACCACTTAAAATCATCAAAATCGGATTAAAACAAGAATGATTCTGCTTTTCAAGCATATAAAGTTTAAAAGCTTTTTTTAATCTCGAAGAACATCGTTTTGGGATCCTCAAACTTAAAATGCAATTTCCTGGAACGGAAAGCTAATAGAAAAGCTTTTGTACCCTTTGTCTAAATCCGACAAAATCGTTTAAATCGACACAGTAAATTCCTCAAAAACGGATCATATGGATTCCCTTTTCCTTTTATTGGTTTTTAATTAATCTCAAAGTAATAATAATAAAGCTTATTTTTACAAATTTTTTAGGAAACTTTTGTTCTTTGCTTTCGAAAAAAAAACGATTTCTTTTGGGAATAGTTATCGAATTTGGCTTCCCTCTTGCTAACATCCTGGTTGCACTCTTGTCTCTAAATAGATCCTCTTGTCAATCCTAAATAATGGGCACCACAATCTATACTGAACATCTATATTGAACATAGGGCAAAATGTAGCGCCTCACAATTCACAATTTTGTTTTTGGTATACCGGGTCCCCCTTCTTTGAAAAATCAAAAAAAAATTATAGAAATCTGTGATATACTATGGCTTATCATTATCTATCGCGGAATATTGAGTAAGAATGATTAGATTTCATTAGACCACTTTTGGACCACGGATTCCAAAAGTTCCAATTAGAGAACACAACGGGGGAGAATGGGGGACTTTGGTTCGAAACCTCCATTTCGAAATAAAACTCCCTCACTGAGCTTTAGTCCGGTACGCTTTTGCCTCACTTCCTTTTGGAGGTCAATTGCTAGTCGAAGCTTCAATTAGTGTCCAAACTGTAATTGTAGGTCTAGAATACGAATTTGACTCTCGTAGGTGATAATTTTTTGTCAGTTCTTTGTACAAAGTGCCACCAAATGACATATCGTCGATTGAATCGACTGTCGTCGTAACCACATCTCTTTTGTGTCAGCATTTCATGAAAGAGGCGACGTTTTTATAGTTGCTTGCACTGGATTCAGATACAAAACAAATAGTAATAGAAGGGTTCAATTGAGATAGAATGCTCAGTTGAATGTTTTATGTGACCCTGTATGATCGACTTCTTTTTGTTGAGAACTGAACACAATGAGAACTGAAAAAAACAGACAAGACAGCAACCAAGTCAAAGAAAAGTCGATAACGTAGAAGCACATGAGAACAGTGTTTTTCTCATTTTTCAGGTTTTCTACTTTTCATTTTTCATTGTAAAAATAAAAAAGGGAAATCTTTCTCCTTGTATCCCTTTCTGGACTACTAACACTTACTATCAACAAGAATAGTGGCCCTCTTTTTGGGATTCGTAGGCTCAGTATCCACAATCTAAGGGCTTCCCATGATACAGCGAATCCACCATACATGACACCAGGGTGTTATAATACTCAGTCTGAAACAGGTTAGGGAGGCAACCTTGAAATTTCCAATGGCGAGGAGAGTAACGACACGTTCGCTACTTTACTTTACTGTAATTGTTCACTGTACTCTTACTCAAGTGATTCTATTTTACCGATTTTCTTTGGCTTGGTTCCTGTCTCGACTGTTTTCGCCAGTCTTCGCTGTGTTCCAATACCATCAAACAGTCGTGACAGAAACCAGCACAGAGAAGTCGATAATGCAGAAGCATTTAAGGCCGGTAAAGTGTTATAATAAATATTATTTTTTTCATCGAATAGCACCACTTAATCAGCATAAAGGAAATGCATCTGAATATCTTTTCGCCGACCTCATAAATAATTTTCCAGCAAAATATCTTGAGTGTTTCAATGGGTTAAATAAGCAAGCAATTCATGAGGGAAAAAAGCCGTATAGCATTTCCCATGAATTTCCAATTCAGTGAATCATCATGAAATTAAATATGAATGGGATGGAGATGAAATTCACGGGCAAACAAAGAGACAATGAGAGAGTTGTCGGCGAAATTGTGAAGAAAACAGGAGAGAAATCAAACCACTTTTCTATTGACAGTGTCTTTTGTGATGAAAAGGCATCCTTGTAAAAGTTCTATGTCGTACAATTGTTGTTCCTCCTGAAAAAAAAAAACCGTACATTATTTGCTCACATTCGGTGTGATTTTCATTTGGATGAAACAGGAAATGATTTATCGGGGAAATTCTCACTTTACGACAACCGCGTGTCGTTTTCCCTGTCGAAATATTTGAAATTGGGCGTCTTCCTCTTTCCTGGCAACACGCGAAAATCCTCCCACAGCTTTTTCGCCTATCCCACACCAACATTTCAGGCATCAACTGATGGGGAACAATTTTCAGTGAAAATGCCTCTGCGTAGATTGACCCAGAGGATTCGATAATAAATTAGATTTGTGTGTTGGAAAAGACAAGTGTTTCAAGTGGAAATGAAGACATTTTATACCATTGAGAATGAGACGCACTTAGTTCAATTTACTCCCCCCCCCCAACCACTTTCCATGTTAAAAGCTCCAGGGAATTATTTGTGAGATTTTCCCACAGTCGCGGTCTCAAATTCCCAGGAGGGGATACGGAAAAGTCTCTTAGTTTTTTTTTTTACTCTTACAATATGATCGATTGAGTTTCCTTCGGTTCAGCTCTCCGCGCACAGGAAATCTTCAATTGAATTTCATTTTGAGATTGAAAGTACTTGTACAGAATTTTATTTCAGCTCTTTCCCAATTTATCATCCAAATACTTCTAATTGGATAATATTCTATTTTTTTTTCTGCCTTTTCCGAGTCTAACTCACATCCTCAGGAAGTTCTTGGAAAATTTTCTCTTCTTTTGTGTCTGGGTAAACATTTTTTTTTTTGGCCTTCAGAGAACTTGAGATGTTTTTCTTTTAACCCTGCCACGCAAAGAAAATATTTATTTGCCCATGGTTGAGGCAAGAAAATTTGATGAAATGATACAGAACATACATTGGAGGCATATTTTCATCAATCAAAAGGAAAATTGGGTGATAAATAAACAGTCATAATTAAATGTAGCGTCTTTGGTGCGTGTTTGAGGAATTTTGCTATTTGCCAAAACATCATAATGTAAGAACATTTTGCTTTTGAGTTCCCAGAGAAGCTCCTCTATATGATCAAAGGTAATGATGCTATTGCACTGAAAAATAAACATGTTTTTTAGCACTTTACTGTTCTCAAATGCTTCTTTATTATCGACTTTTTATATTGGTTCTTGTCACGACTGTTTGGTAGTTTTAGCACACGATGAAGACTGTGGAAATCAGTCGCGACAGCAACCAAGGCAAAGAAAAGTCGATAATGTAGACGCACTTGAGAACAGTCATGTGCTAAAAAACATGTTGAGGAAAAAATTTCTCCTTTCATTTTTCCTTGGAATAGCACTTTTAGAATAGATCAGATTATTTTAAGTGCGATTCCTAATCTAAGACAACTTCAAATAAGGGAAGAGCACCAGCGATTCGCAGTGTTTCTCGAATCGTCAAGTTATTACCATATTGTTGCACCAATTCAAATGAATTTAACTCTCACAAGAATACACTGCATTAGCTCAGACTTTTAATACAATTCACTAAGGGAAGCTCATCAACTTTTTTCCAGAGCTATCGGTTCGGTTTCAAAGCCTTCATCAGTGGCTGGAGCAAAAAGAAAAGAGCTAGTCTTCATTCATCAATTCAGTATATAAATTTTTTTTCTTACATATAATCAAATCTTTCAAATGTCCTCTGAGGTTTGTTCATTTATTGGGTCAGGATGTTTACAAGGCATGTAAAGGGAATGGGGACACTTTTTAAAAATTTTCTAGGATTTTTCCACCACCATTTTTCACAATTTTCTTCACTTTTCTTCTTTCTTTACCAGTACAGAGGTTAAGCAACGATTTTTCTGTTCGAGTCTTTTTGTCCGTTGAAGGGCGAGCCGAAAGCTCTGGAAAAAAGTTGATGAGTTTCCCTGAGTGAATTGTATCAGATGTGATTCCTAATCACAACTTTTTTCCCTACGATTTCTGGAATCCCCTCCTCATTAACTATTTATGTCGGCTTTTGTTTAACAATAATTGTGTAATTTTGAATATTTTCTTTTTAACAAATTTTAATATCGTACTTCAACAAAATATCTGGGATTTAGACAAAAAATAAAGTTATTGGTATTCCTTCGGTATTAAAAAGGCTCCAATACCATCTGGGTTATGATTTTTGGAGTCTTTTCGGGTAAAATGCAATATATTTATTTTATTATTTCAATATTAAATATTCAATAATTTCAATTCTACTTGATATTAATTTTTTAGACGATTGTGGTAGTTGTATTCATTATATCTCATTGTTTGTTGATTTTAGCATGTACTAATATTGTGGTATTGGTATTGATTTCTTCTAGAATTATTTTCACTTAAAAAATTTTTTGTATTTTTGGTATTGAAATTTTGTAAATGTATTCAATACCACATATTAATTAATTTTTAATCCCATTCAATATTATCCATCAGTGGAATGTGATGTTGATTGTATGGTTGAAGGAATACCTATTTACACTCTAAGAACTCGTATCATGACTTATTAGTGGAACCCTATTTTATACCATTTGGGATACGAAATTTAAATACCTATACATTAAATAAATTTTAATATTTCAACGAAACTGCTAAAAAGTGTTCAGAATTGAATTGACAGGTGTTCCATAATTATTCTATTGTATTCTCATTATTAAGGTTCTCCTGTTAAAAAAAAATCATGTAAAGTTTTGGTATTGAAGTCTTCTCAATGGATTGAATACCATAATTATTAAAATTTAACTCTGTATATCTGATCATTTTCTTCGCAGTGTTCTACTAATCAGTACCACATAATTAATAATTTTCAATCCCATTCATATTATTGATTTTTGGTAACATGGTATTGATTTATCCTTGAATTTTCTCTTTAAAAATATTTTGTAGTTTTTTGGTATTGAAACCGATTTTTGTAAATTTTATTTTTGTACAGTTGTTATTTTTTGAAGCATCTGAAACATATTTTATTTTTAATTAATTTCCAATCCCATTATTTTTTGTTTTGTTTTTATTAAAAATCACGCCATTTATTGTAAAAAAATATTTTTTTCTATATTTTGGGATTAAAATCGTGCCAATGGACTCAAAACCAGGATTATTATTGCATTCATGTACTTTAAATTGTATCCTTGTGCAATAGTAAATTTTTGTAACGTTTGCTTTACATCCAATAATTAATTTTTTATATTTGCAATACGATACATAGTAATATTTAATTGCACTCAATTACTTTTTCTTCAGAGGATTGTATTCTTGACCGTCTCCCATTTTTTTAAAGAATTGTTTTTGAACTTATTATATTTAAAAAAAAATGTAGAGTTTTGGTTTTGAATTTGTGTCAATGCTTTCAATACCAGGATTGTTTTATCGAATTCAGATACTTTAAAATTTAACTTTGTGTTGCTATTCATCTTCTTAACTTCATTTAATAACCTATAATATATTTTTTTCATATTAATTGTTATAATTTGAATACCATATCTTCATTAATTTTCAGTCCCATGATTTTCAAAAAATCATACTATTAATTCTATTCATAGTGGTATTAATTTCTCATACTTTCAAAATCATTTGGTATGATTATGGTATAAGAAGTTTGCCTATATCTTCAATACCACATTGATAGAACATAGTTACTTTAAAATTTATCTTTACAAAATAAATTTTTCATTATAATTTTCATAATTTGATGAATACCACATGTTAATTAATTTTCAATCTCATGATTCTTAAAGGACCGTGGTATTGATTCTATTCATAATGGTATTGACTTCTTCTACATTTAAAAATATTTTGTATTCTTGTGGTGTTAGAAATGTATGTATGTATGTATGTATTTTTATTACCAACATGTGCCTTTACATTAGCCCCCCATACCAAGCGTCCGCCGCCGTCTTAGCGTTGACGACCAGCCTCCAAAGCCAAACGGCGGAAATGCTTTTTCTCAGGCTGTGTAGTCTTTTGTCGTGTTAAACGATCTTTTCTCTGCAGACTGACAAGCAGTACTCACCAGGATGTGTGGGAAGGGGGGAAGCTGCCAGATATGACACATGGGAAATTCGACAACGTGGCTAGGGAACTAGCACGTGATGTTGCCGTGTTGGTTCGAAGAACAATAAGTTAAAAGTTGAGAGAAAAAAGAAATTTTTAAAAATAACAAAAGTTAGGTGGCAAGAAGGAGATCAAGACACCAAAGCACATCGGACGATCCAAAGCTACGGTGGAGTCGGAGACCAATATCAATTTTTATAATCCAGATACACCGTTCAAGCCCGCTCTTTACAAGTTTGGGGAGAGAAAAGGCTGAAGGCCCAAAAGAGACCCCGGACAGAAGAGAGCCAGAAAGGCACTCTAGCAAGTAATTACTTTAGCAGATGTCTCCAAGAAAAACTCAAAAGAATGTGATATACCACACCGCACTCAGGCACACTCGCAATAATACAAGGTGTCCCGAACCCCATAGACAAACAAATAAAAGCAATCAAAATTGGACATCAGTCGCGTCTTTCGGAGAAATAATTGCTCCAAAGATGAGCACATAATTCCTCCGAAAATGTACCCAACGTCAGGTGTGGCAGTCTAAGGGAAATTGGAAGGGCGTTAAAGAGAGTGGGAGCCATGTAGGACAGACTTCTTCTAAAGAGTTCGCATCTAGGACGAGGCACAGAAATGTTGATAATAGGTTCAATACCACGATGATATACTACTGTTATTTCAAAATTTATAGCAATGTAGTTCATTTTCTTAACAGTTCCCTAAATCTAATAATCTAAAATAAATTTTTATCTTAATAAATTTTGATAATTTAAATACCACATGTTCAATACTATTCAATCCCATGATTCCTAAAGGATCGTGGTATTCTATTCATAGTGGTATTGATTTCTCTCATTATTAAAATTATTTTCCATACTTATTGCATAAAAATCTTGTCCATAGCTTCAATACCACTGTGTTAGAATACAGTTACATCTAAGTTTATCTTAGTATAGTTCTTTTTCTTAATAATATTCTGAATTTAATTATAATCTTCATGATTTTAATACCACATGTCCATTGATTTTCAATCCCATCTGTGTTATTGATTCCATTCATAGTGGTATTGATTTCTCCCATTTTTAAAAATATTCTGAATACTTATGGTATAAGAATATTGTCAATACTTTCAATACCACAATGATAAAATTTAGGTACTTCAAAATTTATCTCAGTGTAGTTCATTTTCTTAGCAGTGCTCTAAATATGTTAACTTTTGAAGCTGGAGAACTTAAAATCCATTAAAGCTGTACAGTACAAGTACAATGTCTTGCTCTCAATATTTCATGCTGAACTCAATATCCCAATTGACCTGTTACTCTCAGACTTATCTGCTGATGAAGGATATAGGTCAATATATTTGGTAAACTATCCGAATATGAAATTCTCAACATCTGAAAACTACACTGACTTCTGAACTCTGTCTCAAACCGTACCAGGAACATAGTTTTGTTGAACATCTTGAAGATTTACTTAGACGAGAAATTTCCTTTGAGACCGATTTTTTCTCATGCAGGAAAATTTCTGCACTAGAGTATGAGTATAAACTGTGACCCAAACTTGGAAAGATGGTAATCTCTTAAGCAAACAAAAGCTTTACACCCTCTCGTCCCTTCAATTGCCTGAGAATCCGTTTTTTGGGGTGGTATTCCTTCTCAGAAGGGTGGTTTTTTCTTACTTTCCTGTTTGAAAACTGAGCCAGGAGAGAACCCTTTTAAAATATCCCCTCAGGATATATTGGTTTTGGTCCACTCGTACCAGGGGTCTTTCAATGGAAATCGATCGAGTCAATTTTCTCACACTCTCCCTGAAGGACCAGGAGTTTTTCTTAGGAAGAAGGACTTCCATGGAAAAGAAAGAAACAAATTCGTTGGAATGGATATGGTAGAAAAATAGATTGATGAAAACCCTCTTTTAGTTTTATTGTCCTTTTCACCAGAAATACTAAAAAAAAAAGGAAGAATAGGGAAAACCGGAATTCCTCATCACACTTGGGAGCTTTCTTGACTTTTCGTATAGTCCTAAAGCAAACATAAAATAATAATTTTACGGATTTACCTTTAGAATTTGAAAGAATTAAATTACAATGTTTGTCTCTGAGTTTTTCTCCTGTCAGCATCACCTGGTGAGATTAACGAGGATTGTGGGAGGACACAAAGTCCAAGACCAACATCTCTGTGACAAGGTTATAACCCTGAAATGACATCAAATATAAATGTCTTAAGCAAAAACACAAACCAAGGATCCTTCTACAATCCCAGAAAATTTTCCATACAGCTCCGCATTCATTTCCCGAAATGAGGGCGTGAGAACAATAAAGTACAAAGTTCTTGGCATGAAAAGTAATCGACAAGCACCCAGACTAATTTAAACTTTTCACCGTAGATTCAAGCAGCAAAATGACATTGTGCAATTGAATAAGCGGTGTGCATCAACAAGTGACATATCGGTATAATTTTATTAATTTGTTTATTAAACAGAGTAATTAGTCTATTGATAGAAATAATACCTTATTCATTATTTCCAGTGATACTCCCCATCTTAAATAACAGCGAATTGAATATTTTACACTTAAGCCTATAATTCATGCGAGTAACACATATAACATGAGTTTTAAGAGTTCAACCATTCGGATTTATTGCATTTCATTAGAAAGTAAACAAAATTAAATTTATATTCAAATACAAGCCGTCAAAGTCATCATGATGATTCTTGCTAATGTTTGTAGAAATGTATTCAAAACCACAAGCTCAACTACCAAATAAAATTTCCATTACAGCATTTGGATTTCCAAACAATATGACAACTTTCATGGGAAGTCCCATTACTGAAAAGTCATGTTACCCTCCCCCAAAAGAGCTGTGAAACCAATTAACAAATTTATTTTCACATCATTCAACGTACAAAAATATCAGCAACAATTTATAACATGTGAAATTATGGGTGTCTCACATATGCTAATTTGCCCCCAAAAGCATCAGCAAAGCACCCACTTTTGACCATAATGGTTGAGGAATGGGACGAGTTATTTGTGACATTCTCATGTGGTTTTTCCTCAAAATAACAACAGATGTTTATCATTGTGCCACATTGAAGATGGAAGCGCATGCGATGGGAAAATACCATTTAGACAGCTATTTGGTGGATTTTCTTGAAATTTAACCCCATTTACGTGACTCCATCGCATTTTATTCCAAAATGCCCCTTCGGGTGATGTTATATAGAACGTTCTAAACCACAAAATGGGAATGTATGAATACTCAATTATCTGGGATTCTTTCATATTCACAGATATTGCAATGCTGCGATAATAACCTCTGATTGACCTCAAGTGCACCTAATCACCTTGGAAGCAATATGCCTGTCTTATAGAACTAAAACTTCTAAAATTCTTTTAATCGTATAAGGACGATTGACTTACCGGTGCTGTGATTCAAAAATGAAATTTTTCCAACAGCCATATGCAGTAGTGTTTTGCTCTAAAGAGTCTGAAAAAAAATTTTTCGACCCTCAATTTTTGAATTGAACCTATCGTCCTTAATGGCCTCTACACAATATGAGAAATTTCTTTAAAAAAATGTATTTTTAAAGAGAATTTCCCATATCCTTGTAGGCAGAAACGTCAGAATTTTTTTTTTAAAAAAAGGCAATTTTTGACGAAAATTGCTACTAGTGTGTAGTCACCATATATTAATTAATTTAAATTAATATTAATTAATTAAAATATTAAAGAATTAATATACAGTAGGTGCCAAAAGTTTGTTGCCTTATTTGTGTTCGGAAAACCAGGTGCAAAAAATGAAAGAAAAAATTACTTTCTAAAATTTTTCTTTTTGCAGATTAGTTGCCTGTAAACCGTAGATCTTTTTTATCTATTTCGAAAAAAAAATTTTTATTTCATTTCCTAAAAAATATTTTTTTCAAAAGTTGATCATTTTTTATTCATCAAAAGTTTGTTGCCTCATTTAAAAAACGTAATTCAAAATGGTCAAAACATGCAACCAACTGTATGAAAACCGGTTACATTTTGAATTTATGTCATTTAAGAGGCAAATGGTGGGTTTGTACGTTTCTAAAGTTCTCAATGCGAAATATATGTATATAAAAGTATTGATGAATAACAAAAAATAATCTGAACAACTTTTGGAAGTTCATTTTTCATGTGTCAAAAGTTTGTTGCTTCATTTGAAAAGTTACTCAAAATGGTCAAAAACACGCAACTAACTGATAATTAAAATTAAAAAGTTGGTTCCATGTTTTGCCTATTTTGAATTACTTTTTTTAAAATTAGGCAACAAACTTTTGACGAATAAAAAATGATCAACTTTTAGGAAACAATAATTTTAAAATCAAATAAAGTTTATTATTTTTTTCATTTTTTTTATATATAAATAAGATCTACGGATTATAGGGAATTCATTTGCAAAAAGTAAAATTCGAAAAAGTAATTTTTTCTCTAATTTTTTTGTACCTGGTTTCCCGAACATGCATGAGGCAACAAACTTTTGACACTTACTGTACCATTAAAAGCCCGTTTCTAGTGACTAGTGAGACACTTAACTTCTAAAAGTTATATTGAAGTAGATTGAAGTACTCAAAAAATCACCTAAAATATTTTAGGAGTAATATAATTGATTTTCACGATTAAATTGATTATAATTTGAATTGTGAAAATTCGAAATTCAGTTTGACTTTTTCGAGCATCAATGATACTTTGGCAATTTTTTTCCCCTTTTTGGAGAATTGGTCTTTAAGTGTGAGAACATTGATTATCGTGCTATTCCAATGAAAAATTTCTTTCTATTGGTTCCTGTCACGACTGTTTTTCTTAGTCTTCATCATGTTACACAACAGTCGTGACAGGAACCAATAGAAAGAAAAGTCGATAATGCAGTAGCACAAATGCAGACATTTTTTTGAACTTGATTTTGAACAACATATGATCTCACCATATTACAGAAATTTATGTCCATATTCAAGAGTTTTTTCCTAAACAAATTAACATTTATCTAATATGTAGAGGCCATTAGGTTTGTTTCAAAGGTGGAGAAAGTCTGCTGAGAATAGTAGGTTTTCTTTCCTCATGAAAAGTAATCAAAAAAGTAATTTTAATTGGGATGTTTCGATTCCTCTCTAAAGTACAAGAAGCATCTTCTGTCGATTTCGGAACCCTGTTCCGAACGCGTTTGCTGAACGGTTTTACAACAGGAAACTTTCGTTGCTGGGTTAGATATATTTCGATTTTCGAATAGATTTAGTTTGGTTTGTTAATGACTTTTTGTCTTTTGAAAGATTGTTACTAAACAGACCCATTGTAGGTTTAAGAATTAAATGAAGCTTTCCTCTGAGAGAATAGTCGATAAATTAATTGACTTCTAATGTAAAGCTTTTTGAAGGATTTTCGAAAGTTTTTTTTTTCAACTATTGTACAAGGAAATCTCTTCGAAATCTAATTAAAAAAAGAAATAAAATGTTTATAATATCTAAATTCTTGATTTTACATTTTTCCATAAGGAAAATTTCAATTTAAAAAATTTAATTATAGAATTAAAAAAAAAACAGCAAAATATAGATTATAAGCAACGAAAATGTAGGATATCTTTAATTTTACGCATTATACTAAAAATGTTTCGTATTGAACCTTCTTTTTCATGGGGAAGGATGTTAGCTTAATCAAATCTGATCAAGCCGCATATAAACATTACCAATTTGGCTCTACTAGGGCCTCTTTCCTTATTCTATAAAGAAATTTGAATTTTCCTATTAAAATTTCATTCAAGTTTGTACAAAAAATGAATTTGCAATGAAAGAATCACATCTCCCATAAGCTTGTAAAAGCTTATCACAGACTTTGAAAGAAACAAAAAGGGGCAAGGGGTTTCTTTAAACATTTTTCCAGTAAATTCATATCAAGACATGTCTGCAGAATAAACTTAAATGAAAGTTTACTTCTCTATTAATTTATGCCAATTTATGCTTGTCGTTCCAAGATGTGACCAACCCTTTGGAGATTTGTACAAAAACATAAATGAATTGACCTTTAAGGTAATTTCGTTACACTTAATAACTCCCCCCCTGCATCCCCATGAGAAAACGAAATGGATTTCAATTTGATATCGTGAACCCTTTTTATGGTAAAAGGATCCAATTTATCCGACATTCATCCTTCTGGAATGTCTCCAGTCGTATCACCTCTGGGGAAAGTCTTGGATGGTAAAATTGGTAAAATAGCAAAAGTCGAAAAGGGAAAAACATTTGTATTCCATCTCACGTGCGCCAGAAAACTTGTTATCAAATGCACATGACAACTTTTAAAACTAAAATGTCTTGCAGGAAAACTTTCCCTTTTGACATTTCCTTCCTTTCTCTCCAAGAGAAACCTTTTGCCCACAAATTCCTCTGCACAATCAATTTATTGGGAAAATTCTGCCATATCACATACACTTTACCTAATTAAACTCAATATGAAGTCTTTTTTCTGATAAAGTAAAGTTAAAAGACTTTTTAAATGTTGCTTTGGCTTCATTTTCGAGGATTTAATAAAATTTCTCATTTGTCTAATCTGCAAATTGAACCTTCTTTCAACTTTCAGGGACAGTCTAGGGATCCCTCTGTAAATTGAGTTGAGAGACAGACAGTTTCAGACACTTTTGATTAGAAGAATTTCAGACTTAAATGTTCTTCTTTGTGATGAAGTACAATGCACTTAATTTTCTTGAATCTGTATAAAGGCATTTGTGCTTTTGAGAATTTTAAGGGTGGAACGTCATGGAAATGTTCCTCTGTTCCTTCAACCAATTGTAACTTTGGTGAGCAAGTGTTGTAATTCATTTTACTTCCTGATATATTTTTGGTAAAGATGCAGAAACGGAAGATTATTGTCGAGAACACAAAAGGTCAAAGTTAAAGAACACATTTTAATTTACCAACTTTTAGCTCAAGTATTAGGGGAGAGTACTCTCCCTTCGAAAGTTCATGCCTTCTAATAATGTGAATTTTTTCTACTTCTCTTATGAGATTTATACATGATTATCACATAATTATCAATAATTGATAGTAAGCTAACTAATATTTAATATAAATGTTTAAGTCTCTTAGGTAAATTTAAAGAAAATACACATTATTCGAAGGCATGAACGTTCGGAGGGAGAGTACTTTCCCCTACAGAGAGAATCCAAAAATTTCTTAATATTAGCACAATTTTAGCATTGACTAATAGAACTCAATCTTAAACATCTACGAGAAGGCTTTGAGGCTTCGCACAAACTCTGACTTGGAATATTTCATATTTTTCAATCAATGCCAGGATGATCTAAACCTAAACTCAATACCTAAGTGTACTAATATCCCTACCATACTGATCTAAAATGAATTCTGAAATGATCTGAAAACAAATGCCAAAATAAACCACTAAAAATCCATGACAAAGTACCTAAAAACTATGTATCAAAATTCAGTGCTTAACTGTTCTAAAACCAGTGCCAGAATGATATTAAATGAATGCCAAGATGATATGAAGTAAATACTAAAATCTACTAAAAGTCAATGACAAAATAATATAAAATAAATTACAGAATGATCTAAGTTCAATACCACAGTGTACTAAAAACAAATGTTTCATAAGTCAGTACTTGAGTGTCCTCTAACCAATTCCAGAAAGACCTAATCTCAATATTACAGTGAATTAAAATCAGTACTAAAATAAATACTTAGATGATCTTAAGTAGATACTAAAATGTACTAAAAGTCAAAGACAAGACAACTAGAATCAATGTTTCAGATTTCAGACGTCAATGCTAAAAAGTTCTAAAATCAATGCCACAATGATGTAAAGTGACTACTAAGGTGTACTAAATAACAGTACCAAAATCACCTAAAATTAATACTAAGTTAATCTAAAATAGATGCCAAAAGAAAATACTAAAAGTTAGTGACAACATAATCTAAAATCAACGTTTCAAAAGTCAATGCCTAGATGTTCTAAAATCAATACCAGAATTATCTAAACGCAAAACTAAAGTGTACTAAATCCAGTACCAAAATTATATAAAAAAATATTCTAAGATGATCTAAAATAAAGGCTAAATTTCAATATTAAAAGTAAATTACAGAATAATCTAAAACCAATGTTTGATGAATCAGTACTTGAATGTTCTAAAACCAATTCCAGAGTGATCAAAAAGGAATACTAAAATGAACTTGAGGATAGTGGGGCACATTTGAATACGGGACAGCTTTGAAATTGGCATTTTTCGCCTGTTTTTTCATAAAATTAAGCAATATCATGATGTAATTCAGGTGTACTAACAGATTGTGAAGCTAAATTACATTATGATAAGGCTCAATTTTATTTTTAAAGTAGAAGAAAAATCCCAATTTCAAAGATACCCCACATTTTTTAAAGGTACCCTACTTTTCACTATTGAAAGTAAATGACAAAATAACCTAATACCTTAGTTTCAGAAGTCACTACTTAAATGTTACAAAATCAATACCAGAATGCAGTATACACTGTATACAGTGTAATACACTTTTAGTACACCTTTAGTACATTCAATACAGTGTACTAAAATTAGTTCCAGTATTATCTAAAATGAATACTAATACTAAATGAATCACTAAAAGTCCGTGATAAAATAATCTAGAAACTACCCATGTTTCAGAAGTCAGTGGTACTGTTCTAAAGTCAATGCCAGAAAGATTTGAAATCAATACAATAGTGTACTAAAATGAATTACAAATTAACCTAAAACCAATAAAAATGAACCAATAAACCTATAAAATCAATTCCCAAAATGAACTTAAACCACTGCCTTATTGTACTAAAAAGCTACTAAAATATATAATGTCATTGTTTTCTATGCCAAAGAATTACATGAATTAAATGCCAAGAATGCTCTAAAATAGTTCAATAAAATTTTAAGTGCCCTTTCAATGAGTTATTAATATCCCAAAAGTGCATTTATTTTATATCATTGTTTTGCTTCGTGGAAGGACTAAAATCCATTTAAACTTATTCAGTTCTATCCGATTGCTGCAACAGGTTTGGCAGTATTTTGATAAAGTAATCAGTAAAGTTATAAATTTATGACATTAAAAGTGAAATCGTGAAATTTAGATTACAAAATATTCTAGGAGAGGAATTTCAGGCTTTCGCACAAACTCTGGCTTCATACACTTCATATTTTTGCAATTTTTCTTTATTGAATATGATCTAAGAGCAATAAATTTTAATAATTAAGTTACACATTTTCTGAAAAAGAGGTCAGATTCATTAAATGAATATGAGAAAAATATGAAATGTTCGAAGGTGGAGTATATGCGAAGCCTAAAAGCCTTCTTACTATCAGTTTAACCAAAGGGAAAATTAAAAAATTATGTATATTCTACTAATAATTTATTTAATTTGCATTCTCTAAAATTGGTTAATTAGATTCTGATCGACCAATAAAATTGCTTCTTATTTAGGATTTTAAGACCTTCGAGAACTGGGCTAAACCTCAAGTCTGAAGACCACTTAAGTCTGTCTAGGGCATAAGGTACATTTGTGGTCTCGGCCCCCGTGACCACATCTCGGCGCACCGCAATATTTTAATGGGCTGTGATCTTGTTTCATTCCTTTGTAAGAGAGCGGATACTTTCTTTTACGGCTGATGATGTTTGGGAGGCTGCGTTACTTAGCCGCACTCTTAATTCATGGAGCCTAGGCCATATTCCGTGGAGTTCTGATCCCGAGAGCTCACTCGAAACTCGAACCAGTGTTCGCGAATATTTTTTGTTGGCGGGATTGTCCTTTACAACTCCCTCCCTATGAGTGCTACAATTTCACAGGATGGCATTGCAAAGTCCTATCGGTCCTATCTGTTTGGATCAGATTGATACCCGATAACGTTCTGTCTCTTTTTACTCAAATTGTGCTCTTTCTCTATTAATCTTTTTTTCTGTACTTTTACTCATTCTTCATTTCATGTAATTCTTTTTCTTCTGTTCTTATTCTTTTTTTTTGTCAAATTATTTCTTTATCAAATCGTGTAAGAGGGGCGGACCCTATTTGTTTGAGAAAAATAAATATCAATATCAATATCAAATAAATATCACTTCTTAAATTATTCAAGTATCCTTGCTTCGAATTTCCTTGAGGTCATTAGAAAGTTTCTGGCATTAGTGTTTTTCGAACAGCATTCATTGAGTTTCATTAGACTTCTTAATACAGGATTGAGACTGACAATCTCATTCCTGGCAAAGATTAAATTATAATGCATATTTGGAAATTTTGTTTGAACGAAGATAATTTCTTCTTTGGGATTTCTTACCATATTATTGTTATTATTAATTCAATTCGGATTGAAACACCAAAAATGTTAATAAGTAAACTCTTAATCTGTTTTAATAGAATAAAATGTCAAAAGTTGAACATGATTATTTCGTTATAAACTGAAATTAAATTTGAATGTATTGGTTTATTTAAATATTCCATAGTTTGTCTGGCAATAGTATGAATAAAGTTGAAAGTTGAGTTGGGTCTTGAGGACAGAAGACGCTATAATTGATAAATTATACAAACAATTTTCTTCAAGAGATGCAGGAGGAGGTTCTTTTGGAAGAAAACTCAACTTTCCAGGAACCCTCTGGACTCTGTGGCATTTCTCGGGAAGCTTCTGAAGAAAATTTACTATAAAGTTGTATGCAAATGAGCTCTCTTCATATTTACATATTTTACACACTTTCTCTTACAATTCCCTCGGGATTTTCATCACAGGAGCATGATTAAAATTTAGTTTTGACATAGTCCCCAAAAAAAAAGAAGAACTTTCACCTAATTCAAAATGAAAGTCTCTCCAAGAAAAGCCGAAAAGTGGTGGGAAAGTAAAATTTAATGATAATTTTAGTGAGTTATTTGAAGGAAAAGTTGCTGAGTATGATCAGGGCACTTCAGCATTCATGGGATCAATTAACTTTGAGTGTGCAATAAATTGGTGCCAAGACTCTGGGTTCTAGCCATTCCTGGATGGTTTTCTGTGTATTTTAGACGGTGTGGAGATTATTGAGTTTTCGCGCAAATTGTTTGCTGGGATTCCAGAGGATTTGCTTAATTGGTTTACCACTCACAGAATTCCCCACACACTCACCATGGTACTTTCCCTGATGGCAGGGTCAAGCCTGAAAACACTCTCTGGGAAGCATCCTTCTCATGGCATGAACTCTGGCAAAATTTGCAATTCAAATCAGAGACTTTCCCACCCAAAAGTTATTCATTTATTTGGTGCCTTGTGAGCCTTCAATTGCCGAGAGCAGACAAAAAGTCCCCAACATGGACTCTGTGATATGCGATGAGAGGTCACGAGAGCAAAAGTTAGATACACTATATCAGTTTATATTTCTTAGGATTCTCTTGGCATATTCTCCGGAAGTGTTCACTTCAAAACACTGTCAAATGGCATAAAATTCACTTTTTTACTTTTAAGGGTATAATTCATGCGCGCAACACTTTCTTCCTGGGTATAAGTACAACATTTTCAGTACGGAATTGCTTGATTGCAAGTGAAGCACCCAAGAAGCAAAATAGCTGCCTTACAGAACCAAGTATTAAAAAAAGTCTATTAGTGCACTTTTAAAAAACTTAAAGTGCGAATTTTCTATTGAAATTCTTATAAACTCTCTTAAGATTCTTAAGAGTGCGCCACTTTACTTATAGTAATCTCAGTGATAGAACCAAGAGCGTTATAAGCAAATGAAAAGTTTTTTGGTTCTATAGTGCCTTATGTAAGGATTTCTACAAGACTATATTAAGAAAAAAATGTTTCTTGGGCAGTCAGTCAGTTCAGACGTGTTTTGCAAAGGATTTCTAAGGTAATGAGTTATTCTATGTGAGAAAGTCCATTTGTATCTCAAAAAACTGGTCTTCGAGAACGAAATATGAAAGTTACTTCGAGCAAGGCGACGCTGATCAACAAGCATACAGTTCAAGCACGTGGCAAGTTGTCTTTTTTACATGGAGCTATTTGAAGTCAATTCCCTAATTTGATCTCGGACTCAGCTCACAGTGCTAAGAGGAAAAAATGTATTTAAACAAAAATTTAGTATATTTATCCTTCGACGCGGTAAGGGATCTTATAATACGAAAAATCTTCTCAATTTTTAGATATTTAGCGTAACGGTCGCGAGTGCAAAAAAATCCCATATAAATTTAAATTGAAGTATGAGAAAGTGGCTTCAAATTTCAGGCAACTTGCCAAGGGCTATATACAGTTCTATGATAAAAAGAGCTTCTCATTGCCCATCTGATGCTTTCATCATGAATTTCAAGAACGAGGAAACTTCTGTCGAGTTACTTCCCCACAATTCACGCAAGTTTGACGGATTCCAAGTCCAATGTCCTCGATTCCACAAGAAGATGGGTGACCTGATGCTGTGCTTCAACTGTCACAAATTTGGCTATGATTTGTCAAAATGTGAACACAAATCCAGATGTGTTAAATGCCTCGGAGATCACCTACGTGGTGAGTGTCTTAAAACGACTCGCGAGGGTACTGCGAAATGTGTGAACTGTGAGGGGGATCACTTCGTCAATTACAAGGAATGTCCTAAATATAAGGGGTATGTAGCCTTTCCGAACTACTTATGCCCTAGACACACTTACGACATAAGCCGAGAGACGACTTAGTTAGTGAAAAATTATGGAAATTAAGTTTAACCATTATGTCGAGTATAATTACGCTAAGCCGTCTCTCGGCTAATCCTCAAGTCTGTCAAGGCCCTTACTTTAACATTAAATAGGATGTGGCCCTCTATTTCGGGAATCATAAGCTCAACATCCGCATTCTAAGACTTCCTATGACATAGTGACTCCGCCACACATGGCTCCAGGGTATCATGCCACTCACTCTGAAGCAAGTCAGGGAGGCAACCTAGAAATTGCAGTAGGGCGGATTGCAAACGGCGAGGAGAGTAACGAAACGATTGTTACTTTGCCGTTGTCTTTTGGAAAATTTTCAACAAGTACAAGGCTAGTCATCAGAAAGTGATCCAGAAAAAAGATCTACAAGATGAAGCTATACCAAAAACTCTGGAAATTCCTTATCGATTCGAGTATGTGTCAAATTGTTGTACAGAAGAAAGAAAAATATTACTAGAAAAGAAAATAAAGACGGTTCTCTTTATGCACCAGCCACTGATGAAGGCTTGGAGACCGAGCCGAAAGCTATGGAAAAAGTTGCCGTGTTTCTATAAGAGTAACTCCACTTATCGACGAATTTCGGTTCCCTTCCACAAAATCATAAGACTCAATGAAAAAGTCGTACCTTGTGTTTGTTACAGATTAGGGGTGTACAAAAGGAGAGTCTGGGAACAATCTAAGACTAACGGAAGGTATATCGTCGGTTCCGAAGAAGACTATTGTAAGTCCAAAATGTAAACTTTACAGGAAATAGGTTTGAAGTTTGACAGCTAAAATTTATTTTCATTAATTTTTCATTATTTTTTGAAACTATTTCATCATTGAATATCTTCTATTTAACACTACTTTAAAATTAATTATAGCAAAATTGTGGGCAAAAAACTCAATAATTGGGCACGCTGATTTAAAGTTTTTTTCTTGTTACTTTTGCAGGAATATCTTAATCAACATAAAATTTTGTGGGGATATAGATCTAAGGTTTCTGCATCCAATGATACGATCTTTTTATACTATTGTAAATAGACTTACAATAGTCTTCTTCGGAACCGATGATATGGCAGTTTCAGAAGACAGAATATCTAGGTTGTGGATAACCTGTAATCGCATTACCAAACACGTAAATCAAATGGGCTTCCAGAAGATTCGGAAGCAACAACATTGGACAAGTGATCCAGTGAGAAAGAAAACTCTGCATAATGATTCCAATGAAACAGAAAAAAAACACTAGATAATTTTCAGCCTTTGGGGGGTCCGTGGTGCAATTGGTAAGAGCGTTCGGCTCTTGGGCGGTGTGACCCCCGGCTCGACTGTCACAGTTGTGAGTTCGAGTCCCGCCCGGTGCAAATGATTGAAGCGTCTGAATGGACATTTTTCACAAAACATTGTAAATTGAATAATAAATTTGTAAACTGAACCAAATCAGTAATATAATAGATTATTGAAGTCCAAATTTTCACATTGGTTTGTCCGAAATTCCAAAGTTTGCCTTACACGATCCTTATCTAAATATTTTTGAAAAAAGAAGTTTATCTGCTTTTGAAATGAATTATTATTTTCTGGTATAATTGAAAAAGCATAACTAAGGAGATTCAGCTTCCAGAAAATTCTGCATTGTCAGTACTTAGAGATACAACTGTATCGAACTGAATAGTCTTGAGGCATGATACCTTACGCACTATTGTGTATTTAAAAAATTGTGCATACTGAATCAGACGATTCAGTATGCGTACGACACAATTTTTACACATTGAACATGCAACAAATCTAAATCGATTCAACCTATATCATCTTAATTGATCAAAAAAATTGCAAGAATCACTTTGACAAAGTATAAGACTATTCAGAGGACATGAAATTTAGAGAGGATTGCAGTAAGTCAGATTAATGGAGAATCTCACTTAATTCAGAGCTCTCCCTCTCGACCCATGGAAGCTCATTTGGTCTATTTGTAAATTGTCGCCAGCAAACACGATAGGCACTTCTTCTGACACAACGCGAAACTCTTTAATTTAAATGCCACTTTCACCCACAAAAGCTCCAAATGTGGATTGAATGTTGTGTTCTTCGGGCAAAAATGACAATGCACAAAGCCCACAAAATATCATTCATCACAATGAAATCCAATTATTTCATGCCATTTATTCAAAATTGTTTACTAACACGCCCCTGACATGCAATTTTCCTAGGCTGATGGACACAAAATGTCTGGAAATTTGAATAATTGCCCTATAACATTTGCAAGAGATTCCTAATCGGAAATTGCGTTGAAGAATCTTGCTTGAATTTGAATTTTAATGATAAAAATTCAGAATAACTGATCTGACTGATAGAGCCTATTAACCCTTTATAGGAGCGACATGGGATCTGTCCAGCTAACTGGCAAAAATATGTTCTTTTGTTATTTGGAGATATACAAAAATAAACTTATGAGCATACTTGAGCCTGTACATTGAAAATTCATTTTACATTATATTTCAAGGAAGTTAAAGGGGACACTCAGTTCAGGGAACTCGGGTAATTCTGGCCAGGGATTCTACAGGAAACTCAGGAAACCCATACATTTTTAGGGAATCCACACAATTTTACAAGATACTAACAAGGAATCCATAAGAACCCCGGAGAACCCATATTTTTTAGGAACCTAGGGACCCAATTTATCCAGGGATCTAACAGGAAATCTAGTAAACTTGTAAAATTTTTAAGAGAACCTATGGAGGAAGCCACTCATTTTCTCGCGAGACTAAGTGAAATCCAAAAGAAATCCTGGGAACCTATATATTTCCAGGAAACTTTAAGAGCCCGGGACCAAATCAGGCCAGGAATCCCAAAGAAAACCCGGTACAATCATACATTTTTTAGGAAACTCAGCGAGGAACCCACACATTTTTAAATGAGGCAACGGACGGACACCTAATTTGGTCAGGATCCCACAGGAAACCTGGTAAACTCATACATTTTGTAGGGAACCTAGGGAGGATCGCAAAAATTTTTACATGAGACAACGGATAATCTGCAAGGAACCCTAGGGCCCATATATTTTTCAAGAGACCTGGGGAACCTGGGCACCAAATCAGGCCAGGGATCCCACAGAAAATCCGGTACACTCATACATTTTTTTGGGAACCCAGGGAGGAACGCACGCATTTTACATGAGGTAATGAAGAATCTGCAAAGAACTTTGGGTCCCATATATTTTTCAGGAAACCTGGGACCTAATTTAGTCAGGGATCCCACAGGAAACCTGGTAAGCTCATACATTTTATAAGGAACCTAGGGAGGAACGAACACATTTTTATATGAAGCAACGGATAATCTGCAAGGAACCCTAGGGCCCATATATTTTTCAGGAAACCTACTTAAGCTGGGGACCCAATTTGGTTAGGGATCCTATAGGAAATCCGTTAAACTCACACACTTTTTAGGGAACCCATGCAGGAACCTACATATTTTTAAGTGAAGCAACGAAGAATTTGCAAGAAACCTTAAGGCTCATATATTTTTCGGAAGACTTGGCAAAGCTGGAGACCCAATTTGGTTAGAGATCCTACAGGAAACCCGATAAACTCATACATTTTCTAGGAAACCTAGGGAGGAACGAACACATTTTTATATGAAGCAACGGATAATCTGCAAGGAACCCTAGGGCCCATATATTTTTCAGGAAACCTACTTAAGCTGGGGACCCAATTTGGTTAGGGATCCCACAGGAAATCCGTTAAACTCACACACTTTTTAGGGAACCCATGGAGGAACCTACATATTTTTAAGTGAAGCAACGGAGAATTTGCAAGAAACCTTAAGGCTCATATATTTTTCGGGAGACTTGGCAAAGCTGGGGACCCAATTTGGTCAGAGATCCCACAGAAAACCCGGTAAACTCATACATTTTGTAGGAAACCTAGGGAGGGACTCATACATTTTTATATGAATCAACGGATAATCTGCAAGGAACCCAACTTAAGCTGGGGACCCAATTTGGTTAGGGATCCTATAGGAAACCCGATAAACTCAAACATCTTTTAGGAAACCAAGGGAGGAAGCCACAAATTTTTGTTTTCAGAAGACTAAAGGGGGATCCACAAGAAATCTGGGGAGCCCATGTATTTTTCACAAAATTTGGGGAATCCGAAATGGCAATTTGGTCAGTGATCCCATAGGAAATCCAGTAAACTTATACATTTTGCAGGGAGCCCAGGTAGGAACCTACATATTTTTACATGAGGCAACGGAGAATCTGCAAGAAACCCTTAGACTGGGGCACTTATATTTTTCAGGAAATCTGATAAAGCTGGGGACCCATTTTGGTCAGGGATCCCACAGAAAACCCGGTAAACTCATACATATTTTAGGGTACCCAGGGAGGAAGCCATACATTTCTTCAGAAGTCTAGAGGGGGATCCTCAAGAAACCCGAGGAAACCCATATATTTTTCAGGAAACCTAGTGAATCCGGGGACCCAATTTGAAAAGGTATCCGGGAAACTCATGCATTTTTTAAGGAACCTACAATTTTTTTTCAGGAGACTAACGAGTTAATGCACAAGAAGCCCGGGGAACCTAGGGAATCCATTTAATAATTTCACGGAACCGAGAACTCGAACCATTGTGATTGGTTTTATGTTACCCCTTGGCATAGTTCATTCTATTTCATGAAATAAACTCGTATCAAATTGAATACCTTTCTGTTCTGTTAATAGGTTTAAAAATTTAAATCTGTTTTCCATTCAATTGCTGATGGAAATAAAAGCTCCCCATGATCATCTTTCACATCCCAGATGGATACTTTTTCCCATTTGGGAGCATCAAGTATTACATGGAATTTTCCAGGTCATGTGGTCTTTAATTGGAACAGGTGCTCAAGTGACAATTATCGGACTTTTGCTGTTTTGTAATGACTCTTGATGGTGTTAGGTCGATGGTGTTGTCTTTCGTGTCAGTCCACTTTTGTGATGCGAAAGAGAGACCCATAAACTTTTCCCTTCTATCCCGAAGTGCACGTAATGCTGGGAACAAAGTCGTTGATTTACAATTTTCCTACCAAAGTGATAAAAGTCACAGTGGATGGGAAATTTGCATGGAAAACTATCTCTCAATGTCGATGAACTAATGCAATTATGGGAGTGGGTAAAAAGTGATAAAAGCTCCCTTGGAACATTCAACTACCCATCCATTCAGTATTATTGCAGTAACTACACTGCTGAGAAATTGCTACAAGTGCCTGGGGCATGACCATTTACACAAAAAAAAAACGCACATGATGCATAGTATACGACTCCCCGCAGTGCTTCTCGATGTGACTCTTTCGCTGGCACCTGCAACACTGTCCCACTGAATTCCTTTTTCAACACTGTACTTAGGCAGAATGTGTAGAGAAATCAATTAAGAGACTCTCAATGATTCAACAGTATTTGCTTGCACTAACAATCATTTGGCTTGAGAAAAAAGGTGAAAATCACTAATAAAATTTGCATGATGACTAAGAGGAAGGGAAGAAAAAAATAGGTATCTCAAACTCGAAAGAAATTCTGCACTTTTAGGGGTTGTCAGAGTGTGTTTGAATTGATTGATGGTCACGTTAATGTATTGTTGAATGACTTTTCCTTCTTCAGTGAAGTGGAGTGAATTTCAAGAAGCTTTCACACGCCCCTCCCACCGAAAAATCTCAAGAATGAAAAGAATAGAAATCACCTCAATAGGACTAAAGGAAAATTAATGGTTTCCACTCTCTTTCATTCTGACGAAATCGAATTTAATACGATAAGTGATGATACGATGAAACTCAATCACAATTTTTGATGGTAATCTCTGAAGAGAACTTTCAGCACCTTGTTTGACGACATCGGAGAACTATATTTGAAAATGTATGAAAAATAAATAATTTCAACGTAGAATTCAATAAGTTTCTATCAACATATTCAATTTTTCACATGCATTTCAAACATTTGCACATGAAATTCAATTGACGAGGAGTCGCACATATTTGCTCCAGAGATGAAATATTCTATAAATACGGGAATTGCAAGTCACATTTCTAAATGGGATTCCCCTGACTAGGAGAAATTATCATGAGTAAATCCACTCTCCATTTAAATGCAATTTCCATAAATTCACGTGGAAAATCTTTTGGTGGAATTGTATTTTGCAATATGAGATAAATGTAAGTCTCCCGAATTTCATGTTATTTTATTAAGATTGCTGCTTGGAACATATCTTATTCACCAACGAATAAAACGTACCAACTGAAGGGGTGGTTTGAAAGTAAAGAAAAAAAAAAAGATTTCTGTTGAGAAAATCCCACGAGACATGCTCTCTCCACCAAACATTTTATGCAGCAAGATGACATTTGCACAGTTTTTCCACTTGAGTGCTGAAAATTTACATGAAACTCAATGTGTTTGCACATTGAGAGGAAAATGTACGAGTTTAAATGGCAAAGTCTCCATCTTTGCCTATACTTGGGTTCCAATGGGGTGATAAACTTGGTGTTTACATGGTCTTTGGCAGTTTGCCGTTATTGGTCGTTATTTTTCAAATCAAACCGTCAATTCTACATTCAATGACGTCATTAAAACTTCGGTTTCATTGTTGTTTTCCAGAAATACTGAAACCACAAAATAACTGAAAATATAATTCAATTCTTCATCCTCGTAATCTTGCCATATGATTTTATTGATTTTTGTGACTTGAGAATAAACAAATAGGGCGAAGTGGGGCACCTTTGAATTGGGGCAACTTTGAAATTGGGCTTTTTTCTCCCATTTTCAAATGGAATATCATGATACAATTTAGCTTCGCAATTGGTTTGTTGAGCTAAATTATATCATAATAAGGTCCAGTTTCATTTAAAAATAGGAGAAAAAAGCTCAATTCCAAAGCTGCCTCATTTCAAAGGTGCCCCACTTCCCCCTATAAAAAAATTACTTTGAATTCAATTGCACAAATTTGAAAAAAAAAGAATGAAAATATTTTAAGAAACTTTTTTATTGTGGTTCTGGGATTCTAAATAACTCAGCCCTTATGGCAATGATCGATCTAAAATTTTAGCATATTATAACTTCAATTCAAAAAAAGGTATGTCCCCCTGACTCGTGCATATCTCCGGTTCTAATTATCGGAATTTGAAAATTTTTGGTGTTTTGGAAAGCTCTCGTTAAGTAGTACAACCCTTATGACACGACAATTTTATCCGGTTTAATCAAAGGTCCGATTAATCGAAAAATCAATTTTTGAAATTTCAATTTCGAATATTTCGAAAATTAGTCAAAAGTTGTTCTTTAAATTTTACTACGTTGTAGCTGAAATCGCCAAATATTATCCCAAATATAAAAATTTCATTTATTTTCAAAAAAACATTTGTTTAAGTACTGGTTTAGTTCTTTTTAATAGGAAATTGTTTTTTGACTTCAGATGAATCTTCTTTGAATAATTGTGATTTTATCGTAAAGAAAGATTTTTCAAAAAAAGGGCTTCAAAAATCGTGTACCAACGGCTGAATTTTTAAATTTTTTTAAGGTAAGCATACCAAACTTCGGCATGGTTACAAATAACCACCAAGGTCCCAAGCTTAAAATGCAATATTTATAATACATATTAAAGTTTCTTGTTAATTCTTTCTTAGGAGAGTTTCTTGGAACCTTGAAAATTAGATTATCATCTTTGTTTTCTTTAAACCAGTTTCAAAAATACCTGAAAAATAATAAAAATATAGACATTGTTTTAGGTAATATTCTGGCCACATTGAGTGGAATTTCGGCCGCCTTGTTGGTGACCAGTAACCACCTTGTGCATAATAACGTTAAGAAAATTGCTAAACGTCATATGGAACGAGTTTAAAATTTAATTCACAAAGAATCAGATCTTCCTGTAATTTATCCTGAAAATCTGAAAGAAATTTTCCACATCATCTTTATCACAGAGGCAATGCTTTCTTCTTCCTTTGGACCTTTTACAACCAAAAAATTGAAAAGAAAACTTAAAAAATTAAGATTTTTTGGGAAGCAAAAGAAGTGGTCGAAATAGCAAACATTACTTCATTGGAGAGACGCTTAAAAAATGTCTGTTTTTTGTCACGAAATACGTGACCTAGCAGTTGAATTTCACACAAAATCTTAAGAACGATTTTCTATTAACATAAACTAAAACAATCTTTAATAAAAACTATGCAATTTTAATGAAAAACCCCGAAGCAATAATATTTGCACTTCACCACAAACTACAAGATTACTAGCAACACAAGCGATCTGCCACATTTTTAGTACGACTCTTTACACATCGATATTTCTATAGTACAATTTAATCCAAATTATACCCAAATTTCAGTGTTGTTACTTTCTAAAAAGAATATATATTTAAAAGAAAAAACGTTCATTGACCAGGGTAAGTGTACAAAATTCCGGACAGCTTGCAATTCCGACCACATTTTTATTTCTAAAATTTCCATGAATTTTTAGTTTTTGCATATTATGGAGCTTATACTACGCAATAAAATAACAAAAAATAAAACTTCAATAAACGAGAAGATGTTAAAAAGACTTTGGAAGGATTCCGGAAGGGCAAGGAACTATAAAAATGAAGGTGGCGGAAATAAGCCACCAAAGCTATGTCTACATTTTAATTCATTTTAAAATGGATTTAAAATGATTTTGGAGAAAATGAAGACGATTAACTGTCTATAAGTTTCCAAGTAGCACTTTTGAACTTGTGACTTTGGCGCTTGCATGAAAATATGTCGAAATTTGGCCGAAACTTACCCTATTCGTAGAATAAAATCCATAATTTTAACTAATTTTGTTGTTTGACCGAAGTTACACTCAAAGTGGCTGAAATTGAATGCTGGCCGAAATTTAGCACACTTACTATAAATAAAAATTGAAAAATATGTTGCACTTTTACACGCATAAGAGCTTTACTTAAATATTTTTTATTGTGTTAAGAAAACAGAATAAAAATATTACTTTTTTAGTTCTTGGCTTAAGGCTTAAACAGATGACTAAAATATTTGGGCTGATCAAATGTTTTGGCCCAAGCTTTTTTATAGCATGGTGCGGCCATGTTTTTAGGCAACTGTCAAGTGAAAGCTTTTATTGTTGACAAAAAAACTAATGTGATGGAAGGCGAATGAAAAATAAAAAGCGGTGAAAAATAGAAGCGAGATGTGTTACAGTGTGAACTGGGCATCCTTGAGTGAACGAGGATCAGCTGCCCAGCGTCCTAATCCAATTGCATTGCCTTCCAGTCCGAGGAGGACTGTTCAGGCCATTCTGGTGGCTGGGCTTGTGGATTCGTTCAACAGTACGAAACCCTGGAGGTGCCCTATCCTGAGAACACCTTCACGTTTGAGGTGGAGAAACAGGAGGAAGATGTCAAGCGGGAGATTCAGGTGTTCAAGAGAGCGTTAGATAAGGGAATTGCTGAATACCAGAAGAAAATTTTTCAGCTCTGGTCTCTGTTGCTATTCGATCAGATGACCATGGAAGACTTTCGCGATGCCTAATCTTGAGTTGGTCATTGATCCACTCAACAAGCTTACTTTCTAGCCACACAATCCCGAGGAGTAGCTTTGATACAAGGCCAAGGATGCTCCAGCATCTTCCGGATGTCATTAAAGAACAGGAGCTTCCGTCCAGGTTGTGATTAGCTTGAACCGGCTACTTGTGAAAATTGTAAAATTTTTGATCAGCTGGTGTGTCTATTAAAAATCTATTATTTTATAATATTTCTTTTATTTTCTCTAGATACCTGCTACATAGTTTTCTGCAGGATGATCCACAGGGAAATTATGACATCCCTCAGCATTCTTACATTGCTCTCGGCTCATGCTAATATGCCTTTCTTGGCAATGGGATTGTCCACAATCTCATCGAAGGATTCCCTTTTTCTCATTCTCGGTCCTAGACATTCTGCACCAGTCGATCCCATGTCGTTTTGTTCCTTCAGCTTGATGGCCTGCTGGATATCCGGTGTCCTTGTGGATGTTATCGATGCAAGTTTCGATGGCCTTCCTGCCGTACTCGTGGGCATTTTTCACTTATTTTTCTGAGACTTTTCACTGATCACTTTGCGTTTTCAAGATTTGTTTACAAAATAAAAAATAAAATCCCGCGCGCTATTGTTCAAATGTCAATTTTTATAGCAATACGACTCCGAATCTTCCGAAAATCGTTCCCGCCACGAAAATACTTCGCAGTTTATCCACATATGGCGCTCATCTTAGTTTTACTCATAAAATTTATAGCACGGAAAAATAAAAGCTCAACACTGTTGAGCTTTTTTCTGAAGAAAGCTTCCAGTTTTGTCCTCTGGCAGCACGCGAAATAGTGTTTGATGGGCCAAAACATTTGATCAGCCCAAAAATTTTGGTCATTTGTTTAAGCCTTTATGAAATCCCTTAAGATCCGAAGTAACGCAAAATGATTTATTTTAATTTTGAAACAGGTTGGTTTTGTGTGATTTTGACTAAATATAGCATAGTGTCTTGAAGTTTAATGGTACCACCCTGTTATTTACGAAATTAAAGGCATTCGAGAGTGAGATTAAACCTCTAGTCTGAGTCCGCAAAAGGTGAAATAAAATTCCTTTATCTTGGTTTAAAACACAATGTTATAATTGTAATTCAAATGTATAATTGTAATTCAAATTGTAGCCTGAGAAGCTTAATATTTTGATTTTATTCCTATATTTCTCTTTGTTCTTTGCTGTTAATTCTTAAATTTCTTTTGTTTTTTTTTAATTTTTTCTCTATTGTTTTTTTTTACCTCTGTTTTTTTTGTTTTTTTTTTCTTTCACAATTGTTAAAGGGATGACCCTATTACTGTCAATAAATAGTAATAATAATAATAATAACATTTTTTTTTTATATTTGTGAAAAATAAAAAAGCTTTTTAAAAAAATTTAAACTTTTATTTCAAATTAGAATATATTACTTATTTATTGTCACATAAAACCAAATGCTTAGCGGGAAAAAAATTAAATTTGGTCAATAACTTGGTTTATATGAAATAATAAAATTTTCTCTTGGGTTTCGATAGAGAGAAAATAAAGAAGATTAATCTTGAAAACCAAAAACTTTAAGTTTGTTTTAAATGAAAGACGAAGCGTTCATAAAAAATAATTAAAATCAATGGCCTTCCCTTGAACCACTTTGAAGTCTACCGGTATATCCAAGCAATTTACTTCAAAATGCTGAATTTTGATGAAAATTTCTCGTGTGTAGGGGCCCAATGAAACTTTTTGACAAAGACAGCAACAACAAAAAAGTTCTTAGCTTTCAAATTAACAAAGCATTTTTATTTTTATTTATCAAATACAACTAGATTTGGATTGAAATCAATAAAGTAATCTGCAATTAATGCCTACAATAAGTCTATAATAAAAAATCCTAAACTAAAAGATATTAAAGAATTAAATGCTTTTAAAAAACTTTTAATTGAAATAATGAAATAAGCTTTCCTGTGTCTAAACAACTCTTGTGCTGCTCGCTTTTTTTATTATTATTTTTTAAACTTAATCATATGTTAAAGTATATATTGTATAGTCCTATTTGTTATATTATGTAACATGGGCATAAATCAATAAATTATTATTAGTATTATTTTTTTGTTTTTTTTTTTTTTTGAAAAAGAGGTCTGTTTGATCAAACACATCTCTTAATATTACACATCTCTTAATATTAAGAATAGCCATTTATCAGCCTCTTGTAATGTCGAAGAGAAAAAATTCAAAAATCGTACATGCATTAAATTCTTACTATTATTCCCTTTCCTTTCTTATTTCATTTTGCAATACTATCCAATGTGTTTCTATTATTTTTGGTTTTTTTTTCTACAAAAACTCCGACTGTACAGCCCTTCGTTTGCAGAGCACAAAACTACCAAACATTTCAAAATTAAATTTTCTTTTCTGCTTCCATTGACATGCGAATGTATTTGACATTTAAGCTCCACTTATTGGGATAATTTAGTGCATTTTAACTTGTGGAAATAGCAGAGAAATTAGCTAAAATTGTGCGACATTTTGGACAAACTTTTAATCATAGTACTTTGTTTAAAGGTATTATTTTTAAACTAGTTTATCATTGTAAAGTCCATCTCTATTAATTAGGCAAGTGTTAAAATTTTTTGTCGAATTGGATAAAGTGGTTTGGGAGTGAAGTTCATTTATGGTGAAAATTTTGTGAGATCAAAGCCCATAATTAACTTAAATGGGAGATAAATCATGGCGATAACCACAAAACCACCCAATACTCCTGTTAAACTTAAATTGAAGCAATTATTGGAAATTCTCACCTCCATTTTTCACCCATCTTTCACAATAGTATTTTATTGATTTTTCAGAAAATTCGCTACAAAATTATCACGAATGTGATACTAAATTTTAGAGTAAAATGACATTGTGAATGCAAAAGTTTCTTTCACCAAAATTGCATTAGAGAAGAATACGTGACTACTGATTGGAGGATTTGATAAATTAGACTATGTAATAATATCTTTGAAACAAGTTTGTCTTTGTGAAAATATTAAGTTTTGTCTGCTTAAATTAATTATAATTAGGGTAAATGTACCAAATTTCGACCAGCTTGCAATTTCGGCCACTTATTTCTTTCTTAATGCAATTAATGCAAAAAATAACAAAAAAATCGCATTTACGAATGAGATGATGTGAAAAAGATTTCGAAAGAATTCCAGAAGGACAAGGAACTATGAAAATGAAGGTGGCCGAAATATGCCACTAAAACTATGTCTACAATTTTATTCATTTTAAAATCTATTAAGAATAATTTGAGAGAAAATAAAGACGATAAACTGTGTCTACAAAGTTTCAAGAAACACTTCTTAACAAAGGTTAAACTTAAGGCTTTGGCGCTTGCATGCAACTATACCGAAATTTGATACACTTACCCTAAATTTAATTTCCCAATTTATCTTTAAAGCAAAATTGACTTTGTTTGAAATACCCTAAATAGTTGTACAACTAAAAATATTTTAACAAAAAATTAAATAATAAATTGTCAAAGAGTCAACGACAAAATGTTACAAAGCTCAATGAACCACAAAATAGTTCAGATTTTTAGCTTTTGATATTTAGCGCGTGGACAAAAAAAGCATTACAATTTGTGGCTTTTACAATGTTTCAGTTCATTTTGTGCACCACATAAAATATTATTAATTGAGTTGGAATTGACTCCTATTCACTCTTCGTAATTCGCTTGTCATTTGAAAATTAATCTCCTCTGGCACGGGAAAAATTGAAAGTTTGTTAATCCAATAATTTGTCCTGTTTTGTTAGCACATTCATTGTTTGGATGAAATATGGATGGACCATGTGTTTGAACATCTCTAATTGATTCAATTGGATTTATGTTCGATAAAAATTGCCCTTTCTCTCTCTCATGACCGTTGACATTAATTGAAATGCGAGATTTGATTAATAACAGCAGCATAAATTGTCCATTAGCAAGTTTTTAATACAATTTTCTTGGGGTTTTCACTGAACTCGTAATGATAAGCGTGCTAGAATATGTCAAACCCAGGGGCCTCTCAACATTTCATTTTTCCAAACGTTTTTGAATAGAGGCACTGAAGACTATTGGCAAGTTTCTTCCTAAAGAGAATTGACTTAAGGTAAATGTGCCAAATTTCGGCATAGTTGCATGCAAGAGCCAAAGTCTCAAGTTTGAAATGTAATATTTTTAATAGAAATTGATTTTTTTATTCCTTCTACTTAAAGATTATTGCATAGAACCTTGTAGATAGGTTATCGTCTTTATTTACTCTAAAATCATTCTTAATACATTTTAAAATGAATAAAATTGTAGACATTGCTTTGGTGCCCTATTTCGGCCACCTTCATTTTCATAGTTCCTTGCCCTTCAGAAATTCTTCCAATACCTTTTTCAGATCATCTTGCTCGTCCAAGCGATATTTTTTCTTATTCTTTTGCATTGTATAATTTCTAGAGTATGTAAAAAGTAAAAATTTATTCAAATTCGAGGAACAAAAAAGGTGGCCGAAATTGCAAGCTGGCCGGAATTTGGCACACTTACCCTATCAGTCTGATATATTTCGAAATCGTGTATTAAAAGCTATCTAAAAATACATATTTTATAATGTTCGCCAAAATAATACAAGAATTACGAGCAAATTTGTTTAAATCGCGGTGCAATATCTGCAGAATTTTTACAAGGTGTGGGGGCCCAAGCCTCAGGGAGAAGGGGGTGCAACAATATTAAACAACACTTGTGTTATACTCTTATTATCCGTTTATTATTATCTTCTTCACTTCTGCACTCACTGTCACTCTCACTGTCCTCACCGGTCATCTGTCATTCGTCACTCTCATTCCCCATCATGAGAGGGCGCCACACAAGGAAAAGTGAAAAATAGCTTCACTTTTTATTAGGCTTGATGGATCCCTGGTCAAACCAATAAAGTAGTGAAAACTGCTTAATATTTAAATTTTACAAATTTAAGATATTGTTGTTAAGATTTTCTACTGGACACACGACTTAATCCGACAGTCGATTTAAGGTAATTATAATCACAATAACGATCAGATTACGTTCCCATCCGATTCTAACTAATTCGCCTTTCGACTTAAGCCGAGAAACGGCTTAGTGAGAAACTGATCGCCTTAAGTCGTAAGTGTGTCCAGGGCATTAAAGTCGGAGAAAAAGACTAGATCTTAGGCCAACGACAATCAAAAGACGTAACGTATTTTGGGGTAAAGAATCGCGTTGAGCCTATGTTATCAGTTCGTGCCCCAGAAAACTGGGGTGATATGATTACTTATTTTCGATACTATCGACTGTCGATTTTGAAATATTTGTACGATAGCTGTATTTCCTGTGACTAATATAGTTATTTATCAACAATCACATTCATTTAAAAATGTCACAATGAATGGCACGACAATGCGCAAAAAGTCGACATTCACTTAATCTAACAGATATAGAATTATCGATACTATCGATTCGATATTGTCGAAAAGTTATCATTCCACCTCTGTTTGTTCGCCGAGAATTTTTACTTCTAAAATGCAACTCAAAATCGAATTATCAAATCACTTCAATCACTTATCAAACACTCGGGGTGCTTGAGTTGCACGCATTTTGAGGTCTCTCTTAAAGAATCTCAGCTACTATAAAGCGGTCTTCAGACTATAGGTTTAGCTCAGTTCCCGAAGGTCTCAAATATTTGCCCTTATTGATCTAATCTTAAGTCTAAATTTTTCAAAATTCTTTACTGATAGAAACTAGAGAAGTTAAGCCGTATGGGTAAGGCTTAGGTCTGAAGCCCGTCTAAGCTTATCTGTAGGGGAATTCTGTAAAAGTATGACAATGTCATACACCAAATTTAAAATTTTATATGTAGTAAATTCGGAAGAACTTACCATAAGAACTTACATCCGACTCATATTACTTACTAAAAACTTCATAATGATAGCAATGGCCATTAGATGCTCACTGGGCTTTAATGTGATCCTGGTGCTGAATTTGACCAGAAGAATTTTTCATATCACATTGTAATACCGTCACAGAATCCCTTTCTGGATTTATCATTGGTTATTTTCCAATATTTTCAAAGTATTTAAAGAGTGGACGTCTTGCAAACATATTAAATCTTCAATATTAATTTTTATTTTAAATATTCAATAATTAATATTTAAATTTCAACTTGCAATTTCAAACTTGCGGGAAGTTTTAATATATTTTGGGCAGAATCACATTGACAATAAAATGCTCGCCATAGCCTCACCGTATTTCGTTAATTTACGCATTTTCATTGCAATTCTTACGCAAATTTTCCATTACCGTATTACCTTATCTCGTACTCGGTGGCACTAGGTGAAAATAATATTAAAAAAAATTGAATAAATAAAACGAAAATACGATAAACGGTGAGCAAAAAAAATGTACGATTAATTTCCCTTACAGTTTTTTTTGTTCACCGTTTATCGAATTTTCGTTTTATTTCTTAAATTTTCTTATATTATTTTCACCTAGTGCCACCGAGTATCAGATAAGGTAATACGGTAATGGAAAATTTGCATAAGAATTGCAATGAAAATGCGTAAATTAACGAAATACGGTAAGGCTTTGACGGTGACGGTGAGCATTTTACTGTCAATGTGATTCTGCCCTAAGTTGAACAATTCGATTTTTTACAAAATTCGTTTTATTTGCTTTTTGGATACTTCTTTACCCTTCTTTTATCTTTGAATGATAATTATTTTCAAAGTTTTAAAGATTTTATATCTCAAAAATCCTATTATCTGCATGTAAAATCTCAGCTTCAAATCGCTTTCCTGTAAAATTTGCCCACTGCGAGTTATTCGTTTCTTATTTTGAGCGATCGATTTAACCTTTGCCGAAAACCGCTTGTCGATATCTCTCTCCGTTCTGTCTCCAGAAGCGTTTGCACTCCGGACAAAACGAGACAGGATGTCCACGAAAATTAATTTTTGGCACATATAATTTACGTGATCTTCGAATGTCAAAACGTGGAGATCCAAAATTTGGGCCCAATCTAACGCAGTTATATTTAACCCTTTAAGGACGAGAAGGTCAAAAATTGAGGGTCAGAAAAAATCATTTCGTCTAACTTTTTAAAGCAAAATGCAGCTTTAGAATGTCGTAGGAAAAATTTCATTTTTGGGTCACGGGTGACCCAGTCGTCCTTAAAAGGTTAACTTAAGACCACATGAGCTGAGATTGTAATGAATCTCAACTATCAATAAGGAAAATAGCATGAGAACAAAGACACATAAAAAAGTTCCGAATTGTTTCGTATCGATATGGAATTTAATTATACTTAAATTGGCACTGTTTCAAAATTCATGTTCGTGCAAGGCAAAACCAGATATGAATGGTAACGTAGGATTAATGGCATTTTGTCAGATGGTAAAGTATCGATTGGAATACCAACGACACAATAAACCCCATTGCATCCAGTGGACATCCCATAATCTCAGATGTTTGTAAAATTGCCGAAAAACTGCTTAAAGAAAAATGCATGTTACCATCAAAACTATCAAGGAGAATTTTCATCTATTAATTAGAATACGATGACATAATTTGAAATCACTCTTAAATTCGAATTTCTGTATTTCTTCACTTAAAAAGTTGGAAATATATAATATTCTGCAATTCCTTTGAAAGCAAAGCTTTAACATTTTCTTTGTATCGTGTCATGTCTTGGGGATATTGAATTATTGAATACTTTGTAGAAAATTCTGCAAGTGAGTGGCTTTGTACGTACAGTGGCGGTTGTTAATTAATTGTGGTGTTAAATCAAGTGCTAAAAGTGCTTCAACTTTCAAGTGTTCGAGACAAGTACGGTGACAGCAATAAGCTTAGATGTTGAAGCTCAATTAAGCTAACATGGCAGAACAGAAATTAAGCTGCTTATTATTTCCGCCTATTTTAGAAAAAAAAACTCTCTAAAGTTTAAATTTAAATCCAAAGGAAATTCTGCTCGCTTTGTTAGGACAGTAATGCTGGATTTTCTCATAGTTTTGGAGAAATTTCCATCCCTGTCCATAGGCGTTGATCCAGAGACATTCGTGTGTCTCTTCTGTTCTTTCACACTCTTCAAATCTAACGTACAAGTAAAAAGAAGTGATAAAGCATTCTAGACTTTGCGAAATGCTCGAGCTCGTGACTTACAAGCTATACCAGAAAAGCACCTTTGGATCATTTACCCTTTCTCGGTTTACAACCGATTTCAACTGATTCATAAGGCACTCGAAAGATCCCTTAAAATAGCACAAGAGTAATACAATTGATTTTCGGATAAAATTTAGTTAAAGGCTCATAATCGGTTCATTACCGGTTCATAACCGATTGGAAATGGTTCAGTCTTATTAGAAATTCCAAGACTTTTCCCATGAACCCAAATATGATACCAGTAAACTTTTCTGAATCGTGACAATTACGCAAATAAATAGAAATGAAAGTACCCCATGATTGGTACCCTCATGGTTTCCCCTAGCTCGTAAAAACATACTTGTTAATTAGGAAATTTAAGCCATTTGATCTAGATTCCACTGTTTCTGAAATAAAGTAATTTTAATATTTACTGATCATCCTTAGATCTACAGTTCCTTAAGCTACCCAGCGAGCACAGTTAGCAGAAAAAATAGCATTTTCTGCATTTTTTTTGCTGAATCGGTCTCCTGGCCAGTCAGCAGCTCTCGAACAAAAAGTGCTAATCAAATATATGAAAATGGCACTGTTTAGCGCCCGCAGCGGATGATGGCAGAACTAAAGACTGTCGGTAGATGACGCTGGAAACCACTTAGCAGATTTTCTCTTTCATTTTTTTTCTTTTTCTCTCAAAATGAACTTGGAATTTCCCCTGAAATTATTTATCAACTTGGGAGATATTATAATCACGATTTTTATTACCTATATTGTTATAGGATTTATGCTGTGGTGTCTATAGAGAATGGTCAAATAGGAGTATTAAACGTACTCCCGACCAAAAATTCTGCATTGTTTAGTGAATTGCGTCATTATTTTCTTGAGAAAAAAAATTTATTCTGAGCAAATATTCAATCGGGGGTTATAAAATTATTCATTATTTATGAAAAATTAAAAAAAGCATATTTTCCTCAATTTTTTCAATTAAATATTGGCATTTTTCCTGAAACAGCCATCGATGTATTATGCTCACATTCGATCACAACTATTGTAATTGATTGCGAAACTGGATTTTTCTACATATTTAATTTATTTATGGTAAATAAAGTTGCAGAAGCATTAAAAAATCGTTTTAAAAGATGTGGCTCCCCTACTTAGTAAGTTCAATTATGGTTTTAAAAATACTATAAAAATTCTTTTAGAAAAATTTTTATTAGACCAATGCTGTATTGGCCTATAAAACATTTTTTGGATTATAAATTTTCTAAAGCGCATCTTTGCGCAAAAAATTACTTTTATTATCGCGGTATAATAGCAAATTAACAAATTATTGTATTTCTTAATACTGCACATATTCTTTTTTAAATCAAAAATTAATCCGATTTGATGATTTATTTTTTAAATTGAAATGACACGTGTCAATATTTTTTAAAAGAGAGATTTTAAATACCTTTAAAGTCAGGAAAATATGCCAATTAGTTGGAAATCATTTTGCGTCGACTGTACCATTAAATGGAAATGATATAGGCTCTAAATTTCATATGTTCCTAGTCTTTTAGTATTTAAATAAGTTTCCGAAGTTTTTTTTTTCAATATTTCTCGATTTTTGAATTCATAATGTTAAAACATCTTGAAAATTCCTAAGAATTTCTTTGGTTAATAATTTTCTGAAATAAGCGGACAAGATTTCTTGGCAATGCAATTTTAATTTAGGTGTATTATATTTTTTTGTTTTGTAAATGGATTCATAATATTTATTTATTTATTTATTTTAATAAAATTAAACAAAACAAAAATTAAATTGGTCGGAAAAGGTTGAAGAATACGTATTATTCAAAATATATTATAAATATTATTTTCTAAAATTTTTGCGAATTTTAATTTTTTTTACTTTATTTTTTAATGTCAAATGTGATTATTGTAAGAATCATGAAATTGTAATAATGGAAAGGGTTTAGATTTAGCTTTTACTCAATCCCGGCAACCTCAGCAAAGATAAAAACCAAATTCATTAAAGTCTCTCACTCGATTGGGGAAAAAGAATAACTTTGTCTAACTGCCGCTGCGATCGCTAGTGTCACTTCAAGGTTAGCAGAAATCAGCTGAAAATATATTTTTATTAGCTGAATTAAAATCGCTTAGCATTTGGTGCTTGCTGGGAATCAGCGCTAAGACCGTGGGGATATGAACTTGCACTTTAGGCTTCCGGTAAATTTTCGAATAGGTTTGGGTTGGCTTTTCAGTGTCTTCATAATAAAGGCAGGGACTTTAGCCACGTGTAAGCCCTGATGGGGCTCATCTAAATAAAATTAAATACTTTTATAGAGAAGATGACGAACTGAGGTTGCCACCCTTATTTCAACTTCCTGAGAGTAAATTGTCCACGGTGACTGATGCTCACTCAATGAAGAACTGATATTAATTTCCATAAGCAACAAGAGCATCATATAACAAATTTCAGCACCCGCCTTACCCCACATACAGCCGTCGACAGGGTCGACATATGTCGAATAAGCCGTACGCTCTATACACGCGGGACCGATTAACCTTACAAGATTAATTATATTATTAATTTATGGTAGTAGGACTGTTGAGCCTAGAGGAGTTGGAGTGAGAAAGTCCGTATTGACGAAGACTCTTCCAAGCCAACTGTATCAATTACTGTTCAGTTTTGGTGGTGACTCTGAGGGGTGCTATAACCGATAACTTAAGAGAGTACTATATCGCCGATAGATGGAGTTATGACCGTCTGATAGATTATCCTGGAAAAAATTTGAACTGTTATCAGTCTGGCTACTGATTGTAAACTAAAAGTTATAATAAATTAAGAATTACATTTGTGGTTTAGGATTGCACAGAATTAATTAGGGGAAATCGCGCTACCTTCGGACGATTTATCATTTTTTTTTTCAATGTGTTATACATTTATTTGGATTATTATAATATTGTATTTTGATAGCTAGTCTAATGCCTCAAGTTTTCAGAAAAGATCTATGGGGAAAATCCATAAGAAACATGAGAAAAAATTGAATTGTGCGAAGCTTGAGCCGTCCGAAGGTAGCGCGCTTTCCCCTGAAATGTAAGAGTTTTTTTTATTGAACTTATTCACCTTTTATTGTTTTCTACTGGGTTCGAGATTAATTACCTCTCAAGCAAGATCTTTTCCTGAAATTTATGATGAAGAACATTGTATAGATATTCAAATATATTGACAACAATAGAGCATATCATTGCGGTGTGGTAAATTAAACTTTGTCAGACACAAGATTTATGTTAAATGAAAATCTTACTAACCATAACTTTGTTATCGTTACTCCCTGTTGCCCCATGGGTTTATCCGTTCATACTGAATTCACTTCAAAAAAGAAATACATAAGATTTAACTTTTTCTTCAATCGTCCCTTTCTCTCCATTGAATTACATTTGAAGTTTGAAAAAGAATACGAAAGTAGGAGATAAAAGAATGATTACAAATTCAAATTCACAAGAATTCAATCTAATTTTTTTGTAATTTTCGCGAAACAATTTAATCCTCTTAGAGAATCCCTTTGTAAATTCATCAATAATTCACCAAATAAGCCCTATTAATTTTATAGACGAACAAGAGAAAGGCCTTTAAAATTTTGATCAATAGAGCGGAGTTGAACACTGGCCCATGAATAGCTGTTAAGTGGCTTAAGTAAAATCTTAATGGTTGTACGGGTAAAAGGATAAAAAGCCCTATGAACGAATGAGACTTTCCCACAAGCTCTTCAACAATGTCGTTTAAAAGTTATAGCCTCTAAAATATTGGTGGAAGTACACATTGAGCGTAAGCATAAAATTTCAGTCTTTTTCGACCAAACACTGCACAGCTTTTTTGTTGCAGTTCAATGATTTTAATTAGCTGAAGCAGTTTTAAAAGCATTTTGAAAAACAGAATATAAACAATTCTGTTGTTGTTAGTTGAAAAAAAAAATGTGCAACAATTGTTTGCACAAAATTAGCAATTATATCTCAAAACATTTGGGGTATAAAATGGAACAGGACAAGCATTGCTTGTGGCATTTGAATAGGATAGTAATTTAAACAGCAAGTGCAGCTATTGGTGGACATTATTGTTATAATTAACTTCACGTACTAAATAAAAGAGATGTAAATTTTGAATATATTTTTAATGCATCTCACATTAATTTTCAAGCAATTTTAGCATGAAGCAATGATGTGGATGTAACTCAAGCAGGTTAATTTCTAAACATTTACAAAATTTACTAAAAATTCAATTTAACAAGAAATTCATTCTGCTTCTTTTTCAATTACTCCATAGCAAAAGAAAGTGGAATAGGAATGACAGGCGAAAAATTCCTCTAAATTTTCCAGTATCTTTCCTTAAAAAATTCCATAGGAATTTTTCAATATATATTCCAAGGAAATTTCCATGGATTTATAGGGAATTTTCATGGAAAACTTCCTGGTATTTTAGCGTCAAATTCCGCGGATTATTACAATTTGGACGCTAGTTTTCCATTAGAATTTCTGCGGAATTTTGCTATAGGATTGTTCATTTAAGTTTTAGTACATATTTAATACACATCACTTTCAGGAAAAACAATCTTTCATTTGTGTAAAAATGTTCCGCACATTCAAATATTTTAGTACAAATTTCTAAAATTTCTTATTAATTTTAGAAGTATTTAACGATTTTAGAACAAATTCTTTGTATTCTGTAATACTGTTCTTAAATGTTCAATAAATTTAATAAAAATTCGTGAATTTATCATTAGTCTCGAGATAACAATTTTAGAACAAATTTTTAGACCAGCAAACTTTTGAAAACTTTAGTACTGACTGCAAATTGACTGGAAATTTTAGTATAGAATAGAATATTTATTTGGTGATTAATGCCCCGGTTGAATGCAACAAATTGGGACTATACAATTACTAATTAATTATCAAAGTAATTTTCATCAATTATCACCTTTAATTTATGGAAATAAGTTTTAGAACAACAACTTTAAAAACTCTACATTTTTAATAAATTTAGTACAAAATCCATATATTTATAGTTTTCGGGACAAGAATTGTAAAATAAATCCTCCACCTTGTAAAACGCATTTCTTAATTTTCTGTTATTTTAGTACAATGTCTAAATCATTTTTAATTTCGGGAATATTCAACAATTTTGGAACAATATTTTCTTGCGAATGACATTAGTTCTTCGTGAATGTTGAAAATATCTAATACCTTTAAAATTTTGACTTGACTTTGACTTGTTTGACGCAGTTCTAAATTTTCCAAAAAGTTTAGTACAAAGTTCATGAATCTACTGTACAATTTTTGTTTGTAATATGTATGGAACTCAGAGGCAGTAACCAACTAACAATTTAGATAATAAAAATGTATTTTACAAAAAATAATTTTTCCTACACATTAAATGACATAAAAAAGAGTCTTATTTTAGATTGGCGACCTATTTAATGTAATCACTTCATTATTATCTACACGAAATGCAGTGTTGCATAATTATTTTTTTATTTTTTTTATTTTTGGTTTTCGTGATTTTGCCTTTCGTGTTTTTAGTTTTCGAGATATTGGCTTTTCGGAAGTTTGGGTTATGGGATTTTGGTTTTTCGTGTTTTTGGTTTTCGGGATTTTGCTTTTCGCAATTTTGGCTTTTTGCATTTTTGTTTTTCGGTATTTTAGCTTCTTGTGTTTTTTGTTTTCAGAATTTTTGCTTCTCGCGGTTTTCGGATTTTTTTTATTTCGGAATTTTGGCTTCTCAATATTTTGGATTTCTGGATTTTGGGTTTCGTCATTTTAAGCTTTCGGGATTTTGGCTTTTTGTGTTTTTGGTTTACGGGATTATAGCTTTTCGGAAGTTTACCTTTCGCGATTTTGGCTTTTTGCATTTTTGTTTTTCGGTATTTTAGCTTCTTGTGTTTTTTGTTTTCGGAATTCTTGCTTCTCGTGGTTTTCGGAATTTTTTATTTCGAGATTTTGGCTTCTCAATTTTTTGGATTTCTTGATTTCGGGTTTCGTGATTTTAAACTTTCGGGATTTTGGCTTGTTGTGTTTTTGGTTTACGGGATTATGGTTTTTCGAAAGTTTACCTTTGGTGATTTTCGTTCTTCGTGTTTTTGGTTTCCGGGATTTTAGCTTTTTACGATTTTAGTTTGCGGGATTTTAGTTTTCGGGATTTTGGCTTTCAGGATTTTGGCTTTCAGAATTTTGGCTTTCGGGGTTTTAGCTTTTCGGGAATTTAGCTTTCGGGATTTTTGAAAATATTTTGGCTTTCGGAAATATGACTTTCAAGAATTTTAGGTAATTCAGAACTTCGACCCATTCAGGATTTCGATATTACTTCAATAAGTGAGCATCAGTCACCGTGGACAGTTTACTCCGAAAAAGTTGAAATAAGGTTGGCGGTAGCCTCGGTTCTCAATTTCCCACAAAAAGAATCTATTAAAAGAAAATCTTCGACGATTGTCTAAGGGCTTCTGTTTCGAAATTAATTGAGCGTTACTATTAAAACTGAAATAGAATGACCGTCAAAACTAATAAAAACAGTAGCCATTAAAAAATTATAATAAGGGCAGTTAATAATACCAGAATTATGTTTTTAGACTCTCCTGTACCATTTAATACATTTCATGTTCTTGTAACATACTGCTACTGAATATTTTAGTATTTGTCTCTTTTAACTTTACACAATCTTTCATTATGGCAATTTTCTATTCATTTGCATCATAAGATTCTTGTTTCAGTATGGATACAAAATTTTCTATGTAAGTTGCATGATAATATCCCACTAAATTAGATACTAAAGTGTAGAAAATTCAAAAGATCTTTATATTTATTCCAAAACACTTTGCTTTTGCCGACGAAAAGTGAAGAAAAATGTAAGGGAAAAAAAAACAACAGAGAAATATCTCACCACTTTATGTCATCTCACACCATCAAGAATGGAAATATATGAGCATGAGCATATTATACGGATGAAACTCATCAATCTTGTGGTTATTCCTTCGTCTTTCAACCCACCTACAAGTTTTTCCGGAAAAAGTCTCACCAAAGAACCATGGGAAAACCAAGAGAAACCCAACTACATACACCCCCACAAACATTCACATGTAATAATATTTTTATGTGCGAGGTATATAAGTTCAACTCGGTAAGATACAAAAGTGCTACAGTGTTTTTGAGAAACCAACAAAACATACCGATGAATTATTCGCATGTTTTATGGAAATTCTTTTTGCCATCTTCTTTTTTGTGAGACATGCAGATTTTTCTTCAGTACTACTTTGCCATATTCCACATCCCCACAGTAATGGGAAGAATGTGGCAAAAGGGAAATTTACTTTTAGTCAAAAGCTCATATCAAATATTTACTTCACACGAGCACCAATGTCACGAAGAAGATTGGCGTGGCTGTTGCAAGGATGTGTTAAACTTTTCACGAACAGTTTCGTGCTCGATGGAATCCATCATTTTCTCGTATCTATCAATCAATCCATCACTGACACTGTAATCGATTGCTGCTTGGGTTCTTTCACGTCTAACCCCAATGGAGTTAAAAGCACCTATAAGCTGAAGAAGTCAAGGGTCATGAGCACGAAAATTTGTTAGTAAGATCAACAGAAATCGAGAAGCTAACAAAATATTTTGTAATAATATATAAAAGTAATCCATTATCGAAAAAGTGTGGATTAGAAATTTATAATTGATTCTTTACCTGCTAGAATTCAAAGACCTTTCGATTGAGTCCTTGCTTGTCCAAATCCGTTAAGAAATACGCTCTCCGGAGCTTTTCTAAACTTCAAATTTGAAAAACTCTCACAAGGTATGATTTCAGACCATGTGTGAATATTACCGTAATCTAAACGTTTATAGCCGAATTTTCTACGAAAATAAACACATTCAAAGAGAGGTTTCAAAAGCTAAAAGAAGATATTTTTACTTCTCGTTTCGTCCACGTGGCGGCTTAAGAATTTCGGCTCAAGTTCGTAATTCGAAGTAGCATAGACTTTGAGTAACCAATACGTCAGCTACTTTATGTGGAGCTTAAGTTCTTCGAACATCAAAGATATTTTGCAACCCTTTTTGGGATTGCTCGAAATACATCGTGCGATTTTTTTAATTTTTTGTATGTTCTAGAGATTATCCAGGCAGACAATTCGTGTTTACACTAAAATATCGTTGAATCATTCCTAATAACGAAAGTCTTAAGTTTGAAATGTAATATTTTAAATACAAATTGAATTTTTTTGTTACTTTTTTATAAAGATAGTTCCTTGGAGTCTTGTAGACAGTTTATCGTCTGTATTTTATATAAAATTATTCTTAATACATTTTAAAATGAATTAAAATGTAGACGTTGCATTGGTGACCTATTCCGGACACCCTCATTCTTATAGTTTCTTCCCCTTCCGGAATTCTCCCAATGTCTTTTTCAGATCATCTTGTACGTCGAAACGACATTTTTTTGTTATTTTTTGCATTGTATAATATTTAGAGTGTGCAAAAACTAAAAATTCATGAAAATTTGAGGAACAAAAAATGTAACCAAAATTGCAAACTGGCCGGAATTTCGCATACTTACCCTACTCCTAGGGTAACATGTAATTCTAGGAAACGTTTCGAGTGATTTATAAATCAGTTCAGATCACTTGCTTATCGGTAGTGAACAGATTTTGAACAGATAAATAATTTTTGTCTGAAAATAAATTTTATTACACTTCATTACCGTTTATACAGTTTTAGACAATCTTTTAATTGATTTATGATAGGGGAAAGTCGTCTGCCTTCAAACGAAAAATGGAGTTCCAAATTTAAGATTTTTTTCTGAAGAATCCACAAAATGGATTTTATTTTCTACTACACCAAAAAATTCTCTTGTTCATTCGGCGTATATGATTACCTCATTTAGCACTTGCAAGTCCTCAGTTTTTCCTTCTGAGGAAATTAAAAAAGTGATGTCGATTTGTATGAAGGCAGCTGGCATAGTCTGCCTTTAAACGCGAGGCATCTACCTTTAAATCTTTTTTTTCACTGAGAATATTGAATCAATAAAACTAAATGGGCTATAAATGAATAGGTTGAAGCCTAACGCACTCACTAAAATCATCACTGCAGTCAAAAGACATTACACAATAACTTTTCTTCACATTTTTCTGAAGCACTGTTTTGCACTTGAAAATTTGGAAGAAAAAGCCATTGAAGTTGACAATTTTCAACTTGAAACATCCCGGCCGGAGCAAGATAGCAGGTTATAAGTATTTGTATGACGTTCGTCAGAGAAAAGTCGGAGTTCGATTTCACATGTTTTGATGTATAGAAAGATAGGATTTAAAGGCACACGACATTAGCATTTAAAGGCTCCTGCAGGGTGATATTTGCAAATTTTTGCCACCCACAAAAATTGTGTCATCTGAACCAAAATGTATTAACAGAAATATTAAGCCTGATTAACCTTCTATGTGTCACAATGGAAGATTTATTTGTAAAATCATTTTTACTATGAAAAATCACATGATTTGTGGAACATCAAAATTACAGTTTAGAGCTCATTTTCATTTTTTTATCTAGCATCTAGGAAATAGGAGCTAGGCTCTCCATTTTTTGATGATTTGTGAGGATGATGGATAACTACCTAATAGTTAATAGAATATAATTTATGCTTTTGAGAACAACGAAAAAATCGCAACATTTGAAGGCTGCTGCATTTAAAAGCAGACGACTTTCCCCTACTATTCCAACGAAAAAGTGACCATGTTTTTTTAGCACATTACTATTCTCAAGTATTGAAAAAGACCTTGTCTGTTCCCATACGTCTTTTTAAGGAAAATAATGAGTAGAGAATATTAATGCTGCTCGCCGACTTTATACCACTGAGAACTCACGGGAAAACTCATGGAAAACCTGGGAAAATCCGCGATTGAGGCTAAAGTCGTCAACTCCCGGCCATCCAACTGCATAACTCAACCAAGCAGACATGACAGGTTACTCCACACTGACTGAATGTCAGATGGCATTGTTTTCCGGTTAAAGCTTCTTCGGCGGGAATATTAGAATTCGGATTTAGGTTGAACTTTACTTCTGTGTCGGTTCCTGTCATGACTATTTGGTGATTTTAAAACACGACGAGGACTGGGGAAAATATGAAGTTTTTATGTAAGAACCTTACATCTTGTCTATCATGATAAAGAAAATGTGCAAAATTCTATGAAAGTGAAAACATTAAATCAATCTTGTCGATCTCCCAACCGAAATCCGAATTCGAATATTCTCGTCGAGCAAGCTTTCGTCCGATCACAATGCCATCTGACATTGATTTAAATAACATGTGGGAACAGTCATGGTCTTTTTAGTACTTAAGAACAGTAATGTACTAAAGAATATGCTTATTTTTTTTCATTGGAATAGCACCATTATAAATCAGTTCATATCGGTTGTGAACCGGAAAACAGTAAAAGATGCGAAAGTATTTTTGTGGTGTAGCGTTCAAGTCGCGAATTCGAGCGTTCCATCCGAATTTTAAAATCCGAAATAGAGTTTGAATTCTTCGAACAATAATGATTTTTTTACAAAGAGAAAGCTATTGTTTCCGTGCAGAAGTAGATCTTGAAAAATTTGAAAATCTATTTGAAGCTCCAAAAAAGAGACATTCTTACTTCTTAATTCTTTCGAATGGTGGCGGAAGTTACATCCTGTTCGAATTTCGAAGTGCTCAAGTGTCAAAATGTGACGGTCTTCACATTGTTGTGAGGAAAAAAACAGAACAACGACGTTTACTGTTCTTGATACAGTTCTTTAATCGCTCCATAACCACTGAGTAACTCTTTTGCCAGCTTTTTAGTGTAATATTTGATTAATTTTCCCCACCTTGTTCGAAAATTTAGTATGAAAATTCGACATTGAATTTGAATTCCTCGACTTCAACGACTTTTTGTGCAAATAGAGTTCCATTTACCTTTTATCCAAGACACTATTGGAGAATCAAAATCTACTTCTGTTTGGGCTCATTACCTTTCAGCCAAGACACTTCTGGTTACGTAATTGCGGCAGTGAACACATCTAAGGACATGGTTTCGCCAGAGACTGATATAAGTGAGGCAGAATTATCAACGGTTTAGTGATGCAAAACCATTTCACAAAATTTAACAGTTTGAAATAATTGAACGCGTTCAGGCAGTTTCTTGCATTTTTGTAGAGGGCGCTAGTACAGCAATTTCACTCACTTGGTCGTGTGAATTTCGTCTGTTCACACGGTTCGAGGGAAAATAATAACACATAGAAACCGAAAACCGGATATCAATAACTCTTACCGTTTGTCAAATATATCTTTAACAGAGAATCAGAAAATCGGTCAAGCACGTTAATGTCACTTTTCATAAAATTATCCAAAACCTAGAACTTTAAAAGTGTAATTGTAATTATGCTGTAAATAATGATAATATTGCTGCTGATTTATTACCGAATGAACTGAAAAGAAATCTTCGTTAACAGTGCAAAGTTAAGATTGTCTCATTAAAACATGAAGTAAATTTAAAGGTTATATAGATCAAAAGAGTCCAATTTAAGGGATGAATATACCTACTTAGAATGTGACTCTTTTTAGTGTCCATAAAAGATTTTTTAACAATTACCAAAGGTTCGCTAATTAAGAGACAAGTTAGTAACTTACACGTTGTTAATTCAGGGAGTCCTTTCATCAATCTTTCCCAAAGTTCATTGTGAAATTAATCCTTCGTGAGGGGTTGAAAAAAAAATCCAAAACTTTTCTTCTTGGTCATGGTAAAAGAAAGGATTTTTTTTTTAGTCGCCCCAAACGTATGGGCAAAAGGGAAGAGAAAGTTTGTAATGAAAGATTCAACAGAGGAAGGTATTCAAATGACGAATACAGTAGCTGCAATGGATATTGAGAGGGGACTTTCTGTCATCAATGGCTAAACACTGCATTGATCTCGTCATCTGAGGATTATTCGATAGAGATGGTTTTTGATGAAACGACAATTGTTGATTCAGGGGGCGAGAAGGGTGGTTCATTTAGAAGCAAAAGGTGAATGAAAGTTTGCGAACAAAGAGGAAATGTGCCTCAAAGGTAGACGATGAGACAATGTATTTTAAGGCTCATACTCTTTGGTATAGTCCATGACTCACCCTTTTGTAGTGGTGTAGGTTTACTGAGGGTAGCACACGAGCTTTGGGGGGATGTTAATAGTGTATATTAAAATCTTCTTCTCATCGAATATCGGGGGGTATACATGAGAAGTGAATTAAAGGACAATCAATGGTTTCCGGTGTGTCACTGAGCTCTTTCAATTGATGTATCTTCGCAAACCCCACGATTATTCTGCATATCAAAGTGAGAAGTCCTCATTTACAATTCAGATGAATAGAACATGACACAGGAGATTCCGTATAGCTGATCCCGGTGGATTTATTGTGAGGATTTGCATTTAACAACTCACTAATTTAGATAATTAAAGGAAAAACCTCTACACGAGTAGTGTAATGCCCAAGATAGTAAGAACTAAGCTCCACATAATATATTCTCTATTAGGACGCACTAAAAAACCTTTAGTTTTTCAACAAATTACTATACAAGAAACTTAAATAACTAAATGTTTAGTACACTAATCAAGTTGGTAGTCTGAATAAAATGCTTGAAGTACTCTAACCAGTTCGAGCATTTTGAGAAGTTTTCTTCATAGTTATTGGCTAATTTGTTTCAATTTCTTACCGATACACCGCTTTAAGGATAAATAAATCTTTTATGGGCTGAAAAAATTGATAGTTTGAGAAAAAGTACCTGGTGGATTTTATAGTTCAATCTTTCTAAAGCTAGCAAAGATTAGTCCAGGGTAAATAATGGCAAAAATTACCCAATTATTAAACATCACAATGGGCATTTGATATCCAAATAATGAATGTCTCAAATGTAACCAACATATTTTCAATGTAATCAAGCTATTTCTAAAAAAACATAATGTATGGACTTGATGGAAGTATATTACCTGAAAATTATATGCGTTGTATACCAGAAAAATAACTTAACTAAAAAATGTACAGAAAATATCAGTCATTTTCTATTAATAAGAATAATACATTTCATTTGATATATTCCAGTTTACATATTTGTATTTTCCCTTAAAATTAAGACTAAATATTTTTAGATACATAAACAAGTCATAATATAATCCATTTTTGAGTGAAAATGTGTAAATCTATGTCGAAAATATCGAAAGTCATTTATATTACATATTCTTGCTGTTATGTTTACACAATGTCGTGAAATTGTATGAACATTATGTTATAATATATTTCAGTTATATTTGTTCCATAAAAGACACAAGCTATGTACAACTTGTGTTCTTTTTGTATGACGCTGCCAAATTGTCAAATTCTGTTTTATTTACTAAGCAGAGATTCATTTCTGAGTCAAAACTTGTGAAATTAAAGTTTCGAAGTGCACAAGTGTATACAGAAAAGTCGAATACATACAATGAAGGAATGAAATTTGACAAAGTAAGGACAATTGATAGAAAAATAATGAATTAATACTTTATTCATGAGAGCTAAAATTTTCTGTCGTCAGACTATTTTGCAGAAAGAGTGTCCAGAGTACAGAAAAAACTAATTAAATTCATATTTGTAATTTATATTGCTTGGCCGAAATTACACCCAAAGTGTCCGAAATATAAAGCAGGCCGAAATTTGGCACACTTACCCTAAACTTATCCAATTTTACTTTCTTTAATTTAAAAGCTTTCCCTTGAGAATTTCGGATCGGGAATGAAAATTTGTTCACTAATATTGTTTCTTCGTGCACTAAAAGTGCACGAAGAGCAGAAAATGTGACTGAATCGTCAAAGACAAATAATTATTAATTTGAGGAAAATATTTAAACAAGTCTTAAATGAAAATGTAAAAGAAATGACAATTCTATGATCAGTAGTTATAAAATTGATATTGTATACTGATTATATTTTATTTAATTATAATCGATACAGTTTACCGTACAAGATGCCGTGATTATATCTAAAATAAATAATTGTTATATTCTGGATGTAAAAATTCCCCATTCACCCGAATATGAATCTCTTTTATGGGGTTATAAAGAGGTTATAAAGAAAGATGTAAAGTCTTCGCCATTATTTTTGTATAGATATCAGACATTTCTACTCATTTATGGCAATAAATGCTCCTTGGGTGGTATTTTAGTGCTCACTGGGTAACCTTATAATTTAAATTTTAATTTTAAAAGGTTACTGAACTGGTGTTAAGGTGTCGACTGATGTGTAGTCAAGTGTACTAATCCGGGCGCTTCGCTATCTGGATTGTTTATGACTAATCCACTTAAATAATATTTTTATTTTTATTTTCGTAATATAGTCACTACAGTAACATAATATGTATAACTATTCAACTTTGAGAAAAAGCAAAAATAATATTTTTGAGTGTAATCGATTCATTTTAATCTTGAGCCAGCTGGATTCTGTACTAAAAATTTTCTATCAGTGATATTTTCGCTAATGACAGCTGGTTGATTGAAAACAATTTTTGTTTTTTCCTTGTGAAAAAGTGTTTTAAATCCAAAGGTTTAATTAAAAGTTAATTAGCGAAAAGGCGACGCTGTTAGTGCATGCTGACTTATTTCAGTGTTATCATTATTTTATAATTTTTTTTAAATATTTTTGATAATTTTTTTTAATATTGTGTTTCTGAATGGAACAGTGAATAATTCTACACTGAGAAAAAAAGAGGGTGCGATTAACTTTTTTCCTCATAACTTTAAAACTTTTTAGGTGTAAAAATATATTAACATTTTTAATGTTAATTTTACACCTTTTGAGGGTAAAATCAACATGAAAAAGGGTAACTTTAACCCTCAATACACCTAAAAAGGGTAATATTTACACCGATTTCGGATCAATAATGCAGGGTAAAATTAGCATTTGCGGAAGGTTATTTTAACTTTTTCTGATTTCTCTCAGTGTATGGATTTAGAAGTAGTAGAAAAGAATTTCATCAGTCCAAAAACAAGCCTTTAAGTAGCATTCTTTGGAAAACGATCCAATTAGCCCACCTTACTATAATCAGTATTGATAGAATGGGTTTTTGATCAATTTTGAAATTCACTGAGAATAATGACAAACAAATATGAAAATTCGCAGCTAAATTTGACATATTTTGCTGAAAAATACCTTTTTGATACTTTGCTCAAGTACACAAAAAAGTATAATATTTCCGCTATAAATTTCTCATATTTCACCGTGATTTGCGAGGGTAGTTGAAAATGGTGAAACACATTTATTCACTTTCGACAGATACACAAAAAAAACGGCCACGATTCGTATAACGATGTTTTGGAATGAAAAATGAGCTTCCAATGTGTTTTCGATATTCTCCAACAAATTTGTGCTGAAAGATCAATTACTAAACATCTTTAGAGCCATGAGTGAAGAGAATGAATTCTCAGAACCAGTGAGAACTATCTCACTTTCGCCTTAAGAAAGAAATGCCCCAAAAGGAAAGTTTGTGCCAAGTTCAATAATAAAATGGCTAGCGGATATATGTTGGGGATTTATGGTTGAAATGTCTTTTTCTGCGATTCACTGAGCTTTACGCACACTTGTGTCAGGATAAATCCCAAAGAAGCAATTTTCATCCCATATTCCTGCGTCTGACGAAGCGAAAATGTGAAATTCATCGTGTTTTCTGCACAAGTCACACTTTTATTCTCTGCCATTTCCAATCTTGACAACTTTTGCTCTCCAAGTATCAAGCACAAATATGATATGCAAATGATGTAAAATCTCATGTGATATAGCAATAGATCCAATTGAAATATCCTTCATGAATAATGTGATAGAGCGAAAGTTTTATTGGACTGCATTGTTGAAGTTTTTTTTTCCAAGTAGAGTTGCTAAATCTAAATTCTAGCCAGGCAGGCTCAATAAATCTAATGCGCTGCGCACAGAACATTTCTTATGCGGCAACAAATAATTTATGTCATTGTTTTTATTCAACAAAAAGGGAGATGCAAGTATGAAAATTTACATATTGGTTTGAATAAAAAAGAAACTGTTTTAGGGAAAGGCTTTCAGGCTTCGTACATAGGGGAAAATGCCCATGCTTGATACCATTGGAAGCTTCGTAATGATTAAATTTTTCCCATGTTTCTCAATAAATATGACTCCGCAATATATTTTAAAAACTGGCCAATTTCCCATAGTTTTTAAAATATGGTTGCGATGAGTCACATATATATTGTGAAACATAGAAAATTTAGTCATTACGAAGCTTCCAATGGTATCAAGCAGCGGCACTTTCCCCTACTCTGGCTTCAAACACTTCATATTTTTCCCATATCCTTATAATGAATCTAACCTAATTTTTCAGGAAATATGTCACTTGCCATAGATAGGTCAGATTCTTTAAAAGAATACGGGAAAAATATGAAGAGTACAAATCCAGAGTGTGTGCGAAGCATGAAACCTTTCCCCTATCCGGAAAAATTTTACAAATTATATAATAATATTTCATTCAAAATTTCAAATTTGATGAACATTTCTAAACAGTTTTAGTGTCAGTCAGTAAACAGTTTTAGTGTCAAACAGTCAATTTAAATAAAAGTTTTGAAATTAAAAACTGACAACAGTAGCCAGCGCCACTCGTGAGAAAAAACAGCGCCCTCAGGCGGAATAAAAGATTGTCAGTTTCTGGTTTCAGTCAATTCTTGTGTTAAATTCATTTCGGTAACCACCCACTATCTAAATAAATGAATCAATCGATCTTCCATCTACTTCCTTTTTGCATTTCCCAGTCTGGTCACGCATTGTGTAACCCTTCATTGTATATTTGGACTGGAAAAATTGTGTGAAAGATAAAGTCATACGATAAACTTAAATCTGTTTTTATAGCAATAAAAATATGAACATAAAATATCACATTCAAGTCAATAATTTCTTTCCCTTTTCCACTGTCCTATTTTTCTCTTCATCCACAATTTTCTCTATTTGTGCCTTAGAACGAGGTCAAATTATAACTATTTGTTGCTTTTCTGAATGATATTTTATACATATCAGAGAAATGCAACATTTTCTAGAGGAATTGGGTCAATATAAAAATATATATATAAAACTAGGGATTGTGATATTTTTTTCCATGCAAATCTTGTACTAAATTGGTTTCATTTATTCTCGAAACTGAAACACATTTGAGTGCAGCTATTAGAGAAATCCTGCAATTTATTAGAATATATGTATATCCATGAAATATTTTAGACCGATAACTCTAAAAAAGAAATCTCTCAGCAGTTTACAGAAATATCGTGGTACTTGTAATTTATTCACTAACCTTAGAACACTCAATACTTTTGAAGTAAAAATCACTAAAATTGATTACACAAAATTCGAAATATTTAAGGTGTATTAGGTACAATGAACAAAGCGGGTCCCGGTCAAAATCCTGAAAAGCCAAAAATCTGAATCTAGCAAGCGCAAGTGCAATCGTACGAGAGTACCTATGACATTTTTAAAAATTCAGAATTTTGACTTTCAGAATTCGACCCATTCGGGATTAGCTATCTGAATTTTTGGATCTTTCGGGATTTCGGTGTACTGGATTTTGGCTTTTCCAGATTGTGACTTTAAGGAATGTGTTTTTCCGGGATTTTGCTTCATTTACAATTGTAGCCAATTGTAGCTTTTGGGGATTTTGTCTTTTTGAAATTTTAGTGTTTAGGATTTTGGTTTTCGGGAATCTTGATTTCAGAATTTTGATTTTTCGGGATTTTTGCTTTTCAGGATTTTGGCTTTCGGGATATTGGCTTTCGGAATTTTATCGTTTAGGATTTTAGTTTTCGGGATTTTGGCCCATTTAGAATTGTGGATTTTAGTTTTGATATTGCATTGATAATGCATAAGGGGCCCAAATGGAGGCCTGGATGCAGCGGGCGAGTCGGCGAGGACATCGTGCACAAGGAGGATGGAGCGGCTGAAGCTGAGGCTGGAGCTGAAGGTGTATGGATGGACGCCGCTTGCTGCCCCCAGAATGAATCTATCTAGTTTTGATATTATGACCCTAAGGGCCTTGACAGACATGAGAATTAGCGGAGAGACGGTTAAGCGTAATTATATTAGAAATAATGGTGAAACTACATTTCCATCATTTTCCACTAAGTCGTCTCTCGGCTTAAGTCGTAAGTATGTCTAGGGCATTACAAGATTTAGTCTCTTCAGGATTTTAATTTTCAAGATTTTAGTATTCGAGATTTTGGCTTTTCGGGATTTTGGTCCATGCGGGATTGTGGCTTGTCAGCCTCTTTTCTTTTTGAGATTTTAGTGTTCGAGATTTAGGCTTTTGGGATTTTTTCGTTCAGGATTTCAGATCTTGGGATTTTCACTTTTCGAGATTTTGACTTTTTGGAATTTCGACCCATTCGGGATTTTGGCTCATTCAGAATTTTGGCTTTTCGAGATTTTGAGTTTCGGGATTTTGACTTTTCGGGACTTTGGCTTTTCGGATTTTGGCTTTTTGGGATTTAGGACCATTCAGGATTGTGGCTTTCAGCGTTTTGAGTTTTCGAATTTGTGGGGTTCGAAATTTTGGCCCATTCAGAATTCTGGCCTTTCGGGGCTTTGATTTTGGGGATATTGACTTTTGTGATTTAGGACCATTCAGGATTTGAGTTTTCAGCATTTTGGCTTTTCGAAATTTTTGGTGCTAGAAATTTTGGGTTTTGGATTTTTGACTTTTCGGAATTTTGGCCCATTTATAATTCTGAATTTTTGTTTTGAAATTACGCCCCTTGAAGTTGGTTCTTCGGGAATTTGGTTCTCAAGATTTTAGTATTCAAGATTTTGGCTTTTCGAAATTTTTCATTTAAATCTTAACTATCAGCATTTTGACCTTCGGGATATTGGTTTTCGGTATTTTGACTTTTCGAGATTTTGGCTTTCGAGATTTCGATCTTTTCAGGATCTATCTCGGTTTTTACTGAAAAAAATTAATATTATACTGACTTTAACTGCCCAAACTTGGTTTTTTGAATAATCATTTATTGTTTTTCTTTCAATGATAATATATTTTATGAAAACTCTGCTGAGGCTGATATGCCAGCGCCCCTCACTCTCAAATTAAGATTCCTTCACATTTTAGACATGAAATTTATTTACGTCAATACACTGAATATTGAGGTAAAAAATGAAATATTAGAAAAGTGTTATTTTAATTCGTATTAATTTCCAATGTGAGAAAAGATGGGGCAAAAAGTCACAAAACTATTTTACTTCTTGCTGGTTTCGATAAGATCTGAAAACTTTAAAAGCAGGACATTTGTATAGGAAATTCACCACTCTAATAACTCTCCGGAAGACCATTTTCCTCAATCTCAAATATAAAAGTGTCCTAGTTGAGTACTTTTCGATGATACATACAATCGTACATTAAATAGTAATTTTACATTTATTGAATATTTATTTATTTATTTATTTATTTATTTATTTATTTATTTATATTCTATTTTATTTAACTTTTCGAAAGTACAGAAGGCATATTCTTTGAATATGAAAGATTTTCACATTGGGGCTATAATTCATGTGAGCAACATATGAGTCTTTCTACAAAGAAAAACAAAGATTAACATTCATTCAAAACGTGTAAAATAAATAAATATACCTAATCAAAACGGTTTTGATCTGAAGCTTGTCGTCAAACCCAAGACGGCAGTGGACGCAATAACCAAGCATTTTCCTTGAATTTAAAATTATGCAACCTTAAAGTATGTATTGATGTATAAAATATTTCTTTAAATGACCTCCTTGTAAGATGAATTTCGCGATATCATTAAATGATTTTATACAAGAATGACATGTAATAAAATATACATGTACATTTATACAGAATGGATCTAAAAATCGCTGTTGTGGAATACAGAAGCTTCACACGCAGAATATTTGCAGTGAAAACCCTCTTGAAAATCATTTGCTCCCATTGAGAATCCTTTAGCATCTGAATTCCCGTTTTATGTAAAGCGGATTTTCCATACGCGAAAATTCTATTCACGTTGCACTCGATTTTTCACGTTTTCCCCTGTTTTTTTGTATGTCAACGTGTTTTTTTTTCATTCTCCTGCAAATTACAATTGCGTGCAGTGATGTGAATCGCAATATTTTCAGTAAATTTTAGAGATATCCATGTTGTTGGATAAATATTTATGGATTCACCTGAGGGAATTTTCACAAAATATTGGGAATTGCTTTTCAGTTTGAACGATGAATAATTTTTTAATATTTATTCTGAATGTATTCTATTAGAGTATTCACAAAAAAAAATTTCACTTTTCAGACTTTTTCCATCATGCAATTTAGAAAATTGTGTGCTACAGGAGCTTTTAAGTACACAAATTGAAGACAAATTAATGCAGTTGAACTCGAAAGTAAATTAAAAGGAGCATAGAGTTTCTTCAGCACAAGTTTCACAATCTGAAATTCAAGTTGACAGAACTTTTATCGTTGAAAGCTCTTCTCACTTTCAAATTGAACTTTATTCTCTAATGTATCTTTTTTTTTGTGAGAAAAATCTCTTTCTAGAATACATTGTCAGAGTTAATTTGACCAATGACTGATTCTTTTTTTGTCTTTATCTCAAGTTGCTCTTTTATCTGCGACGATGATGGAAAAATTAAATGAGAAATCCAGTGAAAAGTTCCCAAATGTGGCAGATTGTTCCAATACCCTCTTCAACTTTAATGGAAATTTCATTGAGAGACATTTCAGTCACTTCCAGACAAATATTCATCCTCTTTGAGAGATTTGTAGGTAGCAAAAACAGATACGGGAAAGTGGGGCAATTAATGATGGGTAATTAAAAGTTTTACGAGTTTTTTGGTTGTCAAATCCTTATTATTCCTATGAAAGTTTTCTATACTTTCTTAAATTTAGGCACTGAAAAGCGCTGATTTTACCAGATTTTACTCTTTTTAATTATTTGATTAACTTATGTACTGGACAGACTTACGACTTAAACTGAAAGACGGCTTAATTATAGTCAAAATAATAAATAGTATTCCCAACAGTTTCTCTCCAAACCGCCATTCGGTTTAAACCGAAATTCTGTCTAGCGAAACAGAAAAATAACGTCAGAAAAACGTAATTTTAACGTAATTTAAATTACTGCAAAAGCAGGTAAATCTTAAATAGTCGCGCCACTAGTACACACGCTTGCTCACTTTGCCATTTTCCCATTAGGTGGCGCTGGCACTCCTTGTACATCGTCATAATGTACAAAGATAAAAATTTTTGGCTTTAACTTTTACGACCGGTTGCCATCAGACGTCAAGTTAGTAACCATTATTTGAATAGCTTTGAGGCTGTCCGTTGTGACGACCTAACCATCGTCACAAATCCTCGTCCGCCGAAGTCTGAGAAATATAGTTCAGATCGCCAAGACAGAGTCCCCTTTTCGTCAGTCCCTAGCCGAAAATTTCGACTGGAGTCCAAGGTTCACCGTCTGGAGGTGGAAGTAGAGAATGGGATAGTACTAATTAATACTCTTACAGAGAAATTTCGGAATGAAGTAACTCAGTGAAGTAAATTTTTCCGTAGCGTTCAGTCAAAGTTTCCCTTGCTACAAATCATTTGTAAAAAAAACAGTGATTGAGCAGTAAGATTACGTTTGGCGTATAAAAACCGTAACAGGTCAATTATGATACAAACTTTCCTAAACCTTTATTCAAAAAAAGAAAACTAATGAAGATGGGTTCAGATTAAGAGTTTAGCCCAGTTTCTGAAAGTCATTAAAACCTACTGCTATAACAAACTATTTCATTACTTTATCAAAATCTAATGATTTATTTGCCCTTAAAATCCAAAATTAAGTCAAAAATTTCTCACAAATCTTGCTTTAAAGGAATGAGATTGGTTATAGCCTATACAAAAACCTTAAGCGGTCTTCAGACTAGAATAGGAGTGAGCAAAAACCTTTTGAAACCGAATAAGCAACAAAATAAGTCTTCCAGGTAGCATTTTGATTTTTGACGTACAATTTTCATTTGATTACTTTGGTTCTGTTTCAAACGGTTCTTGATCACCTCTGGACTAGACCTTTAGCCCAGTTGGCGAAGTTCGTAATCCCAAACAGAAATAAATTTTATTGGTTTTTCAGAATCTAATATATTATATCATTTGCTCTTAATAATCTAATCTAATTTTATGAATTTGTAAATGAGTTATTTTTTAAATCTATGTTTATATATATATTGTAGACCTGAGGAAGGAGCCATTCAGCTCCGAAACGTTGGCCAGAAAATAAAGGAGGAGAAGAACCAGGTCGAAATTCCGTGTTTTCTCTATTGCATCAAGTTATGGGCCGGATTCCATATAATAATCTAATCTTAAGTCAAAATTTTCCTAAATATCTGATAAAAAAATCAAGAAGTTAAATCATATATAACTTAAACCTTAAGTCTAAAGCTTATATTAGCGAAGTTTTTGATCGATTGTCTCAGCATTTTTCTTTTAGAAATTTTATTTCTTTTTTCTTTCTTTTTAAAGATAACCTAATTCCTCAGTTGATGCCGTGGAAAATTTTATAATTATGAAAACCAAATAGATTGCATTAACCATGAAAAAGACAGGCAAAATCTTCCTGGCTTTGCATAATGATCGAATTCGTGATTTAGATGATATACCGCAAGAGTATTTTCACATAATTTAGTGTTTACCGATTCCGAACCGATGTAAACTTAAACCGATTCAAAATTACTCAAAAGATCGCCCAAACTAGCTTAGGAGTAATAAAATTTATTGCTGGATAAAAAATACTTATCGGCTCATAACTGGTTCATTACCGGTTCAGAACCGATTGAAACCGGTTCAACCTCGTCAGAAATTGTAAAACTTTTTAAAATATGGTAACATTCGGTAGAGAAATGCACTCTTTAGAGCTTTTTAGCCTTGCAGAACCGTTATTAGAACCAGTGGCCAGGCCATGTGGAAAAACTAAGTCTGTCAGCTAATCAACCTGAAGCTATTTTTTTCAAAACATTGCATATGTCTTACCTTTGCCAAAAACGGTGTAAAAATGTGAATTTGAACGGTTTCCAGCGTCACCTGCGAGAGAAGAAAGCGCCCTCTTGCAGAGAAAAACATTTTTTTGAATTCCAACAACTATTGAATTATTGGAATTATCTATCAAAATTAATTCACTTCAAATATCAATAATAATCTGACTATGTTTCTGCATGAAGCTGCCCCACTCTCCCCAATTATGGAGAAAAAGTCCAATCCTAAAATCACACTTAATATTCCTCGAGGTCATTTTAATTCTGGAAAATTATGCACTGAAAATAATCATGCATGCATGAAAAACTATTGAACGATGTGCTTCTGCTCTTAATTCAATTTATAGATTGTCCTGCAGCCATGTCACATGTCTGAAGTTCTCTCGAGGATAAATTAAAATGGAATAATTCATGAGATTTTCCCCCCAAAAAAAAGTCCTTTCTCTCTAAATTTCATATGAATTTATCTGTTTGTGTGGATAAACCCCATCTTTTTTAAGTCAGCGAGCAAAAAAGTCCTGGATGGGAAAGGGAAAAAGAGGGATTTCGTCTCTAAAGTACAATTATGGGATTTTGGAGCAACTCTCGCTACATTTGTAATGGTGGAGAAGGACCCAGCATTTTCCCGAGGTGCCTTCTGCATGGATTTGTGTCTCTAGCACCCTTTTCCATTTTCAAATTTTCCTCAGGGATGGGTTTGGTGTGTAGAGCAATTAAATTTAAAAAATGACACAAATGTCAAAAACCCAAATTGTCTCAAAGTTCAAAATTTGAGATGACTCTTTGAGACAATTCTACAAAATGTTTTTTTTTTTTTGTCATAACCCTTGTCATCTCCTGTGAATTCATTTCCATATTTTTCCGGGACAATACGGGAAATATCTCACAAATTGTTATAAAACCACTTGAATAGGGGTCTATGTGGAAAAGACTTATCAGAATGCTTAAAGATTTGCTCTCAATTGTCTCGAATTACCTTAATAGTTCCATATTATTATCAGTAGAGGGAAATGGGGCAGTAGTAAACGCGGGGTAGTTGTAAACACTAATCTTTATGTCTACACTACTTGAACTTATGTCGACCATTTCATCACCGTGTTCTGTTGATCTCAGTTTCCCTACCGCTATTTTATAATGAAAATTTCCTAGTAAAATAATTTCAATTTCGTTAATTCAAAAGAATTTTTTGTATGTAAAATGACATTGCTTTTATGCTCTATTTGTCTATTTTGTTAATCGGATTTCATCATTACCCAAAAATGCTAAATATTTTATTTTTTATCTGATTTTATCTGAATCAGTAGACAGAAATATTTTTTGCAATTTACTGGAACTAATAAGGCCGTAATTCCATTTCGACTGAACCAATCTAATTCGTTATAAGGAAAAAGCTGAAAGTTCTTGAATAGCCAATAATTCTCTATAACAAATGAAGAAGAGAACTCTAAGATTTTTCTGTCGAAGAATTTGCTGGAAAATGCTAGAGCTTTTGCAAGACATTTTGAGTAAATCTTCAGGTGCTGACTTACCATTGTGAGGGTATATTTGACCAATTTGTATTCCCGACGAAACGTGCTACGATATGTCGACGTGATAACATACTCATGGCGATACATTATTGATGAAAACCAAAGCTCCGAGGGTGGAATTTTGCGCGACTCCATGGTAAAATTGAACATTGACGAATATTCCAGTGGAAAATCGAATGTGGGTGGTATTTTGTGCACAATAAGCTCTCCCACGTCGAAAATGTCTGGAAGTTTGGGCAGGAGGATGGGCTCGAGGTGAAAGATCCCAAAATACTGCTCACCAGAACGTTCAAAATTGCCAACTTTGTCAAAGATTAATCTCATACAGCATCATGAGCTTTCTGCATATTGATGATTATGTGCTGGGAAGTGTTTCACCACTTCCTCAATACGTGCTATGGACTTGGTATCTATCTCACCAGAAGATCGGCAATAGATGCCAAAACCATTCCACAGTCTTGCAAACTTTCCTCTGTAAGGCAAACACTGGGCTTGCATATGTAATTCTCAACATTTTCTCCACTCACACATTACGATGCTTAGGAAACTTAATGATAGAACGAAAAGTTTGGTGAATTTTCCAACTTGGGATAGAATAAGGAATCACATAATGCACTTTCTTATTTTATAACAGATATTTTGATCACAGAATCAACTTTGTTATTACATTTTGCAGATTATAAAGTTTAGAGAAGACAATTCTAATAAATCAGTTAAATTTAAAGATGTAATATAGGGGAAAGTACTCTCCTTTCGAACGTTCATGCCTTCGAATAATGTGAATTTTCTTTTATTTTTCCTAGAGACTTATATATAATTATCACATAATTTTTAATAATTGATGATAAGCTAACTAACATTTAACTTTCCCCTACTAAAATAAAAAAAATATATATTTAGATTTTTCATAAAAACTTGCGTGGGTTCCGAAAACTTAAAGAACAACATGCTTTCTCTAAATTTATTTTCATCCTAATAACAAAATTAGTTAATTTAAGCTTAAGTTAGTGAATAAAAGTACCATATCTCGTTTGACGCACAGTGAGAGGGACTTAGCGTTAAGGCCTTAATTAAATACCCGGCTTTAGGCACTATTTTAGGCCTTATTGGTAAGATCTGAATGCTAGGCTCTTCAAAAGGTGTTCCGGTTCCGTAGTCAATAAAGTACAATTTTTAAACTCAATTCCATTAAAGTTTTCAAATAGTGGTACTGTAACATCATTATGTTAATTTAGAACAACTAAGTGGCTAAAACAGGAACAGTTGCGGCGAAAGTAAGAATAACCATGGCAAAAATCAGAACAGTTTTGGTAGCTTCAGATAGTTTGAGTTTTTGATAGTTTCGATTAGGAATCACAATCTTCAATTGCGATTTTTATTTTGAATTTAGCTTTTTGAATATAATTAGGTATTTTAAAATAAATTCAGGTTTTATTTAGCATATAAACATAATCTATAAAAGGAAAGATTTTGTAAATGGTTTTCGGCTTGAGAGAAAACGAACTGAAAAAATTGATATGAATTGCCTACTATTGGAAACACATTTATAAAATATTTTTTTGTAATGCCCCTAAATGTATGCAAAAAAATTCACGTGGTAAATTTGTGATACATTTCTTATGAACCGCTGAAAATAGGCCGAAAAATTGGCGCCGAAAATGACTTTCATACTTCACGGCGTTTTGATAGCTTATCCCAAAGATATCTCCTGCAGATATGCAATTTTACTGTGTCACTGGAGTTAAATCGCGGGCTTTTTCCGGTCAAGAAAAATTCACTCAAAGCGGAACTCCCTGTAAGCACTGAAGTCTTAGGGCAGAATTACATTGATAGTAAAATGCTCATCGTATTTCGTTAATTTAAGCATTTTCATTGCAATTCTTACCCAAATTCACGATTACTGTATTACATTATCTCATACTTGGTGGCACTAGGTGAAAATAATATAAAAAATAGAAGAAATAAAACGAGAATTCGATAAACGGTGAGCAACAAAAATTGTAAGAGAAATTAATCGTACAATTTGTTTTGCTCACCGTTTATCGAATTTTCGTTTCATTTCTTCAATTTTAAGCTTAAGCTTGAAACGTAATATTTTTACACAAATTGCAATTTTGTGTTACTTCTTTTTCAAGATTGTTTTTTGTGAATCTTGTAGATGGTTTATCGTCTTTGTTTTCTTTTAAATTATGCTTAATGCATTTTAAACTGAATGGATTTGGTTAATTTCGGCCATTGTGATTTTCATAGTTTTTTGTTTTTCCGGGACTCTTCTAATTACTTTAACACATCGATCGTCTCATTAATAGAAGAGACACTTTTTTTGTTGTAAAAGAAGTGTCCGAAATTACAGACTGAACGAAATTTGGTGCAGTTCCTCTTATAGAGTAGAAGAAATGTTTCTGGAAGTAAAAAAACGTTTACTTAAGGTATGATATAAAAAATAAAAAAAATGCAATTAAAAAAAGTTGTAGGTCAGGTGGAACGGGTTAATTTGGAATCACTTTTAATTCGGAAAACTTGAGATTTCCTAACTGTTTCACATCAACATCACTCAAAAAACAGTGAGGAAATATTAATATTCCAAATTATCCCACTTTACCACAATATTTTCCTACGGGGAAGGCTGGTAGACCGGTAAGAGATGGACGAAAAAATTAACAAAAAAACAAACAATTTCCGGTAATTATAATTATAATAATAATAATAATAATAATTTATTGATTGATGCCCAGGTTACATAATATAACAAACAGGACTATACAACACGGTAACATACTAAGCACTTAATAAGTACTTATTTTAGTGTAATGTCTTAATTTTAATTAATTGTGGAACAAATTATTCTACAAGTAACCAAATACACTCAATCCCGGTATTATGCACATTTTCGAGATCGAAAAAACGCGCGAAATGACATTATGTATCGAGAAAATTTGCATTCCCGCAGGGGCTTTCTCTTGAATAAATCGGCCGTAGAATGGAAACAGCAGTGTTTTTGCAGTATAAACAGTATTTTTTGGCCAGAGTTCTTCAATAAATGGTTGGAATATTTAAAAAAATTTCACTAATAAAATAAATTAAAGTTTTCTTCTGAAAAATATCAAAATGTTTTCAAATTTCCCGCGTCGCAATAGAGTATACATTCAGGCGTATTTCAAAAATGATTTCATAAATTGACTCCTAATGGGAGGCACACTTGCATAATTGTATGTGCATAATTCCGTCAGGTGCATAATCCCGAAGGACTTTATGCCAGGATTGAGTGTATAGGAAAATGAGACAATTCAAGTAAACACTTTGTTACCCGGACATGAAATATATCCTTTTATAAAATTTTTTGATTCCTATGATTATCAGAAAATGTCACCTCTTTGAGGGATAAACCATGAAGATGTAGTTTGAGCAAGGACAACGTAAAGTCTCTGTGAAATCATAACTGACGAGTCAACAAGTAATATTGAACCTTTTTGCGCAAATTTATGCAAATGCGGTTGCAATTGCATTAATTTATTGACAAATGACTTAGATAGCATCAGCAAATGAGGCTTGGTGATTAAATTCAATATGGTCAGCGTTAAAATTAGCAGTTGGAGGCAAATGGGGGAGTAAATTAGAGCACATTGTTACTCAATGTCACCCCTGTATTTATCTGCATTTTAAACAAACACCACATTTGGTGATAATTTTGTTAATTTATTTGTGATGATGTTACGGCTTTAGATGCATTGACCCTGTTAATTTTCCCCAGAATCAGGAGAATGAGCAATTTTGGTGGATGAACGTAGAGAATTTATTCTAGATTGGAGCTAAATTTTCTGTTAGTACAATGCTATTGAGTAGTCTATTAAACTGAACTAAATTATGAAATGCTCAAATTCTTGATGTGGCTACAATTCATCTAAAATACTTTTGCGTTATTTACGGTTTATCTATTCACAACCGATTTGGTCCAATTCATAATTCACTCAAAAGATCCCCCAAAATAGCTTAGGTTCATAACTTGGTACATAACCGCTTCATAACCGATTGGAATCGGTTTAGGCTTGAGAAGAATTCCAAGACCTTTCCAGCGATCCCAATCGTGATACTATTCAGTTAAGATATACACTCCATAGAGCCTTTCTAACACCGTTATAAGGAATGACTCAGCCAGGGGCAAATCAAGCATAAAAAGTGAAGCTATTTTTCACTTTTTCTTGTAAAAATTTTGCAGATATTGCAACGCGACTTAAACAAATTTGCTCGTAATTCTTGTATTATTTTGGCGAACATTATGAAATATGTATTTTCAGATAGCATTTAATGCAGGATTTCGAAATATATCAGACTGATAACTCAATTCTCTTTAGGAAAAAACTTGCCAACAGTCTTCAGTGTCTCTAGGCAAAAACGTATGGAAAAATGAAATGTCGAGAGGCCCCTGGACTCAGCAGTATTTTTGCAAAATGAAGGATATGTTATTGACGAGGTAGCTAACGTATGGGGGGTCCCCGAAATTCCCAGGACTCTATCTCTAATTGTTTGACTTTTATATCAGGCGGCAACTGGGCATTTCAGACGGATCAGATGGACAAGCGGACTAATGGAGAAACAGTGTGACTCAGAAATCGCCTTAAACGCGAAGATATGTTAAGAAATGTGGTTCCTTGGGAAAAGAAGGTGAAAATTTTGTGGGGCGGACAAATCGTGGAATAATAATATATATCGCTGTGGAATTCAAGCAATAAAAAGACGCGATTTTATCACACATAAACTTACAGAAACAATTATTTGCGCAATGAAACAGCTGCTACTGCGAATATCATAAAGACGAGTTACGCCATTTAATTTCATTTTTATTACATTCGAAATTATACAGCGTTCACGCAAATATCCAATCAGTCATACCTTGGTTTTTAAACTAAAATTGAAAGTGATTATATGAGAGATTCCGAAAATGGCCAAACGCCAAGAGATACCCTTGTATAGCCCTTGTAATATAAATTGTTATTGTTCGAAATATGTCTTATAAATTTCATTTTCAAATGTGTTATATAGCTAGCTGTCATATGAACCGTGAAGTCCTTTAACCGAAAATCTGTCATTTTGAATTTTCCAAAATTCAAACTTAATTCACCTTAATTGGTTTATTTATCAACCGATTTAATCAAATCAGGAATCTTTCGAAAGGTTTTGAAATTTTCAACTCTGATGCACTGGTTTCGATCGGTGATCAGTCACTGAAGTACCCGTAGGATAAGATAGGTTAATTCAGAATCGTGTCTATGTTGGAATTTTAGAATTTTCTCACCGTTTCAGATAGTCAGAGAAAAAGAAAACCACAAAGAAGTAGGACACTTTACATTCGGGAGTTGTCTTCGTTGTTTTTTCCTTTTTGCATCTAAAACGGTTAGGAAATCTCAAATTTCATATAAATAAATTTTAATTTAAATTACTCCATTCTACCTTAATTCCGAAAAAAATCCGGCTTCCACCCAGGATTGATTTATGGACCTCTGGTGTGCTTAAAAAATGCTTTATCAGTTGAGCTATAGAGGCCACATGCTCTGTTTGACTTGCCGCACGACTTTAACCAATTGCACTGTACACTTCTACTTACAATATATTATCCGTAATTCATTTATTTCTCTTTTGTTACTGGACTAGAGGCCAGACTGTAAGAGATATCTACTTCCAATCATCGGTGACCCCCCTCCGATATCCGGCCTTTTTTGGTTTATTCGAAAACGGCTTCTACGATTTCTTTAATTTACAAACGCCTATGATCGAAATAGTCATTATTTCGAATTTTTTAAAGTTCAATTATTAAGAATGTATTATTATGCTTGTTTCTTGATCTATTTGATTGAATTTATATTTTTTTGAAAGGTCTTGAAATTTCCAACCCTATTTGCATTATTTTTTTTATAGAATTAATCCTATGATCGTCGGATGGGCATAGGATCAGCCCAGAATAAAATTGCATCAATTTCGATTCCATTTGCATCCCTATTTCATGGATTTCGATTAGACAATGAATAAATCGGTAAAGTACTCATAATTGATTCATGTTTCTCGATTTGTTTTTTATGCATTGAAAATGTATGATTTCCATTCAATTATCTACAAAATTTAATATTGACTAGGTAGAAAACATTAGTCATGGAATTATCCATGTCAAAGGTTAACCGCAAAAAAGAACCTCTCGATTTGGATTAAACCACAAAGTGATTGCGCACAAGGTGATAAGAGGCCCAAACATTGGTGATAATGACACTTTGTGTGTTCGAATCACGTATTTTATGTGATATCAGGTGTCATTCGTCAGAAACAAAGTCTGAAGCATCCCCCAGAAGTAATTTCGAGAGGGACAACGCAATGTTCGCAGCGTGACAAATGTTGCTGAGAAATTCCCATTGAGAGCTTCAGATTTCATGAGAGGTCAAAAGGTGAATGGGGTAGTTGATTCATTTAACCATCATCTTGTTGCTCCTGATGGCATTTCTCTTTCCCCATCCAACTCAACAATAAGCACCGTGATGATGCTCCCCCAGCAAAGAAATAATGCAAATTGACTTTTTACTTGGCTTATCATGCTTCTCATATCGCACTCCTTCGCATATTGATAATGACAAAATTATACCATGATGTCGTGAAAGCTCTACAGCAGCATTTTTCTCCCACAACCTCCCCACGAAAAAAAAGTTAAATAAAAAAAATCTGAGAAAGAAACTTTTATTGCGATAAAAATGTGCGTATTCGAATAAAAGATGCTTCACCTTTCTTTATTTCTCGCCTTTCTCCGTGGTTTGTGCCGGAAATGAGACACTTTAGATACTCTTTCGGTGATGTTTTGGAGAAAGTACAATCATTGAGGCATTATTCAACACCCCCATCGTTTAATGATGGTTTTCGCATCAATGCTGTTAAATTACACGGTTTAAAATTCACTGAAATTATTAATGCCATGTTGTATAGGGTCGATGCACCTCAAAAGAACATGAAACTGAATTAAAATTTGTAGTTTCTTTTCACTATTTGAAATGTCGACCTGTCCATCATTTCAAAGATCGTGTTTATTGGTTGATTTCTTCAGAAACCATGCTCCCTCTACAGATCGTGTCGATCATTCCTAAAGATCGTGCTGATTTTCTGATCTTTGAAAATCGTGTTAATCAGTTTATCATTGATGCATTACAACTGTGTCGATTTGTCTATCTATCCTAAGAATCATCTATCTGTTAAGATCGTGTCAGTCTGTCTATCTTTTGTAAAGATCATGCTAATCTTCCGATCTTAGGAAATCGTGTAGATCAGTTGTGATCCGTATTACAAATAATCTATCTATAAAACTCGTGTCGATCTTCCTATTTGTTCCAAAAATAATTCTAATTTTCCTATCATTGAAAATTATATCGATCTGTCGATCTTACTTGAAAATTGTGCTAATTTTCTGGTTTTTCAAAATCGTTTAATCTTCTGATCTCTTGAAATCGTGTCGATTTATTTATCTATCTTTAAAATCCTCTGCCTGTGTTTTGTAAAAATCACACTAATTTTCAGATCTATGAAAATCCTGACGATCTATCGATCTTAAATACTTGAAGATTACAGTAATTTTTTTGTCTTTGAATATCGTGTTGACCAGTCTAATCTGATCTCCTGAAATCGTGTCGATTTGACGATCTTGCTCAATAATTGTCTATCTGTAAAGGTCGTGTCAATCTGCCTGTTTTTTGTAAAGATCACGCTAATCTTCTGATCTTTGAAAATCTTGATGATCAACCGATCTTAAAAACCTGAAGATTACAGTAATTTCTTAATGTTTGAAAATCGTGTCGATTCGATCTTAAGGAGTTATGTCGATCTTTCCTAAAGTTTCAGTCTATTTGGTAAGATAGTATTAATCTTTTTTTCTCGAAATTCAGTAGATTTGAAGATCTTGTTTGAGAATTGTCTATCTGTAAAGGTCGTGTCGATCTGCCTGTCTTTTGTAAAGATCACGCAATCTTCAAATCTTTGAAAATCCTAACGATCTGCCGATCTTAAAAACCTGAAGATTACAGTATTTTTTGGTCTTTGAAAATCGTGTCGATCAGTCTATTATTTTTGAAAATCGTTTTGCTCTTATTATTCCTGAAAATTGTGCCGATTTGGCGATCTTTCTTGAGAATTGTCTATCGCTGTAATGAGCGTGTTAATGTCTGTCTCAATTTTACCTGAAGATCGTGCTAATTTTCTGGTCTTTGAATATCGTTTTGATCGGCTTATAATTTAAGTAGATCGTACGAATCCAATGATCTTTGGAAATTGTGTCGATATGTCTATCTATGAACCGTCTACCTAGATCGTAACGATCAGCCAGTCTTTTGTAAAATTGCCAAACTGTCAAAATCGTGTCGACCAGTCTATCATTTGCAAAGACCTATGATTTTTGGAAATCATATCGATTTAGTAATTTTCCCTATGAATTGTCTATCAGTAAAGACCGCATTGATCGTAAAGATCATTCTAAACCTCCGATCTTGAAAAATCGTGTCGATTTTTGGGCTTTGACAGACCTGAGGATTAACCGAGAGACAGCTTAGCGTAATTATATTCGAAATAATGATTATTCTTCATTTCCATCATCTTCCAATAAGTCGTCCCTCGGCTTAAGTCGTAAGTGTGTCTAGGGCATATCAGTCTGCCAGTCTTATAAAGATCATACTGATCTTCCGATCTTTGATCGATCTGTCGATCTTACATGAATATTAAGCGAGTAGTCTTTTTTAAAATCTTGTTGATCAGGCAATCATTTGTGAAAATTGGACTAATCTTGCGGTCTCTAAAAACGGCTCAATTTGTCGATCTTCATATCAATATGAAATTAACTCACTCCATAGGGGTTAAGTAATTGAGAAATCAAACTTTTGGTAGCACTTCCTATTGGTAGAAGAAGAGGCATGTAACTATCTTGCAAGAACCATTCATATCCAAAGCTTCTTCAAAAAAATACAAGTCGAGATCTCTTACCGTTTGCCTTTAGAACCATTTGTACGATAAAATAAAGGACGAACATCGGATGAGATCCAGATTTCACCCGGAATCACCGAAATATTCTGTTCAAACAGATGATTCTTGGGTATCAAATTGAATAGGCTTTCAGGCTTCGCACATATAAAAACTAGCCTATATTCCTTTAACCCTTTAAGGACGATTGGAACACCGGTGTCCCATAACGAAAATAATTTTTCCTGACCACCTAAAATTATTTTTTCCTTATACTTGTACGTTTTTGCAAAGTAGAAGGTTGAAGGAATCTAGGATATTTTTTTGAAGTCTCTAGCTATTTGCTATATAGTAAATTTTTAACCTCAAATATGACAAATTTTTAAATTCTCATAATAAAAAATAATTTTAAATATTTTTTATACTTCCAATTTTTTTAAGCAAAACCGTTTAGGGAAAAGAAACTACAATACTCCAAAAAATAATATTTTTCATTAGATTGAAAATTATCATTCATTAGCATTGCCAGAAAAATTAATTAAATTTTTAGGCTATTTTGGTTCCTATCGTTCATAGAGACAAAAAATACATCAAATCAGACTCTATTGGCTTTTCGAAGGCCAGATATAAAATCTTTTACTGGTTTTGTTCATTGGTATCATTTTTATTGCTAATTTTCGGTCCGCAAAAACTGTCTCGTCGTTAAAGGGTTAATGAATCTGACCTACCTATCCCAATATATTTTAATAGCTGTCTTAAGTCATACGTTTCCTGAAAAAATCCGTCAAATTCGTAGAAGATGTAAGGAAAAATTACGACGTGTTCGAAGCCAAAGTGTGCGAAACCTGAAAGTCTTCCTCTACGTACAAAAATAAGAAAATCGTTATATGCCCGTACTCTTGCAACTATGCGACATTCTGCAAAATTCTTTTTATTTTCTGGTAAATAAATATTTTGGCACCTTCCTAAAGGTTATGAGTAAATTAACTTGTGCGCTGTTTGCCATTATGCTTTAACCATGGCGTAATGTATGCAAAATAATCGTTTCGTGCTACAATCGAAAATCATAAATTAGTATGCTTATCATAAAACGCAACCTTTTTAGTTCATTTATCGAGTTTGGGGTCAAAAGGTGAGGGAATGTTGGAGATGGAAAATTGTAATTGATGATGATAATGGGTAAATGAGCGAGGTGGATGGGGAATCGAAGCGCAATGTGATAATTTTCCCTCCATACCATAAAATATCCTGCGGCTTCGCACATACAATTCGTAAAAGCTCATAATGCAATAATTGCCGACAGGAGGTTGTGGGAGGTGTTCAATAAACGAGAAACGATGAAGAGATAGCTGTGGTGCTTTCATAGATAAATTTCACGGGTAAATGACTCAATTTTCCTCACTTTTTCCACCCACATACATGCTAACCACCCGCAGTTCTCCTTCTACACCCCCCAAAAAAAAAAGCTCCATCAATTCTCCCACCTACGGCAGCTTTTCTCGCTGAATTTCAATGCGTTGAACGGAGACAATGAAGCTTTTTCACCGGACGCCTAAGAGATAACCAATTTAATCAACACGCAACGAGAATAGAGACTTCCATTGAAATAAATAACTTACGCGTGGAAGACCAATTGATTAACTCTTCCATATTCATGTGACTATCTCTTGGTGCTTTGGGCCAAAAACCACACAAAGAGGTCACAAAACAGCATCGAGGATTAAAGACTGGAACACATGGACTCCGATTTATGGGTGAAATATTTCAATCTATTCCATCAAACTAATTGAGCTTTCCCTGATTTTATGTTAAGTGATATACTTTAGAAAATTAAATTTATCAGTTAGAAGGGTTGAACGTCTGCTAATGCTACTCACTCAGTCAGAGACTCAATTAGAAGAACAATTCATAGGGTATCGTGTGATATTTCGGAACACTTTTTAGCACTTTCAAATTTCAAACAGCCTAATGACTTCTCAAATTATTTTTTTCTTTGTTGATACAAATATTTATGTTCCTTATTCTATCCAGAATAATATTCTTACCGAAAAATGTTGAAAAATGCATAATTTTTTATTCAAAATAGCAAAAAATGTAGAGAAGTAATAATGGTGTATTTCAGGACAGATCAAAATCGCTATTAAGCAAATAAATGTTACAGCCTGACTATTTACCTTTAAGTGGAAGATCTAAACTTCACTTCTTCATAAAAATTTTGTTTAAATTTCACTTGTAAAGTGACTTAAATCGAAAAAAAAACTCAGCACTGTTTGTGATGACATCTGCAAAATTGACCACACTGAAATTAAATAAATTCACACTTTAAATTAAATAAAATTTCAGAAGTTTTATATTTATCTGATACGTAAGGAACTTAAATTTTCATATAGAACTTAAAAGTAATAAGAAAACAAATATTTAGAGGATTTTTGATGTGTCCAGAAATACCCATATTATGTCCCGAAAAGCACCTTGTTCAGAAATACCACACGTTCCCCTATTACAATTTTCTGTAGACTCTCTAGAAACCACCGATCCTTTGTTTAAAAAATATTATTGGTAAAATTAATACTTAGAGTTCCGGTACTACTTCAATAAAAAAATTAACATTTCTTTTAGTATTTTACTGTTCTCAAGTGCTTCTGTATTATCGACTTTCCTTTGTATTGGTTTCTGTCCCGACTACTTAGTGATTTTAGAACACGATGAACAGGGAAACAGTGCAGACAAAAACCCAACACAAAGAAAAGTCGATAATGAAGAAACACTTGGGAACAGTAAACTGCAAAACAAAACATGTTCGTTCTTCATGGATAAAGCGATATTTTTTTTTATTTTTCGGCTAATAAAAGATGGCCGAATTTTTCGGTTTAGGCCCGGTTGCCAAATATTTATTTTTGTAGGAAGCGACTATGGGGATTCTGAGCGTGGAATTTCCATCACGTTGCTTGATCGCCTTATGGTGCTATTCTAATGGAAAAACGAGCAATTTTTTTTAGCACATTACTGTTCTCAAGTACTAAAACAAACCATGACTGTTCTCACATGATATTTCTCAAAGAAAAATCAATTTTTTTTGCATTGGTGCTAAAGTTTTAGAAAAAAACGATCGTTTTGATTAATAACTTGTGCAGTTATAAATTGAAGTGTTTCCAATAAAAATTAATAGAAATATGCAAACAAAAGACGAGGACTGGGGAAAATATGAAGATTTTGTATGGAGTGAAGAATCTATCATAATGTCTTTCATGATAAAGGAAATGAACAAAATACTATGAGAATAAAAATATAAAATTAATGTTGTCGATTTTCCAACCGAAATCAAAATTCGAATTTTCCGCCACCGAGCAAGCTTTCATCCGATCACAATGCCATCTGACGTTCATTGATATAACATGGGAACAGTCATGATCATTTTTAGTACTTGAAAACAGTAATGTGCTAAAAAAACATGCTCATTTTTTCATTGGAATAGCACCATTACCCTCTAAGGAGGCTTGGGGTTTGTCTGATGATAATCTAATGATTTGTCTGATATAATAGAAATAATGACCTTAATGTTAAGACGGCGGTAAACGCTGAAAACTACAACTTCCTGATAAAAAAATAATTCTTTTCACAAAGAACAAAACCATTAAATTCCATGAATATAATAAAATTCCTCTGGATAAATCCTAAACTAGCAATCAAAAAGTCAGTGATTCAGTTAGATAGTCAATAGCTAGAGAAATATATAGAATTTTGCGTACTCCACAAGAGAACATCGAGAAGATGGAAATGCAGAACAATGAGAAGAAACAGTTAAATAGGAAAATTCCATCTTAAATATTGATTCTTCCAGTCAGAAGGGGAGGAAATGGACAAGGTAGATAATGAAAATGGACAAAGAGTAGAGTCGATGCTTCACCATAAATTAGACGTGTGGAACTTTTCCCACCCAAAACTTGTGGCTGGGAAATAGTTTCTTTCACACCCTTCACATATTTATTGGAGCACATCCCACAAGATAAAGATCTTTGGGAAATTGGACGAAATAGCACAAATATCCACAATTTAGTTTATTGGATTTTATTTATTTGTTAGAAAAAAAAAGTTTTTCCAACTATTTTTGCAATATATTTGGAAGCAGCAAAAGTTTCACATTGAAAGCAACAGATAAATTCTAAATGAAATTTGACGATTTCTCTCATTTTTCTATTTTATTTCCATTTTAGTGCTTAATTCATCATTGCTATTGGAAAATTTTCTACCAACTTTACGAGTGTACCACTGTAAAAGACAGCAAAATGAGTTTGAGACATGGAATGGGTTCTTGGAGGGTCAAGATACCACATGTGGCCATCTGGGTTCCACTTATGGCCATGTGAATATCTTTAAATACAATTAAATGTTTATTAAAGATAATAAATTTAACTCACTTTATAATTAATTTGATGCATTTGATTTTTTATTTTGTAAATCGGTAAATCAACTTCCTGAATACATTTCGCTCAAATTGAATTATAGGCCACGCCCCTAATCGGACACAAATGGGGACTAAGAATAATTATCAGTTATAAAATTTTTTCCAATTATCAGTGTTGGGCCCTGGCTGAATTCCCGAAATCCATAATTCTAAAAGTCAAATTCTCGAAAGCTGAAATTCAGAACCCAGAACGCCAAAATCCCATAAATGATAATGGGGGACCGGATCAGTAACGTCTGGTACATTTTTTCATGTTTCAACTTTGATGCTTAATTTCAAAGAGCCAAAAAAATTGTTTTAGAACGTTGTATTGTAGAAATCAATTCCTCTATCAAGATTACAATGGTCGTAATTTGAAAGTCGTAAGTCACTTCCCTTCCCTAGAACGGTTCCGGAACAGGGTATTCATGAAGTATTTCAGAAGTCAGTCTTGGAAAAGCCACGAAGAGAGGCGCATCGAGCTCCATGTTCTGGGACTTAGGAAGTAGATAATAAGATTTCCCAGGGCCCCAGGGTAACAGTATGACCTAGAGTATACTCACAGGTATTGACTTTAATAGAAATATTCGATTTCGATTCGAAAATAAATGGACCTTCTTGGAAAAAAATGCAAAATCCGTTCAATCTGTAGTTCTGTTTCAATCATCCTTAATCTGGGGCACTGTGGGACAAAAAAGGGGCTGTTTCGGACGGGACTTTTTCTGGCATAATTTGGAAACCATGGCAATAATGAACTTTAGCCCCGAGTCAAGTATTTCTCCCTCGGACGATCCAGACGACGATATGTACGGAAGTCATCATTCAGAACAACGCCAGGCAGCTCACGCAACAGCTCTTCAAGAACGTCATCATATTTATTCTTACACTGACTGAGAGAAATCCGAAAAAGTTGAAATAAAATTCCGAAAATTTTAATTTTATCCCTCAGTATTGATCCGAAAACGGTGTAAATATTACCCTTTTTAGATGTATTTGGAATTAAAGTTACCCTTCTTTCATGTTGATTTTACTCATTTTTAAAATCAAAAAATAAAAAAAAATAAAATTACCCATCTTACAATAATGGAATTATTTATAGTAAAGAGAGATAATCCCGATGATTTTCGTAGACTGCGATTTTAAAGCTTGTTTTATGGACTGATGAAATATTTTTGCCCATTCCAAATCAATAGAATTATTCTTTGTTTCATTTAGAATCATGATAGAAAAAGAATTTTAGCAATAATATTGAAGAAAATTAATAAAATTACGATAATATTAATATATGTGCAAGAACCTTACTGCGATGCTTTTTTCTAACTCCGTTGAATTCGATCAAACTCGGATGCTCATTTTAAGGGAAAGTTTAATGCATCAAAATGAGAAGATATTATTTCAAAAACATTTTTTTTTAAGTTTTATTCCATCAATTCATTTCATTAATTTGTTAATTTAATTATTATTGCGCCACTGATCCCCCTAATTCACTGATTTCCCCTGCTTCACTGATTCTCACTGATGAATTATTAATATATCATTTATATACTCTTACTCACCTTTTGGATCAATAACTAAGCTTCACTTTTATTAATAATTTTGATTGAAAATAATATTTCATAATAAAGAAAAACTACAAAACGTTTTCCAGCGACGAGCTGTCAACAGCAAAATTTTCTCGAAAATGAAATTTTTAGTACACAACCCAGTTGACACGAGTTTGAAAAATATTTGTTTCACCCACTTATTAAAACTATAAAAATATAATTTTTGGTCTTTCTTAAAGTAGAATAGTTTTATTATGTTACTGCAGTGATTAATTCTGGAAATAAAAATATAAATTATATTTTAAGTGGATTTATCGGAGTTGAATCGGTCGCGGTATCCGAGTTTTGCAATCGTCGCAGTTGCACGGCCTGACAGTATATTTTTTTTATTTAAAATATTTATCGTAAATTGAACCAATTAGTTAAATTGAGAAATTTTCATTGTAGAAAATACAATTCAAATTTGTCTGTGTTTAATTTTGATAGTTTTCCCCAGAAATTCCTACAAAATTAAATTTTAGGAATATTCAACAGCTTATTCCTCAGTCAAAAGTGCCTAAATTTGAAATTCCATCGAGATGATGTAGGCTAGACATTGGTGGTGAGGAGTAAAAGGTCCAGATGAAATATTCAGTAGTTCAAAACAATGAATAAATATTCCCATTGCCATTCTCTTCTGGGAAAATTTATTCCCAAAACTCCTGGAAGCTTTTACTTTAAGCGGAGAATCTGTGAAATTTTTAAGGTTTCCGCACCACTTAATCACATTAATCTCTCCAGAAACTGTAGACAACATTTTAAATCACGAAAGTATTCTTAGGGGATTTTTCGGGAATTCTACTTGAATTTATTTTCTTTTTTTTCGTATGAGAGGAAATACAGATATTCACCAATAAATTTACTTTTTTGAACGGTTTTTCTGAGAATTCTCTATCTCTGGGGAATCATTTCAATTTTCACAATGAAATGGGTCGTTGAGGAGTAAATCTGAGGCAAAAAGTCTAGGTGTCCACCTGGCAAAAAGCAACAAAGAGAATCTAATACCTGGCGATCTGCTCTCTTATGCAAATTACTCTTGATTTACCTTTTCATTTTGTAAAATCAACCTCTGGGATGAGTATCATCTCTCCATTTCGATAATAAAGCTCCATGAAGACATTCCCCCAAGGTCTTTTGACCTCATTTCATGCCCATTTCCATCATTGAGTATCAAAACATTGAATTGTAGCGTATAGCATATCACTCTGTGATGAATTCTCCTGAGATTCCTTTGAAATTTCCTTACGTTTTGCCCAAAGCGTGTTCCTCCCGTCCTTGGTATTTTTTTGTTTTTAAATACTTTGTCAAGAAATATTATTAAAATCTTAATTCGGCAAAATTGTTTTATTTAAAATTGTCACCTGCTTTTGACACGTAATTTTCTCAATTTTCTTTAACATTCACTTAATAGAAAATATACTCTTTGGGGTTGCTTTTTATTGTTCTCCCAAAATGTTTCATCAAGTATTATCCTACTTCCATTCAGTGAAAGAGCTTTTTTTATGAAATATTAAAAGATCTAAATTCAAAGTTACAGGCTGCGCACAAAATTTTTTCTTGCGTTGCGAAAGTTCAATTGTAGGGTGGAGTCTACACTTATGGATGTTATACACACTTATGGACAATGCAAAAATCTAAAGTTATTACATTAAACTGATTTCGAAAAATCAAAAAAAAATGTTAATTACATCATAAACTAATAATTTTATAACTTTCCGAAATATGTTTTACGTAAGAACTTAAGATTTTTGCACGCTGTCCATAAATGTATAACACCCATAAGTGTAGACTCCACCCTATAATATTTCAAATTAAGAACCATGAAGTTAGAAAAATTGCAGCTCATACCTGTCGATTCTCCGCCACTTTAGGAAGATATTCGGGTTTGAGCTCAAGGTGCTTCAACAGAAAATCCGAAAAAGTTAAAATAACATTCCGGAAATGTTAATTTTACCCCGCATTATTGATCCGAAATCAGTGTAAATATTATGCTTTTTAGGTGTATTATGGGTTAAAGTTACTCTTTTTCATGTTAATTTTACACTTCAAAAGGTGTAAAATTAACATTAAAAATGTTGATATATTTTTACACCTAAAAAGTGTTAAAGTTACGAAGAAAAAAAGTTAATCGCACTCCCTTTTTTTCTTAGTGAAGGCAAGACCCTGAATTTGATTAAACCACTTTATCCTACACTGAGAAAAAAAGAGGCTGCGATTGACTTTTTTTCCTCAGAACATTTTTTGGGTGTAAAAATATATCAACATTTTTTAATGTTAATTTTACACCCTTCAAGCGTAAAATCAACATGAAAGAAGGGTAACTTTAACCCCCAATACACCTAAAAAGGGTAATATTTACACCGTTTTCGGATCAATACTGCAGGGTAAAAGTAACATTTCCGGAACGTTAATTTCACTTTTTCGGATTTCCCTCAGTGACCAGGCCGCGTTCTTAATTTCGACGAAAGTGCCTTTTTCTTGACACCAGAAGATGGAAATGTATTGGAGAGAAAAGCTTCACGTATTGTGCCAGCTCTTAAAAATTCTGGACATTCTTCATGGTGTCTGCTACTGGCCAACTTGTTCCTCCAATTGTTCATAATACTGATGTTACACTAAAAATTGCCTTTTTCAATAAAAATTTTTAAAATTTAATAAAAAATTATTTTCTCGTTTTAATATGCTTGTAAATTGAGTGATCCAATTAAAAGACCATTTGATCCAATTAGCAAAAAGGCGACTCAGTTAGTGCATGCTAACCTATTTCAGTATTATCATTATTTTATAAATTTTCTTTAATATTTTTGATGATTTTTTTATATGTTTCTGAATGAAACAGTGAATAATTCTATGGGTTTGGAAGAAGTAAAAAAGAATTTCATCAGTCCGAAAAACAGCGTTTAAGTAGTACGCTACGGAGAACGATCCAGTTACCCCACCTTACTGTAGTTTCATTTTTGTTAAAAAGTGAGTACTTGCAATTCGGAATTCGTGAAAATTTAATTCTGAGTTAATTTTATCCGTTTTGGACATTTGATATCCAAAAGTAGAACTATAAAGCCATTACACTCAGATTATTAAATAAAATACCATCAAAATTATGTGAAATTTCAAAAATATCTTACATAATTTTATAGAGGGAATAATAAAGAATTCCAATGTTTTTAGTACATGTCTGTACTAAAATTGAAAGTCCTTTTATTACTGTGAATCTACTAAATTAAATTTTAGAATCCTTTGAATACTATCATTTTTTAAAAGATAAAATCATTATAAATAATAAAAGAATAAATAAAATGAATAAAGTATTAGATATTAATTATTTCGAGCAGTTCTCAATGAAGGTGCTGCATTAGACGTTCTTTTAGGATGCTGTAAAAGCAATGCAAATTGAATTTCTTCCCTTATTATTTTCCACAAGACAACTTTATGGGTCCTGCACAAGATTTTATGCACATGAGGTGAACAAGAGGTGCATACTAAAATCCCAAATGGGCATTTCATTGTGTATGGAAAAGCGGAAAAATCGGCTAAAGTGGTAAATTTACACCTGTAGGTTAAAAATCTCAGGTGCATTTTTATTCAGCTCAAGTTTTATGGATTGAAAACTTTAGCATAAATTCATCAATTCTCTGGAAAATTGCACGAAGGAAACTTTTCTGGAAGATTGTTAAATTTTGATTGGCTTTTGGGAAGGTGAGTATAGGTATAGGGGATTAATCTTTAAAGTTGTCTCTAGTCAGAGTTCATTTCTTATTGGAAAAATTAATGGCCACTCTCTGCATCTGCATCTTAATACAATTTTAATGAAAAGTTGGAGCGATAGATCGGCCAAAGGAGTTTTATAGTGTCATCTCTATGGGAAAGTTTTCCCTCGGTGGTAGTTTCTTATTACACTTTAACCACTTGAGGTGTTTTAAAGTTGTTCAATAATTTTTTTTTTGAATGCTTTTGTTCAGGAAAATTGTCTTCTAAGCTCCTCTGTGGAATGTTTTGACGAGCTTTTTAGCATTTGACAGACTAAGTGAGGCGAAATAGGAGCTTTCAAGGGAATTATTGTGCAGAAGAAAAGTATTTCAAAATGTCATGCCGCCTTGCGATCTATCATCCTTTTCACAATTGGTATTTCATGAAAATTGTACAGTCCCATGGCATTTGCCAGCCAGGAAAATAAATCATCATATTTACTTGGCATTCAATGCAATAGTCAAGAATTTTTCACATGTGCAACTCAAGCCTTTTGCCATTTTATTCTTTAAACTTCTTGCACGTTTTGGGCAAGATAAATGACTTTTCGACTGCATTTCCAGTGTATTCACTTTAACAAACTCCTTTAATTTCTCCACAACTCATTTTCACTTCCGAAAGAAAATTATACTCTTGGTTTTCCCATTATAAAAGTTTATTGGATTTGACTTCGACAGATGATCACTCTGAAAATAAAAGCCAACATTTGGTGCACCCATGAAATTTAGTTAACTATAAATTTTCCAAGAAAATTGCATTCAACTATATTTTATGACTCTTTTACCACCCTGCAAACTGTTTTGGGAATTAATCAGAATTCTCAATAATCCCATCTCATGCAACGGGTACGAGATTTCATGTTCTCTGATCGGGCTCAAATTTTGCCAAAGTGTATTTTTCATTCTTGGGAAATTATAAAATTGAACACTTAAAGATTCTGCAATCAGGGATTAACACATTTTCCTTTTACCTTAACACGTTTAGCGCAAGCGCCTGGCAAGTTGGCCTTTTTATATGGAGCTATTTGAAGCCAATTCCTAAATTGATCTCGGACTCAACTCACAGTGCTCCAAGGAAAAAAATTATTTAAACAAAAATTTAGTATATTTATCCCTCCATGCGGAAAGGTATCTTATATTACGGAAAAACTTCTCACTTTTTAAATATTTAGCATAACGATCAAGAGTGCAGAAAAATTCCCATACGCATTTGTATGTGAAAGTAAGAAATTGGCTTCAACTTTGAAGGCCACTCGCCGGGAACTAGGTTTAGCGTATTAATAACAGAAACGTTGTTTTTTTTACAGAACGGTTAAGATATAAAACTTGCGGTTTTCAGAAAAGGTAAATAGAGTTATCAGATCCATCCTCTCCAATATTTAATAAACTAGACCTCTTATAATTTTCGATTAGGAAACATTAAACAAAATCAATATATCTTTTGAAATACTACAACAGTGTTATATCAAAACTTCTTAGAATCACCTCTACGTAAAACTCGAAGAATCCCAGGGGCCGTATCTTCCATATATGAGAGTTTGATTTTGTGGGAAAAGCCAACTCTCCGTGTGGAACTCGCCTATTCGGTATCCTCGAAATTTTCGATTGGAAATTTTCTCATCAAAAACCGGGGAGAATTTTTGAGTGGTAGGGTCATTTGCCTAAAGCGAGACAGTTCGGAAAGTTGGACAAAGCAGTGTGGGATGTGATACACCTCACTAAAAACTTGGTAATAAATCAATTAAAAATTTCAATTTTCGATTAAAATATTATCAAACCTAATCTTGCGATTATTTGCAAAGTTAAAAATGCAAAAATCGTTATAAAACAATCAAAGGGTGACTTGCAAGAAGAATTTTAAAAATGTATTGCATGCGTGATATTCATATCCTTGACACGGTAGTAGTCATTTTCTCTGTTTCTTATGGAAGTTGCTGGAAAAATATCAAAGTGTTTTGTTTGATTTTTCGGCATAATTTGTGAAATATTATTCCGTAGTGAAAATCGAAGGACATACATCCATGTAAAAGGTGAATAAAAAATATTTGTGAAATATTACATTTAAAAAGGATAGAAAAGTGATTTAATTTCGTCTTGCTTTCAAAGCAAGTTTTTGAAATCTTGGACAAGTTGATTTTGTGAATGAATTTGGTGGTTTTGTGCAGTGAAATCATGTTCACAAGGAAGACAAGGATCCTTAAGTATCCAGAGAAATAGTTGCAACAGCAGTTAGCAGGTGATAAGGAGAAAATCTCCTGGAAAAGGCTGCAAAGATTTCCAGATTCCAAAGACCACTTTTTCTGACAGAATGGATAGTAAATATCGCAAAAACACCTGAAGAAAGACAAATAGGAGCCTCTATTTGTTTATTACTCCCAAAGCAAGTGGAGAAGGATTTGGGCGGGAATTGAAATGTGCTAAAAATTGCATCCGCTTTAAAACTATAACTGCTGGACAGCGCAAGATGTCTGTGAAATTTACAGAACCTCTTTTTGGTTGGACGTCCAGGAAGTTCTTGGTAATTAGGATTCCTCAACTGTTACCCGGACATAAAGGAGGGATTAGCATAACCATAAAATGTGCAAGTATACGCAGAAAACCCTCAACATTTAATTTTCTACATATTTTGTCTGATATTTTGTCATTAATATCACTATGTCCAACTTTCCAAAAATTTTTGTCCCACTTTCCAAAAGTTTTTGTCCAACTTTTCAAAATGTGTTGTTTTCTAATTTGATTGAATATTCTAAGTAATTGATTGAAAATTCTAATAAAAACTGTTAAGATTCTGTTAGATTATTTCACAAGGAATATCATGATATAAATTAAATAAAAATAATAAATATTTATTCGGCTTAAAAATGCATTTGAAATTGAACTTTCTCTTAAAGGCGTCTACACATTGGGAGTAATTTTCGTCAAAAATTGCGTTTTTGACAGAAATTTGACGTTTCCACCTACAACGCTGCAGGGAATTTCCTTCAAAACAGCAATTTTTGACAAAAATTGCTCCTAATGTGTAGAGGCCATAAGTGTCTCCCTTTCCACAATCCACTCTATACCCGGTGAAAGTTTGATTAATTTACATAGAAAATAAGCAAATAAATTTAAATATCGCGTTTTTTAAAGTTTTGAATAGTTCACTTAATAAATATTACAATTTCCGTATATTTATAATACATTCGCAGCTAATCCAGGCAGGTCTTACACAAGTCATGCCTGGGCCATTCAGTAATCCACCAACTCCTGATCCCTTGGTATCGTGAGCGAAACCCCACGAAGGGTAGGTGTAACGAAAACCTTTGTGAAGTCTTGATGAAGCCAAAACTTAGCATTCCAAATGCTTGCCCGTATCATGTCGTTGATACTCAAATAGCGGCCATCGCCGCCTTAACAAAAGTCTCCATGGGAAATCCTTTACAAAACGGAATTTTTTTTTTCTCAGTGTTCATTTTAATTCTAAGTTTTCCAATTTTATATTGTTCTATTTCGTGTCGGTTTATACACTGAGAGAAATCCGAAAAAGTTAAAATAACATTTCGGAAATGTTAATTTTACCCTGCAGTATTGATCCAAAATCGGTGTAAATATTACCCTTTTTAAGTGTATTGGGGGTTAAAGTTATCCTTTCTTATGGTTATTTTACCCTTAAAAGGGTGTAAAATTAACATTAAAAATGTTGATATATTGTTACACCTAAAAAGTGTTAAAGTTATGAGGGAAAAAGTTAATCGCACCCTCTTTTTTTTCTCAGTGTATGCACTGAGAAAAAATGGGGGTGCGATTAAATCTTTTTCCTCATAACTTTGATACTTTTTAGGTGTAAAAATATATCAACATTTTTTAATGTTAATTTTACACTTTTTTAAGGGTAAAAATAACATGAAGAAAGGTAACTTTAACCCCTAATACACCTAAAAAGCATAATATTTACTCCGATTTCGGATCAATACTGCAGGGTAAATTAAACATTTCCGGAATGTTATTTTAACTTTTTCGGATTTCTCTCAGTGTGGAAAATCTTGCCTTTAGCAGGCTTCCCAAAGCTCAACACTGACTTTTTTTAGGTTGTAGCCAAACACCCATTGCAATAAAATGCAAGAAAAGAGAATTCATTTAATTTGCAATATACAGCAAATGAATAAATTCGTTACTCCATGTCATTTTCACTTGCATATGTACCAATTTTCATCTCCTGCACTTGCGGTGTAATTTAAGTGTAATCCTTGTAGTTTAATCACGTTCCAGTGTTTTTGTTAACCCAACTAACTCTTGTGATTTTCAGCCCAAAAAAAAAAAAACAACCAACAAAAATTCGCAATAAAATTCCTTTTGGCTCTCTGACAACTGGGGAAAATCAGCTCGGAAAAGTTCACTTTACAGCGCCCATGGGAGTCTTCTGCACCTCACGATCCTCCGCTTGGAAAAACAGTTAGTGTCAAATATTCTATGCAATTGTAATGATTTTGCATAGAAATTGCCACTTTACATTGACTCTGTGAGTGGATTGTTGGACAAATTCATGTGACTTTTTTTTGCTAACGTTGGGATAAAAAGAGTCAAACCATTTGCTAGTTAATTATAAATCCTATTTTCAGCTCTGTAATCTCGAGACTGCACTCTCTCCAGCAATTGGATGGCTATTTTTGGGGTGGTGTCCTAATGTGAATTATGACAAAGTTTCTGCATAATTTTCATGAACAATGCAAGTCACTCTGAAAGGATAGATGGGAAAATCCTGATGAGATGATTGTGAGATGGGGTATTATTTATTGAAAAGCTCAAGAGCTTTCACTCCATTATTTCCCAATAAAACCTGTGATAAGCCCAGATAAGCTTATGGGCGGTGGGATTACAGGTAATCTTAGAGTGCTTCAAATTCAAAGTGTATTGATGCAATATATTAAGGATCTGAATCTATTCATACAATGTAATTAGAAATTATTATTAATCATGTCGAGACTTTAAAAAAAACTAAATAGGGGAAACTGGGGCACCACCAAACACCGGGTTACACCAAACGCACCAAATACTGTAATTTTTTAATAGGATATTCGACTTCAGAGGACAAGACTTATAGATTTTTTTGAGGCATTATAGGAATGCTTGTCCACTGAAGAAACGGTCAAGATAATCCATTTGAAGCCAGCACCTTTACTAGGCTCACAGAGCCGATAGAGAAAAGTTATTTACACAGAAATGTAGTATATTTATTCCTCTATAAGGATCAGTAACTTCCAAAAGGGGATCAGTCCCTACTTTTAAGTTATTTTGCGTAACGATTGCAAAAGCAGAGAAATTCCCATACGTGTTTGCACGTAAAAATGCGCTTTGGCTTCAATTCTATAGGCCACATGCCAGAGGAGTCGTTAAGAGCGACGTCGACTTGCTTACCTTGCGCGGAATTCTCTCATACTTCAGCTGAGTACTATGCTACGGAGAAAGATAGGGCAAGTGCAGAGGTACGCATCAGTTTTGGCTGAACTCCCCACTGAGAGCGTTGACAAGTTTTTTCAGTAAGTTATTTCTTATTTTGACCTTGTTCTTAGCATTACTGCAGCGGGTCTTGCATGTGAGAGTTCGATCGAGACTTATTCCAAGGTACTTAGGCATACATACACCGAGAAAAATGTGGATGGTAAAATTTACCATCCTCCATACAAAATTTCAATGGGCGGATAGTAAAAAAGTCACCCAGCAAACGCGATATTAGATCGGACTGTCAAAAATTGTAGAATCTATTGTATGGATCAGGGGGTTGACATTAGCTCTGAAAAATGCGACCGGTTTTAGTGTAAATTTTTCCTGTTTTCGTGCACATTTCACGAGATATCTCCAAAACTACATAGGTCGCCAATTTGGGGTTTTCGGTTGCCTCTTCGCTATTAAATTGGCTTTTATTTTGTATAAGTATTTTTTGCTAATTCATTCCACAATGACTGAAAATAGCTAATAAACTCGAAAGTTTTTTCGGCACGCTAGAAACATATGGGAAGCACGGGAAATGTCATGCCCCTGGTATGGATAGTAAATTCTAATAGCCGGATATTAGAATGAACAATGTCGGGGGAAAATTTATTTTTCCCTATTTTCATTAATTTTTGGCCATTGCTGGAGGGCTTGGGGCCCTTCCTGGATGACGTTCTCTGTATTTCAAGCCATTTTGATGCGTGAAAATTGACGACTGCGCCGAGATTTGAACACGCGACCTTTGTGATGACAGTCGAGCGTCGAGCATCTTACAGCTGCGCCACGAATTGCTATAATGTACACAGTAAAAAAATTACAACCACTATCGTTGGTAATTTTTGCAAGAGCATAATGGTAGTGAGGTTTGTGTATTGGCTAAGTTGTGTATTGCCAATTTTATAAAATGGCTTCCTGTGTATAATTTTGATTGTAGAGCAATTCTGTTCGGTTTATGTGTATTATCTGTGAAAAGTCTCTGTATTAAACTAAGAAAAAAAGAAAATAAAGAACAAAAAAAGAAAAAAAACATGAAAAGAGGGTCTGAGACTTGAACCCATAACCTTTGCGTTGATGGTCTCGCGTTTTCCGGCTGCGCCACGAACTTGCTTACTTCTCTTAAGCAAATAGCCAAGAGTTGCATAGCCAATTTTTCTAATTTACATGATGCTTCCTCTGTTTTCTGTTATTACATAATTATTAGGTGTAAAAATAACATGAAAAAGGGTAACTTTAACCCCCAATACACCTAAAAAGGGTAATATTTACACCGATTTTGGATCAATACTGCAGGGTAAAATTAACATTTCCGGAATGTTATTTTAACTTTTTTGGATTTCTCTCAGTCAGTGTAGGTTTACAATACGCTAGTAACTACGCGTCTTAAATTCTTTTCTTTAAAATATCATAAGCAGCACATTTTTTATGTAATGTGACTGTTAAAGAAAAGAATTTTTAAACCAGAATTCAAAAAAGGAAAGAGGTTGCAGGAAAATATTATCAAAATCGACGCGATGTCAAACTTTCAGTGTGTGACCTCGAACAAAATCTCTGGAAATATTTCCTTAGGGAAAAAGTAAAGGACAACAAAATGTATTTCTGCCACTGTTGCGATGTTTTTCTCACGTCACTGATGAACTGAATGAACTAAGAATAATTTTTGCTTTAGTCCCATGTGATTGGGGTACCTATCAGGCGCGTACCATGTGACGGAATATGAGCCTAAGGGCCTAATTAGACTCAAGCTGATCCTCGAGAATACTTGCCTTGTAAATTTTGGCAGTAAAGGATTTTGTAAAGGAAATTTTTGGAAAAGACTTCTGGTCGATGATCCTAAGCCCTCAGTGTAAAGGGCTTTGACACACTTGAGGATTAAGTGAGAGAAGGCTTAGCCTTCACTGAGAAAAAAAGAGGGTGCGATTAACTTTTTTTCCTCGTAACTTTAATACTTTTTAGGTGTAAAAATATATCAATATTTTTTAATGTTAATTTTACACCTTTTTAAGGGTAAAATTAACATGAAGAAGGGTTGATTTAACTCCAATACACCTAAAAAGGGTAATATTTACACCGATTTCGGATCAATAATGCAGGGTAAAATTAACATTTCCGGAATGTTATTTTAACTTTTTCGGATTTCTCTCAGTGTTATCATTTTCGAAATAATGGTTAAACCATATTTCTATGATTTTTCACTAAAAGCCGTCTCTCGGCTTAAGTCCTAAGTATGTTAAGGGCCTAAGAAAGTTTGGAATAAATCTCTACTTTCAAATTTTGCAAGCTAAATATTCTTGTGGATCAGTCTTAGCCTATTTGGACCCTAAAATAGGTTTGCGGAGCTGTAGAAGTTCCTAGGCTGCAGGGAGAGAAAGCTTCGGAAGGACAAGAATCTTCTGTGTAATTTACTAGAGACACAGAGACACACACAAGGCATATTCATGACAATAATTTGACTAATGAACGGATACTAAATGATGCAATCGTCCTGACAAGGATCTAGATACAGTTGGTTAGATACTCTTGGATTATTTAGCATAAAAGTCACAGAGTCTTTCAATTCCATGTCTCTCTGTGAATGAAAAATAACTCCGTATAAGCAAGCAAAAGCTCCCCATTGAGTTTTGGAGTCATTCACCTGGCGTCTACACTGTCGAAAATCCCTCTCTCAACAGAAATGTAGCCGTCTTTTTGCATAAAAAAAAAGGTGGATGGAGATGGCAGAGGGATGTTGTGTCTTGCAAAAGAGCCCCATACTCGTTATAAAGTGAAGCACTAAAAGACTCAAAAACAATCCCATCGGTCGTCACTTTTTGGCTCCTTTCACACTCACAGTCTTAACGATTCCATCTTCATCATTCATCCCACCTTTTTTTACCACAGTTTTATTTATGAATTTTTTTACGAGGCACAGTGTTGCGTTTTCTTTGTTGCTCGAACTTGAGGAAAATTCGTTCCCTATTTCGTATTTCGAATCAAAAAATCGAATCAAATATTGAAGAATATTTACTATACAGGGCACTCAATGCGTCAAGCGGTACGGCACTCGTTCTATGATGTAAGTGTCCCGGGTTCGAATCCCATTCAGGTCACCGGGAATTTTTCTGGCGTTAAAGGTATTCGGATTGCATCCAGTGAGCTTCACTGCACTTGATTCCACGGGGCATGGGACTGACAACCCCATCTCTGAATAATAAAAAATAATAATGGATGTTTCGAACTTCCCTTGGGGGAAAGCCTGAGGTCCGCTATGGAACGTTGTGCCACCATTATTATTATTATATTTACTAAAAATACATATTAGTGCCTTTTTACCATTTGGCCTTACTTGAATTAGAAGCAAAACGGTAAGAGATTCCGTCTTTAGAAAAATTTCTACTGATCGCAATGAGATTCGAACTCGAAACGCTTCCATTATGGAACAAGCACTCATCCAGTTTATTACACATTTAATACTGAAAAACGAGTTTAAAGGAAAACTTACTGAATTTATCGAATTTACGAAACTCGTAAATTCGAGCACTTTGCGAATTTTCTTTCCATATTGTTTTTTTTTATAGCGAAAAGCTTCCCATTTTGATGAGGAGCCATGAATTTTTGTGCCAATCCCATCTCCATATCAACGTGGAAAAAAATGTCTGTGCATTAAATCCAGAGTGGAGCAATAAAATGTTATGCAGAAATTTGTGTGCCTGGTTTTCCTTTTTTTTTTTTTTTGGTTGAAGGTGATATGCAATTTTATCATTTTTCGGCCACATCCGTACAGCAATGGAATTAAATAAGCAATGTGCTTGGAATTTGATTAGAAAGCTCCTTTTATGGTGAAAGCTCTGCGCAATACTTGAATTTTTATTTCTCCATCATAAAATTAAGATGAATAAAAATTGCCAATGGGTTGGGGACATGAGTGCAAGAAAAAAAAGGGGCGAGTACAAATAAGAAAAGTCATCTGCGGAGTGGAGTATAATAAATATTTTATTGCAAGTTGTGAGGAGAAAATGGCGGGAAATTAAGAAAGTTTCAGCTCTCAATACGTCTGCGGAAGAAGTTCTTTTGAAATGCATAACGCAAGGAGAATTTGCAAACTAATTATATTTTTTTTACCCTTCAAAATACAACTAAATGACCCATGAAACATTTTCTGACCAAATTCAAGACTGTTGCAAAGGAAAGAGGTAAGGGCTTTGTTTCCGAAATTACATCAGCTTACTGTAAGTTCCACGTAACATTTTAGATTTTGATTGCATTTATAAGGTAAGTATATCGTCAGTCTTCCCTTTAAATTACCTTCATAATTATCATCTCATATTAAGGGAAAGTTTTTAATGGAAATTTTACGAGAGAGTAGAGGAAGGCTTTCAGGCTTTGCACACACTCTGGATTCGAACACTTCATATTTTCCCATATTTCTTTAGTGAATCTGACCTATCTACGGCAATATACCTGAAAATCTAAGTCAGATTCGTTAAAGAAATATGGGAAAAATATAAAGTGTTCGAAACTAGAATGTGTGCGAAGCCTGAAAGTCTTCCCTTACTTAGGACCTTTACGCTGGGAAAATTTAGTCAACATCGTAAAGTTAATCATTTGAAATTTGTCTTCTATAAGGTCGTTTTTTTTTCAGTTGAAAAAATCGTTAAATTTCAAATAAAACTTCCTTCAAACAGCCATTGAAGAAGACACAATATAGTGTCGAAAGCTCTGGAACCTTGAGTGTTTTAATTTTGGATTAAACCACCTCACTGACGCTCACCGGAAGGACAATTTTGTCCTTAAATAAAAGAATAGAAGTCTCACCGTCGTCGGTTTCACCTACCAGAAAGTCGTCCGCATAGGCCAACATCGGCGAGGACTTCTAGTAAATGCATGATCCCTCATTGTCCGGATTTCCTCACCGTATACTCCAGGACAAGATTTCAGAGGATCGGGGAGAGGGCATTGCCTTGCCTTAAACCCGAATCCACTCTGAAGCTTCCCGACTTCTCTCCTAGTGCCTTTACTTGCCACATTGAATTAGAGATGTTCATCCTCACTAAGCTTATCAGCTTTGGAGGACAACCCAATTGCCGCATGGCATTCCACAGAGCCCCTGTGTCGATCATGTCATAGGCCTGCCGGAAATCCACGAAAACTGATATACTGAGATGTGCTCAAAGCATTTTTCTAGTATTTGACGAATCAGTCCTGATTCTTCCAGGCCCGAAGCCTGCCTGGTACTCTCCAATAGCCCTCTTAGCATATAGCATCATCCTATCCGAGATCAAACTTGAGAGGACCTTATACATAGTGTTTAAGAGCGCAATTCCTCTGTAGTTCTTGCAATCTAGGCTTGAATCTAGGCAATCACTTTTCTTGTATATTCTCCATGCTTCACCAACTCTGCAGGGATGTTGTCCTCCTCTGGAGCTTTGAAGAAATTATAAACATTAAGCCATATGGCTAAGCCTTAAGTCTTAACAAACACGAGTGGCGACGGGTCTTGAGTCAGACTAAGCCCAGCAATTGGTTGTAGCGCCGGTTAAGTAAGTGAGTCAGTAGGATGTACCTCCGTAAGTTCTCCGAAGATCCGGCACAACGCGATTCTTTACTCCCAATACTCTACTTAGAAACGAATTTATAACTCGAATTATGACTCGAAGCTTTCCTGTAGGGGAAAGTGTGCCTATGCTTTGTACGGTCCCAAGCTTCATAATGACTAAATTTCTCCTAAGTTTTTAATAAATGTGACTCAGCGCATCCATATTTCAGAAATTACGGGAAAGTTTGCGTAGTCATATATTGCGTAGTCAGAAACATAGGAAAAATTTAGTCATTATGTAGCTTGGGACAGTAGAAAGCATAGGCACTTTTCCCTACTCAATATCCAATACTAGTCAAATAGATAAGTCAATAAAGTCTCTCTATTTAAACCATTAGCATTATTAGCGACATGACGAAAATGTAACGTAAGTATTACCACACATTGTTACTTGGGAATATAAAAAAAATTACCATTAAAACTATTGTGGGATGAAAGGCAATTTCTTGGGAAAATGTATGCAAAAATGTTGTATTTAAAAGTTTTTCAATCAAAATATTTCCCCACGACTTGTTTTCCCTTCTTGTTCAACTTGAGTGGTTAATAGTTCTTCGTGCAACTTTTACTCCGACTTTTGCTGGCAGTAAATCCTCTCGCTGTTTTCCCTTCAGATCCAACAAGACATCATCCCTCGTATAACTCAATTGGGTGGATTGTCTTAACAAGATCAATGCAGTTTCTTTGCTCGTACCATCCCAACTTTTCAAACTAAATAAACATTGAAGACTGATGGAAATTGCCTTGGAAATATTCTCGACATTCAATAACGTTCTTCTTCTTTTTTTTTTAGTATTCACAGTACAAGTGAAAACTTTCCAGACATTCAATAATTCAACATGAAGAAATCAATTTTCCACTTACGTTTCATCAAATAATCTTGGAGATGAAGATGATTTATCATCTATTCTTCCATTTTTATCACACTCCAATCTACACTTAATTGAAAATCTTTTATGCCACTGGCCCTCTCAGAACTACATACAAAAGGATTCTGCAATACAATATTAATTTAATGTAATACTGATCGGAGAAAAGAACTTTTAAATTATCTTTTTTTTTCTAGTTTGTGCCATTTTAATTGAATGTTTTTATAGAAGTACTGATCAATTTGGGACAGAGAGGTCGTTTCAAATCAAATTAAATATTAGGGGAGACTGGGGCAAAAAGTCACAAAACGGATATTTTATTTTTTTTACAAACTACTCGAGCGCTTCAGAAATTTCTAATTAGTGGAGTTTTATAGGAAATTTACCGCTCTACAACTTTGTGAAAGTAATATTCCTCTATTTTGTAAGGAAATACGTTTATCGAGCCGATTTCTAAAAGGTAATTTTGTGACTATTCTCAAAAATGCTGGGGCAAATAGTACCAGACATTGAGTATTATCATATTGTGATTCACTTCATTACGGGCTTCCGTAAATTTGAAAATATACCTAGAGGACATATTTTCATGGAAAATTTATTCATCTACACCTTTGTAAAACGCCGTTTTCTCTGCGAGAAAAGTGAAAAAACGAGAAAAGCGCTTTTCAAGCTATTTTAGAAAAAACACACAAAAACTGCAAATCGTTTGACCCCAATCCGCAAAAAATTACTCTGACTCAAAAATGACTGGTTAATAAATGGTCAAAAAATTACTCCTAATTGGAATCTTAAAAATTAGTCATATTCGCGTCGAATTTTGGTCACAGCATTACTCAAGATTGAATTAGTAATATTATCGTTATTTTACGGTTCTAAAATTTACTCTACCATGCAGTAACAAAAGCGACTCCAAATGACGGTATTTTTCCGTACAAGAAATGATGCGCCAAAAACAATGCATTTGGCGTCCTTCTCTAGCGCATAGGTACGAAATCGACGCACACACTCTGAATGAAAACGTTGCACTTCATAACTTTGTATTGCATTACCACTGTAGACAATATTTTCTCAACAATTCTTCACATTTTCCATCGTTTTCTATTACGTTCTATGTAAATTTCTCTAATTTTTTCCTAATTCGCTACATACATTTGCGAAGATTTTTGCCGTTCGCCTATTGCAGCCATATTGCTTTTCCGACATGTTGAAAATTTTCCCATTGGATGGCAACAACACAAAAAAATCTTTTAAAATTTTCACTAAATAGGTCTTTTCGACACAAAATTTTAATCACATGACACTCCAGCGATTGGAGCAAACTCCTAAATCACAAAATTTCATTTTGCAAAAAAAATGTTTGTATGTTTATCATGCAAAAAATTGCCTAATTTTCACTTAACTTCTGTCGGCACTGTACTTTTTCGAATCACAACACACATCTCTACTGAAGGAGCTTTTCCTCCCAATGTACACTATTATATTGTTGAGAAAACACGCGAAAATATCAATTACTTTGCGAATTCACAGCTCTGAATAGTTCTATTTGCCATTTGACAAGTGAAATTTCCCCTCAAATATATCCAGTGAGGAGAAGAATTTTTATTAGTACACTGGAAGTCGGCGACATATTTTAGTCGTAGGCGGGTAATTTCAGAGTTATTATGACGCCAAATGACTTCCGTAATTACCGTCATATTATTCCCCACTTTCCGTCATTCGACTCTCTGACGACCGTCATAGGACCCCTCTTTGGAATCCAGAATACATACATCCAACGGTAATGTTACTCCAAATCGCTATTTGGGACGTTTGACCAATGCAAACAAAAAGCGGCGTGACATGGTAATGAGACGTTTCTTTTCGCCGTGAGACATCAGAAATTGTTTCGCTTTTTTGTTACTTTTTGCTCTATACATTTTGTTACTTTTTACCCCAAGTGGCCATTTTTAATAAAATTATTTCTGGAGAAAGAAGCTTTCTGAAATTTTAAAATAAATAGCGGTTTCGTATTCAAAGAATCCAAATTATTTAGAAAATATTCACCAGTGCATCAATTTTGGAAAATAAGTAGGTAATAATTGTTATCTTCTGCAAGGAAAATATGTCAAAAATAGGGCTACGAATTTCGATATTTTTTATTTTCTAAATTCCTTTTTCGAATTCTAAGAAACTCACGACATTGAAGAAGGTTTATGCAGGCTTATGGAAAAAAATTGAAGCCGCTCTCTTTTTTTTACCTTGGAAGATATTGAATTTTGAATTTTTCGATTTGTGACTTTTGCCCCAGTCTCCCTTTCTGATTTAACTGACACTTTCATTTAAAAAAATGTTAAAATTTCCCTCTTTTTCTGTTAATTAACGTAAGACATTTACAAAAAAAGTGATTTTTTTTATGATCATTCTTCTTCATCGAACTTATCGAAATACACAGTAGAAAGAATATTATTGTATTTTTACAATTTCCATTACTCAGTTTAACTTTTTTTCACTAAATTTCCTTGAAATGCACGTGATCGTGTCCGTTGAAATCTAAATAATTTTGAATCATTCCATATTTTCGATATTTTAGTACGATATTTGCAATTTTAGAACATCCTTCAGCGCCTCTCGTGGCGATATTCCACTGTCAGACCGTGAAGTGAAGAAAAATTTCTAAATTCTTATTTTTATTTTCTAAATTCCTTTTTCGAATTCTAAGAAACTCACGACATTGAAGAAGGTCTATCTATAGAAAAGCCTATCTATAGAAAAAAAATTGAGTCGCTATCTTTTTTACCTTGGAAGATATTGAATTTTGAAGTTTTCGGTTTGTGACTTTTTGCCCCAGTCTCCCCTATATAAAATTATTATAAATTATTAAGTTTGACCAATTTTTTCGGGTACAGAAACGAGGTCATTAGTAAGAGCATTCCACAAAGTTGGGATATTTTCTAACTCCTGTATTTCAGATTTGGCACATGAAGCCTGTCACAATTTTATTATTTTTTTTGAACTTTCTCATTAAGAAGTTTCGAATCAACTCCCTCATTTTTATGTCCTCTGCAGTTGTGAAAGCTTTTTAGCACATACACTTTTTATGCTTATTTTTCCATCAACTTGGCAAAAAAAGGAGTAAATTGGCAAATGAGAATGGATGAAAATTGTTAATCAATTAGTGTGTGAGTGACACACAAGTCTCTCAACGGGGGAGCCTAGTGTGAGGGGTGTATGCCAAAAAGTCATGGGAAGCATAAGGGGAGAACTATGTCATTGTCGACCTCTGCAACATTATTTGCCACCCGCAGGAGCTTTTACCGGGTTGCCAAGGATGTAAGGGTATGAGAATGAAAAATGACGGAGTGATGGGACAAAAAGTGAGTGGAGAAACTCATTAGAACAATGATCCACGCGAATGCATAAAAGGATGGCAGACATACATTTTGCACCTGACACACCTCTTCTCTGCACGACTTATCACCTGGATAGTGTCCAAAATGATGTATACCACTCCGCTAATACAAATGTTAGTGCTAACCAGGGCAAAATATTTGCATGTACCATCTCTTCCACATGTGAACAGCACATTCTCCCAGGGAGTACAAAGAATGAACTGGAGACAAATAAATATTTTACGCTGAATTAACTCCCCAAAATACTCGAGAGAATGTGCTCCACATATTGCATCAGTTTTACAATGGCTTAGTGCTCTCGATGGAGAGCTCCCATTTCCAGAATGACATACATTTTTTAATTTCCCTCCTGGAAGTGGATTAGTGGGTGAAAATTGCCCCACGAGAGGAACATGCTGGAGTTTAACAATAAAAAAAGGGGTGGTTAAGCGTCTCAGGCTTTGCGAAATGCTCGAACTTGTGACTTCACTGAGAAAAAAAGAGGGTGCGATTAACTCTTTTTCCTCATAACTTTAACACTTTATAGGTGTAAAAATATATCAACATTTTTAATGCTAATTTTACGCCTTTTCAAGGGTTAAGTTAACATGAAAAAAATTTTACTCCTAATACCTTTAAAAAGCATAATATTTACACCGATTTCGGATCAATACTGCAGGGTAAAATTAACATTTCCCGAATGTTATTTTACCTTTTTCGGATTTCTCTCAGTGTTAGACGCTGTCAAAAGAACTCTCGTAACTTCGTATCATTTGCCGTTTACCCGGCTGCAATCGATTTGAACTGATTATGAAGTCACCATCTTTCAATCAGTTCATAATCGATTGGAATCGGTTTAAACTTGTCAGAAAATCCAAAACCTTTCCAACAAGTGCAAATATGACTACATTTGGTTGAGAAATACGCTCTGTAGAACTTTATAAGGAAGGAAATTGTAAACTTCTCTATGAACACTCTCGGGATGCACCTCTGGTCGTCTCAAATACCTAAAACAGACCGCTGTCTCAAGTCTCACCAAGCCTATACTCAACATGTTCTCCTCTCTCGTGATAGCGCCATCTATCTAGTCATTGTATTAACTGAGTCAAAGTAACGATCATTCCGCATAACGTTTACAAAATGTTATTTTGGTTGGGAAGGGAAAGGTTAGGAGAAAATCATGGTATTGTTGATTCAGAGGACGACTTATGCCCTAGACACACTTACGACTTAAACCGAGAGACGACTTAGTGGAAAATGATAGAAATGTAGTTTGACGATTATTTCTAATATAATTACGCTAAGCCGTCTCTCGGCTAATCCTCAGGTCTGTCGAGGCCCTTACGATTATAGGACGGGCTTTCGAAGATCTCAATCTTCGGACGGACAGACGCACAAACGGACAAACAGCGGGACGTCATTTCTCAAAAATCTCCTAAAAAACGATAATAGATACAGCTTTCTCTTAGGAGTTCGAGCAATAAAAACTAGCAGAATTTTCTAGGCGGGGATATCTTAATGAAAAACGTGCTAGTGAGAGCACTTACAATCATCCGCTTTAATTGCATTCTAAATTTTCCCACGATGCCTGCCGAGAATGTTGGGGAAAATTTTTTAAATTAATACTCAGAAATCCAGCTGAGGAAGTCTATAAGAATTATGCATAAGTACGGAGCCACAGAAGGTCACTTCGGGTATGGCGCGCGCCTGTTTATCAAAACCCGCACCTCGGGGATTCATTTCAAGAAAAGCTTCAACCTCATTTCCTTGAGTACCTTTGTTTCTCTCTGTGACGTCCTGAGGATTTGCCAGCAAGCTACCCAAGAAGCAAAAAGGCTGTACTTAGAATAAAGATTTTAAAATGTTCCTAATAAGGATCGTTTAAACGAGGGTATTTGGACCAAGAGGTGATTAAGTGGCTCGCACAGTGAATCGTGAGCGGCGATCGGCAAAATTGTGCAGATCTGGAGATAAAAATCGACAAATCAGTACAATTTGGCAAGAAATTGTCAGATCGGCATTTTAATTAGTAAAAGAAACGTTAAATTGGCTTGTTTTTAGCGAAGAATCGGCATATTTAAATAATCAGTTTGTTCTTATGAAATTTAGCTTTCGTTTAAACTCGTGTAACAACTTAAATTTTATACAGACGGCTGGTAAATTTCAATATACCGTGCTGGAAACATTAATCTTTCTGCGGAAATTCTGCAAAATTGGCAGTCTGGCATGAGATCGGCACAAATTGTGCACACATAATTGTGCAGATTGGCATAATTTTTTACAAAAGATCGGCAGTTCGGCACTCGAATGAACCGTGAACGGCATAGTTATCTACTCCTTGATTTGGGCCGTGCAATTCACTGATTAGTCTTGGAAAATCTTGCTTAGTGGTTGATGCCTTATGTCTTAGACAAGCTTACAACTTAAACTGAGAGATGGTTTAACGTAATTATAATCAAAATAATGATCAGATTAAATTTCCTTTAGATTCTGACTAATCCGTCTCTAAGATTAAGCCGAGAAACGAATTAGTTCGCGGAAACTGATATGGGAATTTTTTGTTGTATAAAGGAATAGCTGACGGTGGTGGAACTGAGCTAGGTTTTCAGGACAACCTGTCCTTCTGGTGAGAATCGGAATTTGTTGATCAAATCTTATGAATCAAACACACAATTTCACCAGAGCTTTCGACCCTTATCGTGCCTTCCTCAGTGGCTTTTGATCGGTCTTTCCTTTAGGTCTTTTGTCACTAATTCCTCTACTTTATTATGCATCAGTTTTTTGAATTTGGTTAGGACCGGACTAACAATTTTCTTCTTTCTTTTATACACAGCGAACTCGGCGTTTCTAACCAAATTAAAAAAAATATTTCCTACTCTCTTCATAACGATAATTTTTTTGGGGGATTTTGCTATATACCTTGTCCAAGACATCACATTCCAGAAAACAATGTTCATTAAGAGAATCTGTGTCTCCTTGCTAACATTGATTCTGTAGTGTTGAATGTTTCTGTGATAATATTCTAAAAAACCATCGCGTTTTATTAATAGAATGAACCCAACGTATTAAGCAAAAGTTCACACAGAAATTATGATATATCGATTTTTAATAAAATTTTCACAAAATCCGAGTAATCACAATCTAAATTGCTAAACGTTTAGTTTGAAAGCTGTGAGGATTTTGCATTCAATTTTAACCATCTTGTGCCACAGCTGTGCGCTTTTTATTTGCAATTTTAACATTTTCGCCTTAAAGCTATCAGTGTATTACATACAAGTGAAATCGTTTTAAGCCCAAGTTGTGCTAAATTTTGTTCCTGGCTTTCCCAAGAATGTTTTATTGATATTCCTCGAAAGCAATATCAATATTGAGTTTGCTTACTTGAATTGTTTAAAAGATTCAAAATTGCTTAATTTTCCCTTTTTACATTTTACGTATTTTTTTTAACATTTTTACATATTTTTTACATTTTTTCAATATATTTTTTACATGTAAAATGTAAAAAATATTTTTTACTATGTAAAGGCACAACCTTGCTTATCTAGCTATCATAAAGCTATCATAAAGAAAAAGAAAAATATCTTTTAAAAATTTGCATTTTTTTTTAAATTCCGAATTTACAAAAAAACAATCTATGATTTTTTTTGATAAAAATAGGATTTAGAAATATTATTCCTACCGACAAATGGAATCACTTTCCGAAATCGTTTTTAACATGCTGAAAAATTATTTTGTTTAAATATTAAAAATTATATATTTGCGCTATTTGCAATAAACCTTTTAAATAAAAATGATCGAAAATGTTTTCCTAGGATATTATAAATTTTGTATAAGAAAATACATCTGTCTAGTAAAAATTTTCTTATAGAACCCTCTTCTAAGAACCACTAAAAATGTTTCTTGGGTAGATATCACTCCAAAAATTTCATCTGCAATGGAAATTAATCACAATAATGTTTCACCTGCAGTGAAAATGGTGAATGTTCTTGACACGGGACAATACAGTTTGCCCCCAAATAATCCACAAACGCCAAGAAATAAATATTTTGGCTAATTTCACATACAGCCCTAATTGCTTGCACAATTTTTTCCCCATTTAACCCAAAATCTTAAATTTATTATACCATCCATACCATCAATGTCTTTTTAGCTAAACTATGCTTTGTTGAACGTTAATCTACCTGTCCTACATCATCACTGTAATGGATTTTATATTGGCAAAGACGTGAAAACTTCAAAGCTCCTTGTACAAACTTTCCTTGCATGCAAAATTGAGGAAATTAATTCACTGCATTTTATTTTTTTTTTTGTAAAAGTTCTATACCTACAAAAAAGTCAACTTGAAGGATTATTTGAAATCTGAGCATCTCGTTAGTTTGTGTTGTACGCAAATAAGCTCACGAAATGAGCCTCCAAAACTTTAATAAACTGTTGAACAGAGCTTTTGAAAGCTTTCCCAAAGTGCACCAAATTGCATAATAAGCTGAAGAAGTTTGACGTACATAGATTATGAATGTATATTTGTTAAATAAATTAGCTTTTCATTTGCTTTGCAAAACAAATCAATCAATTTTGTTCAAGTTGATTTTGGTTAAACGGTTTTTTATTTACACTGAAAAAAAAACTTTGATTAAAATTACTATTTTGAAGTCTTCTAAGACTCTAAAACATAAAAATGTAAACGAACAAGAACTTTATAACAGAATTTGAACACTTATTGATCATACAGAGAAAATAAAACATCGCCAAAGATTTTAAAGCCTATTTCTAATTAATTGAACTATTTTCATTAAATTTTTATACGAAAAAATGTATTTTGTAGTGATAAACTAATTCTGTACATTGTTGGATCATTATATTGCCTTAGAACATGTCCTTTTTAGTATAACAGTTTTATAATAGTATTTTAAAGTCTTGAATTTTTATAATACTAAAAAAAATTTACAATATCTTGCTGAAAACATTCTGAAAAGATATAACAATTAAATTCATTATTTTTAAGCACTTAAAAAACACTGAAAGATTTTTTTTTAATTTTTTCATGAACTTTTAGGAAATACTACTTCCCATAATTTCGAACTTTATCGAGAAAAACAGCTACAAAACTTTTCAATTATCATTTTAAGTTAATTTTGATTAAAAAAGTAAATTGTTAGACACTGGAAATTTCTCTGTGTGCTTGCATGAAACTGCCCCTCTCGAACTTTTGGAATTCAAATTAAAATTGTCAGAACTATTTTAGAATTCATTCAACGCTAAATGCCTCATAATAATCATAAAACCACTGGTAATTTAATACAATTATGTTACTTCGATAGATAAGTGCAATAGTTCGGAAATTGTTGATAATATAACATTACTAAAAGTTTCATTTTGATGCAGTTTTATAAAATCAATTACAGAATTCAGACGAGAAGCGTCACGAAATTAATTATTTTTATGAACATGGGTCTCAGTTATCTCTTCAATAACATAAAGGTTTTATCCCATTCCTTTCAAAGTCATAACACTGAGAAAAAAAAGAGGCTGCGATTAACTTTTTTTACCCATAACTTTAACACTTTTTGGGTGTAAAAATATATCAACATTTTTTAATGTTAATTTTACACCTATTAAGGGTAAAATCAACATGAAAGAAGGGTAACTTTAACTCATAATATATAATACACCTACAAATAATACACCTAAAAAGGGTAATATTTACGCCGTTTTCGGATCAATACTGTAGGGTAAAATTAACATTTCCGGAATGTTATTTTAACTTTTTCGGATTTCTCTCAGTGAAGAAGATTATGCAAAAATTGAAACTGTCCCGTCGTTAAACTGCCCCATCCTCCGCTATCAGCATTGTCAACTCTGTCTTTTAGCCTATTTTGCTTTAATTAGGCTAATTGAATCTATGTCAAATGGCAAATACTAAATCATTTCCATGATAAATTCAGGGTTAAATTTTATCAAATGTTAAACATAACATAATTATTCAAAACTATTAAAACATTGGCAACCGGGGTAACGTCTAGAGCAGTGCTTTTGAACTTACGATAATCATGAGTGGTAAATTAAAGTTTGATTTTAAAAATATTTTCTGTGATGACAATTCTTGTTTAGTGGAAGCTTAACAAATAAGACTTCTCCTGGGAAACCGATTTACATCTTTGCCAAGAAGCTAATTAATAAAAATGACCACAAGGATGTGAAAATCAAGGAAACGCATCAGCTGTGTTTCGAGAGAGAGGCTAAAGTTTCCAACGATTTCCTAAATGAAATTCCCAAAGTTCTTGCAAAAATCAACGATAGGGAAATGCTTTCTCCAAATATGTTTGATTCCTCGCCAAATCATGCAATTTTGGAGGATCTCTCGGTTTTTAGGTACAAAAGTGAGAGGAAATTCTTGAATTTGCAACAGAATGAAATGATTTTCAATAAACTAGCGAAATTCCACACACTTTCTTACTATTTTCATCACGAAATGGGTAGAAATTTTGCCGAGTTCAGCAATACAATTTGTGAAAAATTCTCACCAACCCTCGAACTTATGAAAAAGTGTGCTGAGGACTTTCTGGATGAGATAAGAACATGGGAGGGATTTTCTATTTATGCTGACGCTGTGGAAAAGTTCCTTCCTCATTACCTTGATGTCCTCATGAGGGAGACTCAGGCAGATCCCTCGGGATTGGGGTTTAACGTCCTCTGCCACGGGGACTTACACATTGGGAATATTATGATTGAGGAAAACACTCAGAAAATTGCAATGGTATGATTATAATGTTTATTATATTAGGTATTTTTAAATTAGTAATAAAGCTGGGAATTTTTAGTTAAAAAAGAAATAGGGTAAGTGTGCCAAGTTTCGGCATAGTTGCATGCAAGCGTCAAAGTCTCAAGTTTGAAATGTAATATTTTAAATACAAATTGATTTCTTTTTATTCTTTCTTTTGTAAGAGTGTTGCTTGGAACCTTGTAAAGAGTTTACCGTTTTTATTTACTCTAAAATAATTCTTAATACATTTTAAAATGAATAAAAATATAGACATAGCTTTGGTGCCCTATTTCGGCCACCTTCATTCTCATAGTTCCTTGCCCTTCGGGAATTCTTCCAATATCTTTTTCACGTCATCTAGTTTGTCGAAGATACATTTTTTTGTTATTCTTTTGCATTGTATAATCCCTAGAGTACGTAAAATCTAAAAGTTCATGGAAATTTGAGGAACAAAAAAGATGGCCGAAATTGCAAGCTGGCCGGAATTTGGCACACTTACCCTATCCCTTACCGTTAGGCCTTTGGGCCAGTAGGCAACAAAACATAGTTTTTTTTTTATAAATAGGAATATTTTATTAAATTATCATCGATTACCTAAAATAATTTTTTGCAAGGTGAACTATCAGTTTAGTGCTTGGAGGAGTCCAGTGTATGATCTCGTCTCTACCTTCAATTCCCTCTGCAATTCAGAAGTTAATTTGAACTACCGAGATCACCTTGTGACTTAAAGATTAAAACACTCATAAATGTTCATCGGGAATTTGTTCAATATGGATTTTTAGACTTCTACAACTGGATGTACTACCTTCCTCTGCTTCTGCACTACGATCAAGTTGAAGAAGATTTTCAAACGAGCTTCAGGAGATCTTTGCAAGATCCTGTCTACATAAAGATAGTAAGAAAACTTTTACCGAAATTGATTGAAGATGGATACTTCTCATTCCGATAAAGCATGTAATAAAAAGAAATTTAACCGAAAAAGACGTCATTTTTTGCAAGATAAACTCTGCCAAAAAAAATAATATGGATTGGGAAATACCACCTTATCGGAGGTACTTTATTGCCCATCGAGCGGATCAAGTTGAACAAATTTGCTGTTATCGGTTGATTAAATGCTGAAGTTTGAGTACTAACTAAAATTCTCCCTACACAAACACCTTCTATTCGTGAAAAATCAGCAAAGTGTAAAGCATTCTCCAGTAATTTTCACTTGGAGAAGTTTCAAAATGATAAAGAAAGTGATATTTTTCGGTCTTATCTGCTTTTCATTGGTGTTTTCGGGTAAGTGTGTACGCTAATTTTTCCTAATTGCCCATTAATTGAGACAACATTAACTTCTATTAGTGACTTCTCTGGAGTGTTACGTCTGTTCTGTAGTAGTGGGTGATGAACCTTGCCATACAACAGTTAAATGCGAAGTGAATGTTCCTCATTTAGGTCCCGATTATGTCTGTACAAAAGTTGTGACCACACGTAAGTCCTTCCGTAGACCTTCTATTTTGATATTCTGATTGGTTTTATTCTTTTTTCCCTCAAAGTCTACAACGTTACTACAATGGAAAAATCCTGTGGACAGCCAAATTTCTGTAACTTCATGAAGGAGCACAACATCGTTCATGATATCTGTGAAATCTGCAATGAAAATCGATGCAACGCCTCGGAGAGTCTGCATGCAAATCTCACTATCAGCTTTATAGCTTTCCTCTCTGTGATATTTCTCGCTAAATAAATAGTGTTAACATGCAGGAGTACACATTTGATTTTATCGCTCGCGAGCTTTAGAAAAAAAGGTGTATGTGTCATGTGAATATCGCGAAACAAATCTAATGTTTTTAAAAGTAGATAAGACTCTCCGGATTTTTTATAGCTGAGTTGCAATTACATTTGTTTTTATACGGTGGAATGTCCACGTATTGGCCATAAGCCATACATACCACCCGGTTGATTTAAATTAAAAGTTTAAACCAAGGTGGAAAGAGTTAAAGCTGCTCAGAACCGATACAAGAAATCAGGTAGTTTTCCTCAAAAAGATTGTATTTAGTATAAAAAGAGGTTAAGATGATTTGGACTATCTAAACAATCTAAATAGTTGAGGTAGTTTACTATTTAATCATTAACTAAAACGATTTTTTCGGTGAGAGAGGGTGGACGTTCCTTCAAGGCTCGGCACCCTCGACACTGTCACATAAATCGCACTCCAATCAAACAGACAATCCTATCTGTCTTCTAGACTCTCTTGAGGATACTCCTTCTTTTCCTTCAGGAAAAGAGGATGTTCCGCGGTTGAGGATGTTCTGCGATAATTTCGCGTCACAAAAATATATGAATAATTCCTAATAACGGTTTTTCAAGGTCAAGAGTTAAAAATGCTCTAGAGAGCGTATTTCTCAACTGAATGGTATCATATTTGGGCTCGTTGGAAAGGTCTTGGAATTGATGAAGATTTAAACACGGATTTTAACCTGGGTTTGGATTTATTCCTTATATAGGTTCGCACTACGTTTTTGGGGATGTTCGTCCCCGAACTGTGTTTAAATCTTCTTCAAATATAACTGACCGAACAATAGGTCTTGGAATTCATGACAAGCCTGAACCGATTACAATCGATCATAAACCAGTAATGAACCGGTTCAGTACCGATAACTAATTTTTAACTGAAATTCAGTTAGGCGAAAGTACTTTTGAGGTATTGTGAGAATTTTACGAACTTTAATTCAATTTTAATTTTATTTATGTCCAGAAAATCGTCAATCAGAGCAAGTGACACTCAAATCATACGGTTTTTTCTCAGTGGAAACAGGATAAATTCCTGCCTCCACCCAGAATCGAACTGGAGACCTCTCGTTAACTAGACAAGTGCTCTACCAACTGAGCTATTAGAGGCGACATGTTCTGCTTGACTAGCTACACGACCTTAACCAATTGCATTGTGCACTGCAATCGCTTACTCTCGGGGTTGCGAGATTACTATACCAAACAGCATCTAATGCCGGCTTCACACTGGAGGTTTAGCCCAGTTCTCGAAGGTCTCAGAAAACTTAATAACAAGTATTTTTATTGATTTTTCAAAATCTAATGAATCATTTACCCTTAATGTTCAATCCTAAACAACAATTTCCTAAAAAATCGTGCTTGATGAGGAATTAAAAGAGTTAAGTCAGATAGCTAAGCCTTAGGTCTGAATCCTGTATAAGTCACGAGTTTGAGCTTTTCGCAAAGTCTGGGACACATTAACATCCCTTTAGTCTATAATAGGATTTCCCAAATGGTTTTCAATTCTTTTATAAAACTCTATTGTCCCTTCCGTAGTATTCCTCCAATGTGTGCTCCGCTGTTTTTTCTAAGAAAAACAAAGAGGAAGAAGTCCGTTTGGAATGTAGAGAGTTTTTTTCCGAAATTCATTGGAATTCTGCGAATTCTTGTGAATATTTTCAATTAGGCAACACAGCAAAAATGTGAAATTGCTAGAATTAGCGAAAATCCACAAAAACGGTTTGAAACTAATATAATATGCTATATTCTCTTCAGTAAAATTTCATTGTGAACAATAAATGATAAACAGTTTTGGGAAATTTTGGCACTTTTCCACATAGAAAATGAAAACACATGGGTATAAATTTTGGCAAATCATTCAATTACTCCAAATGCTCTATGTTTGAGCATTTACCATGTAACATGAGTGCATAATAATATTTTCACCCTCCAGTGAAAATTAATAAAATAACATGGCTCGCCCCATTTTACCACCCACAAACCCCAAAGACTTTTCTCACTAGATAATACAATGTTTTGTAATACAGTCATCTGCATTGTTTGCCATTAAGCAGATGTGTACATGAAAATTATTGTTGGTGAATGCAATTAAAAAGTTTTTCTATTTCACTACCGCCTTACATGGCCACAGGGAGAGAATATTCAATTAAATAGAAAACTTTTTCACCTTGTTATTTTGTAACAATTATCAGAATATGCTCGGATCGCAATTATAACAAATTCAATTCTGACTCATTTTCTTTTATTGCTTTTCCATCATCGTTTGCAGAGAAAAATTTACAAAGTTTGTCAAGGACTCCAGCAAGTAGAGTGCATTGTATTTTTTGTCAGGAGAAAATTCTCTGAAAATTCTCATTTAACTTAAGTAAAAGAGAGTGTACTTGGAACATTTCACAAAATCCTATTTTATATCCTGTCGTCTTAAGGTTTTGGGAACTAAACTTTAAACTTCAGAATCAATTTACAACGATTATACCGTGGGATCTACCATACGAAGGGTAAAACCACTGAGTTGTGATGCAATTAAAAATTCTGGAATAAGGATGTGTTTTTGTGAAACTTATTTGTTAAAAACTTTCATTGAAATTTCAGGCTATTGCTATAAATAAAATTTTCACATAAAAAAAGTAATGATGAAAATAAATTCGCATGGTAATCGATCTCGTATTCGAACACTCCGTGAATTTTCACTCCTAATGATTTCCTGGTAAATTTGATAGGTGATTTAAAAAACCTCATCACCAATTTGAATAGATGTAATAAAAATTAACATTAATAAAAATTCAATTTCTGGTTTATAACCAATTCATTGTGAATTAAAGTAAGTTCAGGCTTGTTCAAACTTTCAAAACTTTCCAAATAAATCCAATTTTGTTATATTTACTAAATAAAATATTGCTTATTTTGTAGGGGCTTTGATATTTTACCTTAAAAAAAACATATTCGTATTTAAAAAAAAAATTGGACTCGATTTCAAGTTAAAAAAAGGGTGGCAAAGCGTCCCAGGCTTTACAAAATGTTCGAACTCGCGATTTAGGTGCTATACCGCAAAAGTACTTTCGCATCTTTTACCGTTTACCGGTTCTCAACCGATTTGAACTGATTCATAAATCACTCAAAAGATCCCCAAAAATAGTTTTAAAAGTAATGGCGCTGGCACACCTTTTCAATTGAGTGAAATTCAATCGATTGAAATTTTACCTCTCACTCTTTCAAACTGAAATAAGATATTTTGGTCTCCTTCTGTCAAATGAAAATTCAAATTTCAATTTAATTTTCAATTTCTATTTTCATTTGACGGAAAGGGACAGCTATATCTGTTTTCGGTTTGAAAGAGTAAGAGGTATAATTTCAATCGATTGAATTTCACTCAAATGAAAAGGTGTGACAGAGCCATAAGAATTAATTTTCGCAAAAAAATTAGTTATCAGTTATGAACTCGTCCAATACCGGTTCAAAACCGATTGGAATCAGTTCAGTTTTGTCAGAATTTCCAAGACCTTTCTAACGACCCCAAACATGACCCCATTTGCTTGATAAATGCGCTCTCTAGTGTCTTTTTAACCCTTGACTCTTGAACCAGTATAAAATTCATAGATGCACAGTTAAATCGCAGCTTGGAATTTCAGTTATTTTGTAAAGAGTCCAGTAAAGAAGAACCTTTGTTTCAATGAGGACTTAGCTAAGTCTCCAAATTTTTGGGCTTATACGGGCTTCAGACTCAAGGCTTAGCTATCTGGCTTAACTCCTCTAATTCCTCATCAACCATGACTTTCAGGAAATTGTTGTTTAGGATTGAATATTAAGGGCAAATGATTCATTAGATTTTGAAAAAATAAAAAAATTGCTTGTTATTAAGATTTTTGAGACCTTCGGGAACTGGGTTAAACCTCCAGTCTGAAGCCGGCATTAGCTACAACCTGATCTTTTCAGACTATGTCTCAGTCATAAGTCTCTAGTCCTAATCTGAAGCCCATATTATACTCCGAATTCTAAAAAATGTCGTTCAGACATCGACAACGTCCCTACTTCCGTCCGTCTCTAATCGAAAAAAAAATCAAAGAATCCAGGGCTCACCGACTGGACGTGGAAGTAGAAAATGTGATAGAATTAACTAATACTCTGAAGAACCTTTAAATCCCCACCACTAGGGGCGCTATTATTAAAAAAATACAATTTTCTAAATCAATTAACTCTGGCCTTATGGTCTGGATCAGGCTGAAATTTTAGTATGTTTTAGATGCACTTTATATCTATCAAACAAAAAAAACTTAAGCTCCTCGGACACCAATGATCCGTAATGTAAGGGGTCAAAGTTGAAAAATTGACCAGCCTATATCTCTGGTACTAATTCACATTCTAACCTATTTTTCTTACATTTGTGCGTCTCAACGATCGCTTTCAGATAATAGTGCACAATGCATTACTGGTGATGCTGGGATAACATAAAAAATTAATTCATTTTTCTCAAAATAAATAAGAATATTTTATTAGACTGAAAATCTTCCCCAGAGCTTTCGGTCCAGATATGAACCTTCTTCAATGGCTATAAGGGTATCTTTTATTCATTAGTATTATTCAGGGTATTATTCTTGCACAAGGTCGTTTTTTCGTTGGACATTTTCAAATCTACTCACTCGACCAAACTATGTTTCTTGATTTTTTGAGGATCGTTTGTCTTATTTACAATAATATAAATCATCACAATCAGGAATTATCCTCAAGAAATGATCTTCAATAAATCAAGAAACATAGTTTAGTCCAGTGAGTAGATTTGAAAATGTCCAATGAGAAAACGACCTTTTACAAGAATAATTCTTAAAATGAATAAAAAATACCCTTATAGCCACTAAAGAACTTCCATATCTGGACCGAAAGCTCTGGGGAAGATTAAAAAAGTGTTTTTAATCTTAAGGTGACTTGATTTCCAGTGGCGATTACCGGAAAATCTTCAATCATACATTAACCACGCCAGTCCAAACATCCAATAGAATAAATCAAAATTCTAATAAGAATGTAATTTTTGACAAAAATTACTCACAATGTGTAAAGGCCTTTTAGTTCGTTCTCACCAGAGATTTGAAGATCACAGAGAACTTACCCAAAAACCCGTTGGAAGTTCGAATGTTTAAACCGGGGAGTTTCACAAAAATGAGTAAGTTCATGAAATGACATTTATTTAAATGAAACTGTAATTCAGACATTCTGCCATCCTGAAATTCCACAAAACTACACAAAAATCCTCTTTTTACAGCAAATGTTTACGCACTTCTTAATATTGTTGACGATTGAAGTGTCAATAATATCGAAATTCGAAATGACAGAACAATCAGCGCTAAAGCGGCGAGTACATAAACTTGCATTCTAAGCTTCCGGTTGATTTTCGAATAGGTTTGACTTGGCTATGGAGTGGCTCTTTCCGTACAGAAGTAGATCTTGAAAAATTCGAAAACCTATTTGAAGATCCAAAAAAGAGACTTTCTTACTTTTAGTTAATTCCGCAAGGTGGCTGAGATACATCCTGTTCGAATTTCGAAGTGCTCAAGTGTCAAAATGTGACGGTATTCACATTGTTGTGAGGAAAAAAACTGAAAAACGACGTTTACTGTTCTCGCCCCAGTATTTAATCACTCCATAATCACTGAGTAACTCTTTTGCCAGCTTTTTAGTGCAATATTACATAAATTTTCCCCACCTTGTTCGAAAATTTAGTATGAAAATTCGAAATTGAATTTGAATTCTTCGAACATCAACGACTTTTTGTGCAAATAGAGTTCCATTTACCTTTTATCCAAGACACTAATAGAGAATCAAAATCTACTTGTGTTAAGGCTCGCTTTGTCTTTTCGAATGGTAAACGGAGTCATTCTAGGTTTATATTTTACCCATAAATCATCCTTCTGGCTATTCATCCAAATCCTAGATATTTTGGTTGCAATACAAAATGCGGATTTATTTCAGAAATTCGATCGAGAACCACGGCAGTTTAGTTACGTTAAGACGCTTAATAGATTGTTATTAACATTTGGTGCAAAATATTGGAAAATCAATTTATAATATTAAGATAGTTGTCAACCGTCAATATAATTAACTTTAAGGTTTGACTTCAAACTGATCAAAGCCAAATTCAGATACTGAAGAACACGACGACTTATTTTTCTGGAAGCCTAAGTAGGAAAAGTCTTTCAGCTTTCGCACACACTCTGGCTTTGAACACTTCATATTCTTTCCCTATGTTTATTAAATAAATTTGATCTAATAGCAATGTATTTCAATAATCAGTCTGAACTCGCACATTTCCTAAAAAAAATCGAAGTCAAAGTATGTGCGAAGCCTGAAAGTCTTCCCCTATCCCAAAATATGATCCCTTGCAGGAGTGAAGACCAGGAATATATAACTCAAAATCGATAAATTTTTCTATATTGCATACTGTTTTAGTTTGAACAAAAAAAATCCAATTTCCTGCCTCTCAAAGAACCCAGAAGAATGAGGCAGAGAAAAAGAAATAATTGAATATAATTGTATTTCAGTAACAATTTCCTATTCAAGTGGGAAAAATTAAATAGGAAAATTTTTCGGAAGAAAGAAAAAAGAGTATTTTAATGATGTGTTGGGCAGAAGAGGGAAATGGATGGACAAATCAGGAAAAATTAAACTTTTGCATTGAACAAAGTTTGTAATGTAAAACTAATTTAACTTTTAGAATAACTCGTGATGATAAATTACACTGACATAATCCCTTTTGTCCACTTCAGCCAGAGTGTTTGAATTATGCGCCATGAGTGGACAAAGTAGATTTATTCTGCTGAAAGCTCAATGGAAAGTCTTTATGAAGCAATCTGCTATCAAAAGTCCTAACTTTGCACTCTCCACTTTAGCTCTATTTTCAACCAATTTGACACAATAACTTTGTATAGCTACTTTAATAAAGGATATCTTAGGATTTGACCTAACAATTGCACAAACTAAACAATTCCATCCAGAAGACGAAGAGCCTTGCGATTAGCATCATTATTGGACTGATGTAGAAATAATTGCGATCATTTGTATTAGTTTGCTGGGAGGAATTTTCCTGAATGGATTTTCAGATTATAATTAATCATGACCACTTAGCCATATATGGGGAAGTTTATTCTGTTTTTGGCGAAAAATGTTTAGGGTGAGAAAATGAAATTGAAATAATTAATGAGTCACTAGGGGTGAAGCCCTTTTATTATTTATGTAACGCATTAATTTTTAGTAGGTAGAGTATATTTTCTAACAAAAGCTTCTTATCATTCTACAGGCAACAATGCAGAAAGTTTATTATATGCATTAGGAGAAATATTACAAATATAGCAAATTGTGTCATTCTTCATAGCTCATTTAAAAAATTCGAAGAACAGCTTCGAAAGCCAAAGAAAAGACTTTTATACTTCTCGTTTAGTCCGCATGATGGCCAAAGTACTTCTTATTCGAATTTCGAAATGCCTTGAGAGTGGCTTCCTTTAGTATAATAACCTTTCGAAGAAAAAAAGCTATTCCAAAGCTAAGCCAAACCTATTCGAAAATCTTAATAAAAAGCCTAAAATTCAAGTTCGCGTACTCGCCGCTTTTGCGCTAATTTTTCTGCCATTTCGAAATCCGATCTTCTTGACAATTCAGTGGTCAAAAATGTCAACAACGGTGCGTAAAAATTTACTGCAAAAAGTGATTTTTTGTGTAGTTTTGTGGAATTTCAGAATGGTAGAACTTTTGAATTGAAATTTCATTAGGGTAAATGTCCTTTTCATGAACTTACTCACCTTTGTGTAACCCGTCGGTTTAAAACTTTCGAACTTCGAACGGGCTTTTTTAGTAAATTCTCTCAATCATATCTTCGAATCGGTACAGAAAAACCTCAACCGGAGAAAGCCCTCAAATCACGAAGGTTATTACTGAACGATAGAAGTCAGTTTTCACATTGTTGCAAGGAAAACAAAGCAATGACGCTCATTGCTCAATAATTTCCCTCATAACAATAACTCTGCAATTTTTTAATGGTTTCATAATGTGATATTTCTTAAATTTTCCCAACCTTGTTCGAAAATTTAGTTTAAAAATTCGAAATTAAGTTTAAATTCTTCGAACATCAACGGCATTTTGTTCTAATGAAGTTCCATTTACCTTTTATCCAAGACACACAGCTTTGAATGGAAAAAATAATTTCTGCGGTATTGTCTGAGACGCAAACCGATTATTTTGCTTTTATGGTTGTATTTTATTTATCATTCGACAAAAAGAAAATTCAAGAAAGTAGATATTTCAGAAAATGGTTCGAGAATCCAAGAAAAAAAAACTATTTTAATTCTCATTCCATTTTTAATGATTTTTTCATCACGCCAAATTTTCATTTAGCCAAGACACATAACATAATGAGTTATAGTGAATGATGGAAATTATTGATTAGGGTAAAGTGGTGCAAGTTGTACAGTGGTACAAGTTGAACAATGGTACAATTTGGACAGGGCTTTTTGTCTTGATAAATTTAGTACTTCATTTTTATTTGTATATTTTTAATGCTTTAGTTTTATAATTTGGTTCCTTGTTCTTAAAAACAAATTTTGTACTGTATTTATCAAGAAAAAAGCCATGTCCAACTTGTACCGGCGAATTGTCCAACTTATAACACTAATTCCAAATTATATCACTTTACCCTATACGTATTTTTTTTAAGAAGTACAGAAATAATTTCATTTATAAACTTAATAAAATTCAAAACGTTGTGGTTTGTATCCCCGCTAATCATATTACTCTTTTAATATTCAATGTGCTATAACCATAAATCCAAACTCGAAAACATGCCATGCATTACAGTTAATAAACCATAACAGTTAATAAATTTCAAAATTTCAATATAGAAATAGAATATCAATTTTTGATGCTATTTTTAGTACATGACATTTTATTTGCAGTTTATTGAGTCATTTTCCATTATTTCTATTAATAGCATAATATAACCAATTTGCCTGTCTAGTCATCCAATATTAAATCGCTTATAGTGTTAGACGATTAAAGTAAATAACAAAAATAATCCGTTCAAGAGCATTTTTAATTAAATAAATCAACTGTCGGAGCATTCGATTTAATTAAAGCTCTTAATTTAGATACTTTTTCCTTATTTGTGATTTTAGTCGGGGATTTTAAAACAGATTAAAAATAATAAAATCGATTTCCCATCAAGCATTTATTCTCTGATCTCATTTTTTTTCAGTATGCAATATCACAAAAATTCACATTTTGCAACAAACGTTTGCACACCGTTATTGACATTGTTGACGATTGAAGTGTCAAGGATATCGAAATTCGACATGGCAGAACAATCAGCGCTAAAGCGGCGAGTACGTGAACTTATACTTTAGGCTTTCGGTAGATTTTCGAATAGGTTTGGCATGGCTTAGGTGTGGCTTTTTCTCCTCAACATGTTAAGTGAACAGAGCCATTCATTAAGGTTCTGAACCCCCATTAGGCTTGCTGTGACCTCAACTTCGAATATAGTAGTATACCGGTCGAGTGGCAGATAGCCGCTAAGTACGAGCTCCGGACAATGGTACTCGGCCCCTGAGGAACCTATGATTTATTTATATAATGTATGATTCTATGATTCCAACCGAATTAAAGAAGAAGATTAGTTAAGAGAAGGCTCTCAGGCTTCGAACACTTCGTATTTTTCCCATATTCCTTTAATGAATCTTACCAATTTGTCTCAGATACAAAGCTAACTACTCTTTTAATTTTAGCTGAGACACATTGAAGTGAATTCGAATCTGTATAGTATGTAAATTATACCACAGATGCAAACCAATAGATAAGACAAAACCCACCATCGCATAGCCCAGCGAGCACAGTTAGCAGAATAAAATAGGATTTTCAGCATTTTTTTGCTGAATCGGTCTGCTGGCCAATCAGCAACTCTCGAACAAAAAGTGCTAAGCAAATACATAAAAATGGCACTGTTTAGCGCTCGCAGTGGATGATAGCAGAACTAAATACTGCCGGTAGATGGCGCCAGGAAGCATTTAGCAGCAAATTTTCTCTTTCATTTTTTTTCTTTTTCTCTCAAAATGTCAAAATGGACTTGGAATATTTCCCCTAAAATTATTTATCAACTTGGGGGATATTATAAACACGATTTTTATTACTTATATTATTATAGGAATTATGCTGCGGTATGCTGCCTATAGAGAATGGTCAAATAAGAGTATTAAACATACTCCCGACCAAAAATGTTGCATTTTTTAGTAAATTGCGTCATTATTTTCCCGAGAAATAAAAATATTTTTTTCTGAGCAAATATTCAGTCGGGGGTTATAAAATTATTCATTTTTTATGAAAAATATGTTTTTTCTTTTGCAAAAAGCATATTTTCCTCAATTTTCGCAATTAAATATTGGCATCTTTCCTGGAACAGCCATTGATGTATTATGCTCACAGTCGGTCACAACTATTGTAATTGATCTTGAAACAGGATTTTTCTACATTTTTAACTTTTTTATGGTAAATAAAGTTGCAGATGCATTTGAAAAAATCCATTTAAAAGTTATGACTCCACCACTTAACTCTTTCGCCTCTTTTGGGACTCTGAGTACACAAAGCAGCATATGAATACTTTGTGGAAAACAATGTTTTTTTTTAATTATTCAGAACTGATAAAAATCCTATTCTTGTGAATGATTACAAACTATAAGGATGTCTAAATGTAAAATATTTTTTTGTAGGACCTCAATTAATTTCTGAGCAAAGATATTTTTGATTTAAAAAAAAAGTGAAATTGGCTTACAGTATATGCTGCGGTCCGGAAAGAGTTAATGAGTTCAATAATGCCTTTTAAAAATACTACAAAAGAATTTCTATTGATACTACAAAATAAAATATAATTGTTTTATCACAATTTAAGTTGAAAAATTTACATAAAAGCGTTTTTGTTTGTTGCGGCAAATGCGGAAAATATATATTTTTTTATGTTATAAAATGTTTTATATTTTACAAGGGAAATAAATGTATGATCCGTGCACGATGCATATGCATAATGTATATGCTGCACTTTTCTATTTATAAATTTTCGATTATAAATTTTCTAAAGCGTATTTTTACACAAAAAACTACTTTTATTATCGTGGTAAAATAACAAACCAACAATTATCGTTTTTTTTTAATACTGTACGTATTCTTTTTTAAATGAAAAATTTATTCAATTTGATGATTCATTTTTTAAATTAAAATGATATGCATTTATATTTTTTTAGAAGAGAGTTTTTAAATACCTTTAAAGTCAGGAAAATATGCTAATTTGTTGGAAATCATTTCAAATAATTTTGAGTAGACTGTGTATACCATTAAATAAAAATTATAGAGGCTCTAAATTCTATATGTTCTTGATCTTCTTGGTATTTCCATGATGTTCCGAAGTTTTTTCAATATTTCTCGAATTTAGAATTCATTAAATATCAAAATATCTTGAGAATTCCCAAGAATTTCTTGGGTTATTAATTTTCTAAAATCACAGCGGACAAGAATTCTTGGCAATGCAATTTTAATTTAGGTGTAGTATATTTTTTTATAAATGAATTCACAATATTTTTTGATAAAATTAGACAAAAAAAATTAAATTTATTGGTCGGAAAAGGTTTAAGAATACATATTATTCAAAATATATTATAAATATGATTTTTTAAAATTTTTGTGAATTTTAAATTTTTTGCTTTATTTTTTAATGTCAAATGTGGTTATTGTAAGAATCATAAAATTGTAATAATGGAAAAGGTTAACCTTAGCTTCTACTCAACTCAGCAAAGACAAAAACCAAGTGCATTAAAGTCTCTCACTCGATTGGGGAAAAAGAATAACTTTGACTAATTGCCACTGCGATCGCTAGTGTAACTTCGAGGTCAGCAGAGCTCAGCTGAAAAAATATATGTTTTCAGCTGATTTGAAAAAGCTTAGCATTTGGTGCTCGCTGGGAGGATAGAGAAGTACGATTCGAATTATCCATGTTTAAACGAGGCTCACAAATCAAATCAAAATTGAGTATTACTTAGTCTAAATCTTTTTTTAGTTTTAAGTGGATTATTATTAAATAAAAAATGAGAGTAGTGATATGAGGTAAATGAGATAATATTCACTAGGTTTGTAGTAATAGAAAAGCTCAGTTATTCACTTGAGTTCAAATTCAATATGTTTTCCAGTTATATACTCCATATAGTCACTTGATAAATTGATTTTGGCAGGTCAGTCTATTTTTCCGTCGAATGAAAACCGTGGGAAAATTGTTGAGGGGCAGTTTGATGGGAAAAAATGTAAGGTTAAAGTTTTCCAAAGTGTTATTTTGTCGTTGTGGGGTCAGAGATCAAAAGCAATTGAGCGCCAAAAGTGTCGCTTCGGAGGGGAAAATGGGAAAATTTTGGCCTTGTGAGGGTTGAGGGATAAGACACAGGACCACCCACTGAAGTACCAGCCTCAAGAAAGGATCCATTTGCCGGATAAATGGCAACAATAAACTATTCAACAACACAGAATGCTTCACAATCATTTTTCCTCGGTTGGCAACTTCAATATATGAATGTTTACATGATGTGGCCAATTTATATTTCGTCTGCCTCGCTATATAGAGCGAAATTTCCCTCATTTTATGCCATCAATGGTTCATGTGGGTGCTTGGGCGTAAGTAGAAAAAAAAATTTCAACCTTTAACCCCCAAAATGAGTAAAATATTCGTCGAACATACTCGGCGAAATGCTGTCTATAAATCACGATTTAAATGATCACAATAAATGTGTAATCTCCTATTTAAATGTATATTTCTAGTGTTTGTAAGATAGATTACAGCGCCACTTAGGATTAAGAGGGAAAATTAATAATTTGTTTGCACTAAATAATTTTTATAGACACTGTAAAAAAAATAATTATAACAAAATAATTATTCAAATAAAAGTGAATAAATAAAATTATTCTGGATCTTCTATGCACCGGTTATAATTGGTTATAATCTTTTTTATCGTTGAGGGGATTCCTTTCTATCTGCTCTCAATATTGAACAAGATTTTTGATGTTTTTTTTTTAAGGCTTTTCAATCTAGATAAATACCAACAATCAATTGATATTTCATCAATTGCTTCAACTGACGCACTGCTTATTCACACTAAAAAATCGAGAATAGTATTTGGCAACTTATCAATCATTTAATTTAGAAATTAGTCATCGTAGAGTGGTGGCATAGATTATGGCCAGTAGGGGAGTGTGGAGTAGATCCACATATTACATTCATTCATTCATTCATTTTCAACCGCTTATCCCTATTGGGATCGCGGGCCCATGACACCAAGGTTAACAGCCCACGCCTGTCGGTCCTCCGCCACTTCAGGAAGATGTTCGAGTTCGATCCCAAGGCGCTCCCATGCAAGATCCTGAATTTGATTCAGCCACCTTGTCCTAGGTCTGCCTCGAGGCCGAGGTCTCCTCACAATGGCTTGCATAGCTTTTCTGGGGAATCTTTCTTCATTCATGCGTTGAACATGTCCATACCATCGAAGTTGTGATCTCTCAACCCGAAGAAGCAGCTCCTCGACTCTTAGTTCCTCACGAACGGCCACATTCCTCACTCGATCTCTACGAGTGATTCCCTTAACCGCTCGAAGGTACCTCATTTCGGCAGCTTGTACTCGCGATCTTACCCTTTCGGTCATTACCCAAATCTCATGACCATAGGTGAGAATAGGAATGAACACAGCTTTGAAAACCGATAATTTAGCCGATCGACTAAGCTCGGCCTTCCTCAACACGCTTCTGCCAAGCTCCCTCATAACTGCAGAAGCCTGACCGATTCGCGACGAGAGTTCTGCCTCCATCCTACCATCACTCGTGAATAACACCCCGAGATACTTGAACTTCTTCACCTGTGTCAATGAGGCTCCACTAACATGAAGAGTGCATCCCACAGATTCTCGGGAAATCACCATTACCTCCGACTTTTTGTCGTTCACATTCATACCTGTTTCGGCACAAACATTTACAAATCGGTCAAGTGTGCGCTGAAGCTTTTCTTTGGAAGATCCAAAAAGAACCAAATCATCTGCATAGAGGAGATGGCTCACCCTGAAATCCCCAATACGAATCGCATTCCGCCCCCGACTGCGTTCCATAATCTTGTCCATGTATATTATGAACAACAATGGTGCCACATATTACATTCGAAAATAAAAATTTTTAGAATAAAAATTAACTATTTAAAAATTGTTTTGTATATTTTCCTATAGTCAAGGGGAGACTGAGGCAAATATCATATAACGGATACTTTGTTTTTTTTTTTAAAGCTAACCGAGCGTTCCAAAAACTTCTAATTAGCGAAGTTTTATAGGAAATTTACCGCTCTATAACTTTGTAAAAATCATTTTCCTTTCCCCTTTCTCACTATTCTCAAAAATGTTGGGGCAAATAGTATCAGGCATGGGGTAAAATTATCACATTTTATGATGCACTTTATCACGGGCTCCCGTAAATTAAAAAAAAAATACCTAGATGTTATATATTCATTGGAAATTTATTCCTCTTCACCTTTATCGAACAGTGTTTTCTCTATCTAAACGAAAAAATCGCCTTTAAAGTTATTTTCCAAAAGGCTATTTTTGACAAGAAAATGCTATTCAACTGGAATATGTATATTCAGAGAAAATCTGCAGATTCTCGGCAGAATTTCTGCATAGGAAATCTGCAAAGTTACCATTGTCTCAACAAAAATATTGTTGATTTATCAAGAAACTGTAGAAATCACAAAGAAAATGGTATGCTCTGCTTAACAAGTATTACCAATTAAACATTTTACACTGACATTGTGTTTAAAGTTATCACATCACTATTCTTTATTTTATATAAACACTGTGATATCACTAAGAATCATTCTATTTAATTTTGCAAACTTCTGTGAAAAATATTCCATCTTTTCAAACACAGCTGTCTGGAAAGTCTAGAATATAGAGAAAAATCTTCAGAAAATCGGCAAAATATCTACAGAAATTCGTCAGAGTATGCACCAAGATTCGTCAGAGAATCTGCAAAAATTTTCTGACGAATTTTGTCTCAGGCCCAAATAAAATTCGTAGGAATATCTACAGATTTATCGGCAGAAATCTGAAAGATATCTGATAAAATCATTTGACGGGACCATTCTCAAAAGGCGAAAATGGTGAATTGAGTGAGATTAATTTGACGAAATCTGCCGAAAAGTTGCCGAGTAAACGTCATTTAAGTGCAAAAAAATAATGGTAAGAAGTAATTATAGTCAGGCCATGTAACTGCGACGATTGCAAAACTCGGATGCCGCGACCGATTCAACTCCGATAAATCCACTTAAAATATAATTTATATTTTTATTTACATAATTATTCATTGCAGTAACATAATATAACTATTCTACTTTAAGAAAAACTAAAAATTGTATTTTTATCGGTTTAATAAGTGGGTGTAACAAATATTTTTCAAACTCGTGTCAACTGGGTTGTGTACTAAAAATTTCATTTCCAAGAAAATTTTGCTGTTGACAGCTCGTCGCTGGGAAACGTTTAGTGGTTTTTCTTTAATATGAAATATAATTTTCAATCAATAATATTAATAAAAGTGAAGCTTAATTATTGATCTACAAGGTGAGTAAAAGTATATAAATGATATATTAATAATTCATACAGAAATAAGTGAATTAGTGAATGTTTACAATTCAACCCAAGTCGGATGCTGTGATGAATATCAATGTTTTGGTTTAGAAATTGCATTGTTCAGGACCAGGGGCATGACATTTCCTATGTTTTCCATATGTTTCTAGCGTGCCAAAAAAACTTTTGAGTTTATTAGCTGTTTTCTGTCACTGTAGAATGAATTAGAAAATAATAGTAATACAAAATAAAGGCTAATTTAGTATAGAATAGGCAACCGAAAACCCCAAATTGGCAACCTACGCAGTTTTGAAGATATCTCGTGAAATGTGTACGAAAACAGGAAAAAATTTAATCGGTCGCATTTTTCAGAGCTAATGTCACCCCCTGTTCAGGACCATTAAACTTTTCCTTAAAATGAGTATCCGAGTTTGATCGAATTCAACGGAGTTAGAAAAATGCACCGGAGTAAGGTTCTTGCACATATTTTAATAAATTATCGCAATTTTATTAATTTTCTTCAATATTATTGCTAAAATTCTTTTTCTATCATGATTCTAAATTAAACAAAGAATAATTCTATTGATTTGGAATGGGGAAAAAATATTTCATCAGTCCGAAAACAAGCGTTAAAGTCGCACTCTATGAAAAGCATCGGGATTATCTCTCTTTACTATACAGTGGTTTTCTTGGCCCTTGCATTCAATTACTTGAAATACTTACCTTGCATATCTTCCTGTATCTCTCTTCTGTCATCTGATGAATCACAATCTTCTCGTTCAGAAATAACTTTGAAAACTTTGATTTGAAAACTCTCAGGTTGAAGTTTTTCTGTACCGATTCGAAAGCGCGGAATATTGCTTTTGCAGAATTCTGCAGAAATTCGTCAGATTTGAAAATGTAACTGCCGAAAATTCTGCAGAATTTCTGCATTTCCCCTACAGTAGAGCCTCGCTAAAGGCCATATTTGGTTCTAGATTTGACACTTAAGTCGCACTATAGTCCATGTCATTTTTTAAAATTATCATCTACTTTTAGTATTAAAATTGCTCGACGGTTTCCACTTTCTTTGCGATTCTGGTATTTGTCCTCGCTCTCTTCATTATGGATCACAATTACCACAACTACTCAATAAAGTTTGCCAAAAATATTAAAATAATTATGACAACATTGCATGTCGCGTACTAATAAACATAACCTAACTTAAAATCAGTGTTTTGAAATCAACGGTCGATAAATTGTGGACTATAGAGCGATGGCCTATAGCGGGGTTCTACTGTATATCGAACGAATTATCACTAGATACCGGCAATAATTTATTTAAATGAAGCAAAAATACATTAAACTGTAGGAAAATTTAGCCATAAGGTATGCCTCCACCCTAAGCCCTCTGTATTCCTCAACGTTCATTATTAATCCCTTCGCTTATCATTTTATCAGGAATTTGAGGAAATTTTCCCAAAGTCTCAGACCCACACCAAAAAATCGAACAAATGTAGTCACTAACGAACCTCCATCAAGAGCAAGCAAAAAATCTAAGAAGTGCTATAATTAAATCCCTCAACCATGAAGGTTCTACTTGCATTCCTCACGTTCTCTCTGGCTGTTTCAAGTGGTAAGTGGTTCATAGTCACAAGAAAAGTGTGAGGTTTTTGGTCTAAGAAATTCTGTGAAATTCTTCCAGTTTTTTCCCTGAGATGCTACTTCTGCGTCGGAACAAATGGCACGAGTTGTGCTTATCCACCAAATCTTCCGCAACTTCAGCAAAATTCTTGCAATAATGTTTGCACAACATTAGTCTATCATTCGGGTGAGTCTTTAAGGAGTTTTTCCCCTTGGAAAATGGCTCATAAAAACAATTTTCCAGGCAATTCAACAACCACAACAATAAGGGGATGCAACCCCAACAATTTCTGCAGAAATCCTCCAATGCCAAGTCACCAAATCATCAGTTGCAACACGTGCAACAGGAATTTGTGCAATAATTCCAACATTTTGAAAGGAAATATTCTATCAGTGCTCTTCATAGGAATCACACTATTCTTCACAAAAGTCTATCTATTTTAAACATAGATGAGTAATATTGTTTTTTTATAATGGAAATTTTATTTGTTTTTCTAATTAAAAGTGAATTCAGAGTCAAAGAATTTTAATACTGTGTCTTATCATTCGGGTTCTTATGGTAGAAGAATTTAGATAAGCATTGGAAAAGCGCTTGAAAATAAATTCAAACTTCCAAATGAATCTGTCCCAATTTAATTGTTTTCTAGATTGGAAATCATACATTTGAATTTTTCAAAATTCTGATATTCTTGATGATCTCACTGCGCCGAGTTTTATTATAATGTTCATGTTCACTCTTTCTCGCAGACAGCTTTTATCCTTTAGGGTAAAATTACATAGGGTAAGTGTGCCAAATTTCGGCCAGTTTATAATTTCGGCCACTTTGAGTGTAATTTCGGCCATGCAAATAAATTAATTAATATTATGTATGTAATCTTCGAATAGTCAATGAATTCATTTTGCTTTTAAATATTTATTCATTTTAGGATGTATTAACACAAAGATCGTTAAATTTTAGGTATAATTTGAATTTAAATTGCGTTGTGTGGAATAGTCTTACAAAAAATGTGACAGATCGATTGTGTTTTTAGCAGTCTTGTGATTTGTGATGAAGTGCAGAAGATTTTCCTTCGGTGTTTTTCATGAAAATTGATTAGTTTTCATTAAAGATTGTTTCTGTTTATGTTAATAGTGAATCAATCTTTAAATTTCGGGTAAAATATCCCAGCTGGATCCTGTATTTCGCGTAAAAAAAGTATATACTTTGTGAGCGTCTCTCCGGTGAAGTAGTGTTGCCTATTCCGGCAACATCTTTTGCTTTCTTAAATTTCTTATTCGTTTTGTGTTTTTTTTTCAATTTCTGAGTTCTACAATATCCAGAGAAAAAACCATCGCTTTTATGAAAAAGATGATGTGGAAAAGGCATTGGAAGAGTTCAAGAAAGGCAAATTGCTACGTGAATCTGCGCGTAAATTTGAAATGCTACTCTCCAGGTCTTTAGGACAAATTATACGGAAGATCTCAGGTCTTGTGGGTCATATAAACGTATTAAACTAAATATTAAACTCGTTCCGTTTGACGTTTTGAAATTTTGTATCCGTTGCGTTAAAAAAGGTGGTCAGAAAAAAGGTGGCCGGTATTTCACACAAAGTGGCCGGAATACTACCCAAAGGAATGTCCATATTTTTATTAATTTTTCAATATTTTAGGAAGTGATTTAAATAAAACAAAGATGATAAACTAGTCTTCAAGGTTCCACTCAACCCTCCCGAAAAGAAAGTAACAAAAAATATCAATATGAATTAAAAATATTGCATTTCAAACTTAGGACTTCGGTGCTTATATGCAACTATGCCGAAATTTGGCACACTTACCCTAAGTTGGACATAGTGTTACAAGTTGGACAGGGACTTTTTCTTGATAAATACAGTACAAAATTTGTTTTTAAGCACAAGGCATCAAATTTATTTAACTAAATTTATCAAGAAAAAAAAGTACTGTCCAACTTGTACCACTTTACCCTACTTTGACTCCAAAAGACCTATTTTTAAAGATTTTTCTGACCTATTTTTTATCAAATTCACATAAATGAAAAATCCCCATGAAGAGTATCAAAATGAAGCAGGATTGAGATGTTTTTTCCTGGATGCTACACCTCAGAGCTACAACGTAATTCATTGGGTGCCAAGCCAATGCTGAGCACAATTTCTTCCACCCCCTGTCGATACAGAGTGACAATGACTGAGGCAATTACACTCCACAAGGGGTCGATTTGTATTCAAAGTGGCTGACACCGCCAATAAATAACATTTATTTCACCTTCACGCATGAACTTTTACCAAAGTTTTGCCATCCACAAGACCCCACTTATTTTCAAGTTATTAAACAACGTGACACTCTTCCACGAATCGTGAAGGATTTGTCACATGACATTCCACCACATGTGGCAATATTATTCTTTCTGGGGTTACACTGGGGTCCCCAGTGTGCGTGTCATCCTTTGGATGGGGGGATCTTGGGCAAAGAATGGCATTAATTTTGTCAAAAGAAAAAAATAATGGAGGAAAATATGAGAGGTGAGATGGTAAGCCTTTTGACACCTGGATATTCGCAATAAATAATGATGCGACACATTGTCGAGGGAGAAATTTAATCAGTCCGGAAAATTCCTTGGGCAAGAGGTTATGGTGAAAAAGTTGTTTGTGCGTTTAGGGATAACCAAACATAACCTAAGTCAAAAAACATTCCAGTTACATAAACAAATTGGTAGATTTATAGTAAGATGGGGTAACTGGATCGTTTTCCGAAGAGTGCTACTTAAACGCTTGTTTTTGGACTGATGAAATTCTTTTTTACTTCTTCTAAATCCATAGAAATATTCAATGTTTCATTCAGAAACATGATATAAAAAAATATCAAAAATATTAAAGAATATTTATAAAATAATGATAATACTGAAATAAGTCAGCATGCGCTAACTGGGACGCCTTTTCGCTAATTCATTTTTAATAAAACCTTTGGATTTAAAATACTTTTTTTCACAAAGGAAAAACAATAAATGTTTTCAATCAACCAGCTGTCATTAGCGAAAATATCACTGTTAGAAAATATTATATACTATACTTTACTATATTACGAAAATAAAAATAAAAATATTATTTTATTAACACCTTGCTTGTAATTTTGGACACTTTGGTTGTAATTTTGGACAGCTAATTCACCTCAATAGGATGCCCTTTGTTCTCCATTTTGAAGAACCTATCTTACAAAATCGTCTTCCCGTTTATATAAAGGAACCGTAGAATGTGATAAGGAGCCCAGAAACTTTCCATAGCATTCACTCGAGTGAGTTGACTTCGGTACACGAAGTACGCGCGGATTCGCTCATTCCGGGAGCCCTATAAGGCTTTCCTCACTACATTTCGCCCATAGAGATGAGGCTTTTTTGTTTCTTCAGACACTTGAACAACCTAGTCATCACAAAAGCCAAAAATTTCGCGAAATTTCGAGAGAAAACATTTTATTTTTAGTGTCCAATTTTACCCTCAAAGTGTCCAAAATTAGAAGCTGTCCAATATTTTGAGCTTTTCCCAAACATCTCAAAGAAATTGTTTGTCATTGATTCAATAACATAAATTCATTAATTTCCAATCATAATCAGTATTGATTTTGGAGTACTGTAGTATTATTTTTATCCAATTTTGGTATTATTAATCGTATCAAAACACTTTATTTGGTATTACAATGTAATCATTACAATGTGGCTCGCGATGGAAGAGTTTGCTGATCGTAAATCGCCCAGGAACGCCTTCCCTGTAGTGAATGCTTCTTCAATGCTCCTGAAGGTTTTTTGGCAGAGGCGGTGCAATTTATTACATTTTATCACAGTGAAAAATGTTTTTTCTCGATATTTAGATACACGAACCGGGCGGGACTCAAACTCACAGCTGTGAGAGTCGAGTCAGGGATCTCAACGTCCAAGAGCAAACGGTCTTGCCTATTGCGCCACTGAGATCCTCAATTTTGGTACTGATTTTAAAGTATCTCCGGCATTGGTTTTATTCCATTCTAGTATTAATTTTTTTCGTATTGATTTTGAGGTATATCCAGTATTGATTTTATCTCTATTTTGATATTGATTTAAGCGTTATCCGGTATTAATTTTATCCCATTTTAGTAAGTCTTCTTTAGGTATTTCGGTATTCATTCTCGGTTGTTCCGGTATTGATTGCATAGTATTTTGGTATTGAATTAAATGGTATTAAATTTAGGGTAGTTTGGTAGTGAAAAGCGTATTTTGGTATTGATTTTATCCTACTTCTGTATTGATTTTTAGGTGCTTCGTATTGAATCTATCCTATTTTGATATTGAATTAAGTATTCTTCAGTTCTGTTTCCATCCTATTGAAATATTGATTAAAGTGTTGATCCTATCCTCCGAAGGGATATAAAAAATTCTGTAGTGTTGTAAAATCAATACATCACTGGGATAAAATCAATACCGAAACACCCCAATACCGGTATACCCTAAAATTAATACCGAAGTAGGCTAAAATCAATACTGAAATACCATAAAATCAGTACCAAAATGGATCGACCCAATGCCGAGAAAACCTGAAATCAATACCAAAAGAAACTCTAAATTCAAAACCGAAATATTATGGAATTAATATCGAAACACCCTAAAATCAATACTCCAATGAGATAGAATCAATACCAGAACGCTCTAAAATTAATACCTAAATAGGATAAAATCAATACCGAAACATTATATTCCCAATACCATTTCCCCTCAGAAAATTACTTTTCAAAAATCAATACTGCAGTGAGGTAAAATTAATTCCACTATTTCTTAAAATCAATCCCAATTTTAGGTAGAATCAATGCTTTTTTTCCTAGACAATTGATTTTATAAAATTAATGTCACAAACCTCCTAAAAAACAATCCAAATTGTTCTTGGCTTTATTCCAGAATTGAAAATCAATCGAAATTCAATATATTTTTCTAAAAAATTAATACATTTTGGTATAAAAACTAATACCATGGGTATTGAGTAAGGATACTTCAAAAATTTTCTCTGTGTATGAAAGATTAAGTGAAAGACGTATTGAGTTGTGAAGTTACCTACTTCAAAACCTTTCTGTTTTTTGACAGAAAATTGATAGAAACACATTTATAGATATTGAACTCCTTTAGTTACGCCACTGAGAGGGTGCGATTAACTTTTTTTCCTCATAATTTTAACACTTTTTAGATGTAAAAATTTATCAACATTTTTTAATGTTAATTTTACACATTTTTAAGGGTAAAATTAACATGAGAAGGATAACTTTAACCCACAATACACCTAAAAATGGTAATATTTACACCGATTTTGGATCAATTAACATTTCCGGAATGTTATTGTAACTTTTTCGAATTTCTCTCAGTGGATAAAGTCGTATGTTTGATAATACATTTTGTATGAAAAAATACGATGTTTTTCGAAACGGAAAGAGTATTTAAATTGAAGTAGTCTACATTCCTTTTAAGGCAATTGATGTCATGTCAAAGCTCTTGTCTTTATTAACGTTCGATTTATTATAAACATTGAGGTTATGCCAAAAGAATTTCGGAAACTCCAGCGCCACCTGCCTAGGTAAGAGAAAGTTAAAATTTCAGCAGTATACTATCTTATTTAAAAGACTAAATAATTCTTTCAAATACAGGCAGTGTTACAAATGATATTAATAATTACACTTAAATAGTTCCGAGAATTTTCCTCATTGGCCTAAATTTTTATTCTCTCATCAGAACTTCCTTAAGTTAATTAGTTCCATTTGTAATATTTCAGTTAGTTGTCAAATTAGCATTGTTTAAAATTTTCACGGTTTAGTGAAGAAAAGCTGATGAGGATTCAGTAAATTCGAATGGATTCTGTGGAGTGTGGACATTTAAAATTAAGCTTCTGGTAGAGTCGTTTGTGATGCAGAGACTTTTTCACTCTTTGTTTAATTTTCCATTAAATTTCCAATTATCTCTAGCACAATTTTCGAGCATTTCACTCTCAATAGAGTTCTTTTTTCCATCAATTCATTATATGAGTAACTTTATTTACCACAAACTACAAATATTTGAACATTTATTAATTGATGCCCAAAAGCTCAAAAGCTCTAATGAAGAAGTTTTTCAGCCTATGTCAAGCCCCATTTTCAGTGGAGTTTAGAAATTTGCAAATTTATTGCAACTGTCTAGTATTTGGCTGTTATTGCTGTGGCGCTAGATGAGAATATTGAGTTGAATGCAACAGCATTCCCCTGGCACAGTAAAAAATACATCCACCCCCCGAGCTTTCCTCCCACAAACCATGGAGAGCTTTTTTTTCCTGGTGCAGAAACTTGGCACTCTCTGTGGCCCATCGTTAGCTTTAAAAATTAAAATTTATTCCTGTTTGCCGTTCTCATCCTCCGCTGGCGTATGTGTCACACTTGTGTTGTGTTATGCATGATAGAAATCTCCCTTGACACCACATCCCAAATTACATTTCATCCAGAAATTATTGCACACCCCAATTCTCTATGAGTGGGTTTCACATGTGAGTTTACATGTGATTCACTTTGTTGTTCTTCCAGCCTCCCAGGCTCTAGCTTTCCACAAACACACTCAGTATATTTTCCCACCAAAAATGAGACGGATGTGGAGGCGGCCTCCACAAGCTCCAACTTCCCTTTTCTGGGGTTACATATACACACAGAAAAATTTGTACACAAAATTGTTACACCGAGGGCTGCCCAGATTTGAAAAAGTGTTTGGTAAAATTTTAAGCAAGTGTTTGGTACACAATTTGTTAACTTTTGGTACACAACTTTTTACCATTGGGTAAACAATTTTTTAACATTTGGTGGAGAAATTTTTAACATTTGTTAACATTTTGCGTATTTTTTGTTTTATTTTTTTTTAACCACGGTTAATGTTTTGAGCAAATTTTAGAAAAAAATATTTTGTAAAATTGTTCGTAAATGTTTGTGAATTCCTATTGAGGATTTACTAAATGCTCATAAATCATATAACTCACTAAAATGTTTCTAAAGTATTATATTTTTTCGCAAATACTGTCTGTAACATGATCAACCAATGAACATTTTTTTTCTTTTACAAACATTTGTTCGTACATTTTTGTTTGTAAAAGAACAAAAAATGCTCATTGGTTGATCATGTTACAGACAGTATTTGCGAAAAAATATAATTACTTTAGAAACATTTTAGTGGGTTATATGATTTACGAGCATTTCGTAAATCCCCAATAGTAATTTACAAACATTTACGAACAATTTTACAAAATATTCTTTCTGTATGTAGACTAATAGCATTTTTCAACGATAACTCAGATTTTTAAATTATAGCTTCCATTGTGTGACTTATCGCTAAAAGAAACATTATTCAGTCATTACTAAAAATATTTTATTTAAATATAGCTAAAATATAACAACTTCTCTATACACATTATATATATTTTTTGGAAACTATATAATAATAAGAGTTAATTATGCAAAGTGAGAAATATTTCTTGTGTTTAATTTTGTCAACATACATATTTTACATACATATTTCTTTCTTTGTTTTTACCTTAAAAAGTTACGTGGGTCAAGAAGACTTAAAAATGAAATATTTTCTGTAATTTTTTTCAGAATTATAAAAAAAATGTAATTGAAGCTCTCAAGCATATAAAAAGTACAATATTTGAATTATATTTTCTAAATTTTTTATTTAAAGAATTTAAAAATTTAGCCATGGTAATACCTGATTTTTAGAGATTTTTTTGGAAAAAATATACTTTTCAGTGGAAAAAATTTCTCATAATTGGTTGATCTGAAATCTAAAAATCATATATTCCCTGTTAATCGATGAGTTAAACCAGTCCTTGAACGAAGAATTTTATGTTTGTTTGATCAAAACTTATTCTAAATTTTCCCTAAAATCAATTTTTTTTTCAAAAATCCTTCGTGGACTAATTTGACTCATCAGATAACAAAAAATATTTAGTTATTGGATTTCAGATGAACCAATTCCGAGAAATCTTGTCCACCGAAAAGCATATTTTTACAAAAAAGGTCTCCAAAAATCCCCAGAAAGCCCCAAAAGCTGAATTTTTAAAATTTTTGATTGAAAATGTTTGAAAATATAGTTCAAATGTTCTTTTATATGCCTAAGAGCTTGAATTAAATAATATTTTTATTATGTTGAAAAAAATTCCAGAAAAATATTATGTTTTTTTATCAAAATTATATCATTTTACTTGGATACTACAGTATCGATTTAAATATATATATTTAGATTTTTTCAGCAATTTTACTTACAATTCATAATAATTAGTGATTCATCAACTGACACATAAAAGAGCCTTATATCTAATCGTGTTCCACCTTAAATAAGTATGGTTGGAGACGATTTTGGAGTTATTTATTAATTTCCCGACTGGAATACTATAAAATCTTTGAATACTTGCTTCATAGATGGTCGCTTAGTTTCACGGCTACTTCCAGTTGAACGTAGAAGCGTTATTCAACAACTCGTATATTTCTGGGGACCATTCTGAAACAATTATTTAGAATAAGTTAATTCTCAGTCAGTCTATTAGTAACATCAAATGGAAAAGAGGAGGTAAATATGATCCAAATCAGTGAAGAAATACGTTTTCTACCATATTACTAACTTTTTGCATGGAAAACCCATTATTAAGAGTGGTTCGACAAAAATTGGTATAGAAAGTTGTTTGGATAATTAATAAATTCATTTAATTGGTTCAAGCAAATGTTTTTCTAAGAATTTCATTAACTATCGAAACATATCACATCCAGATAATTAAAAATTTGGAAATAAATGGCATAAAATTATTTTTATGTTTATAAAAATTATTTTTATAGCAGTAGTATAAAATTTCACAAAATTTCAAGAACGATCTGAAAATTTCAACATGTGCTTCTTTAAAATTTTTGAAAAGAATTAGGATAGAAAATTGTTTGAATCATGACTAAACTTATTAATTTTAAAATCTTAAACATATTATACAATAAAATTTAAAGAAAAAATTATGTTTGTTTTTTTCTTCAAAATAAATAATTATTTAATTTAATATTTCGAAAGTTTCAAATTTTTCTTGAAATTATCATATGCCTAATGCACTAACTGAAAACTTGGACACAATGGGGCCCAAATGGAGGCTTGGGTGCCGCTGTCTTGTAAGGTACAGCCCCCTTTCTAATCTAATCTGAATTGGAAACCTCGAAGAGAGTAAATTTTAAATTTAGAAAATGTGGCGGATTACCTTTACGATGAACTTGTAGAAAGGATCTGGCGATTTCATAAGAGCTGGTGGAGCCACCTCCACAGTGACTTCCAATTTACTGCCACTTTGTGGAGCAAGGGATGGCCTTGGTTAATCTCAATCTGGCAAGGGAGCAGCATTTGAAATAAATATATTTCCTGCCAAATGCTGAGAAAGTTGACGGCGTCAGTTTCAACAGACATCTTCAGCTTTCCGGAGTTATTCTCGAGCTGTAGACAAAAAAAAAACATAATAAACCGCTTCTCTGAAGAATTTCACAGATGGATGGAAAACTTACCTGCTTTTTCCAGGTCTAAAAACACTTTTCTCACGGAAATCGACACTAAACCACGCGTTTTCACCATCATATTTGATCACCGTATTTAAAACATCCGCCATGATTCGCGAGAAACTGTCAAAAGATGAGAATATTGTGCTAAATTCTCCGTACTAGTACCATGCGACTTACTTTCTCTCTCTCTTTGTGCTATGATTTGTCTCAATCTCTCTCTCGCTGAGAGAGAAAAACTGCTAGAGTACTAAATGTACACGATCTTAGCTCCTTTCGGTGAACAAATCATTGCGTACACTTTTTCGTGTTCTCTTGGTGTAGCAAATAATGTGCACAAAAAGTTATTGTTTTTATGTACAGAAAATTTTGTGTACAAATTTTTCTGTGTGTAATATAACAGGTAAATTTGCGAGGAGCAAAGCTTTTTAATTCCCAAATTCAGAGTTTGCTCTTCCTCGATGGGTGTCTTCTGTCTAAACAGACGAGAAGGGTCTAATGAGAAGTCTCAAGGGGAAAATCGATGGAAAATTGTTGGGAAAATAGAGTCATTTAGTTGTAGTTCCTTTACTAAAGTGTTAATGTAATTAGATATAATAAATGGGGAGTTACAAAGGCATCTATTAGCATAGTTATTCATGAAAGCTCGAACTACTACTTGTGACTGGATTCTGATCAATATAGAACACGTAGTGAAAAGGTTCGTTTAAACTGGGGCATTTCGAAATGTACCTCACTGTGCCTTGCACCTGTGTGGTTGGTACGAAAGTGACGAAAGATATTTTAAATACCAAATGGGTGCGAACACAAGAAAAGTTTGTTTCTCCAATAGTGTCTTGGATAAAAGGCAAGTGTAATTGTATTTACACAAAAGATCGTGATGTTCAAAGAATTCAAATTCAGTTACGAATTTTCGCACCAAAATTTTCGCACAAGTTTGGGAAAATATATGAAGCATCGCACTAAAAAGCTTGCAAAACAGTTACTTAGTGATTAAATCTCATTGATTTGTGTTTTTCTTCAGAACAAAGTGAAGACTTACACATTTTGATACTTAAGTCCTTCGAAATTTGAACAGGATGTACTTTAACTACTTTGCAGAATTATCAAGAATTAAGAATGTCTCTTTTTAGCTTTTCAAATAGATCTTCAATTTTTTCAAATTTTACTTGTGAATGATAAGAATAGAGCATTTAATCTCACAAATGTTACAGGAAGTCTCGGTATTATGCATATTATCTGGACCGAAAAAAACCACGCGAAATGCCTTTATGCTTTACGTCGCGACGTATGCAAACATTTATGGCGCCAATTTCGTTAGCTTTCTTCAGCAGAAACTGTTCGTAAGAAATACATTTCAAATTTACTGCTTCAAAAATATTTCCAGTCATTTAAGCTTGTTTTTTTTTAAATGATTCCACAAATAAGCTGCAATGGTAAGTAAATATGCATAAGGAATATTTGCATAAGAATGGTTACATAATCAACAGTACGGGGTTCCGGAAGTCGTCGGAAAACCAACAATCACTCAGGGAAACGCATCAGCTGTCTCCAGAGCTTTCGGCTTGGTCTCCAAGCTCGATAACCAATAGGCACGCATCAGCTTTATACACGCACACACTGAACACTGGACACGAGACAAGACATTGAAAAGATCTCCACGATATACACAATCTTTATTGGAGGAGATGAAATAAGTGGGATTTGATGATTTTACATCTTGATGATCTCGGCAGATCTCTGTAGAAAAACCAGAAACGAATTTAAATCACCAACGGTTGAATAGATCGTTTCCTCTCCTCTAGACGCCCAAGTATTAACAAAGGATTACTCCCGGCAGAATCCAAGAAGAAGGAAAAAAATTGTTAAAGGACAGTGTAAAGTAGTGCGCCAGTTCGCCTTAATGCCTTGTTGCAATACTGACCAAAAACCCTAAACGAGTCCCAGAGAAAAAAATTACAAGACTTGGCCCCTGTTGAAGGCTTAGAGACCGAGCCGGAAGTTCTGGAGAAAATTGATGTGTTTCCCTGAGTGATTGTATCCGGAACCCCCTACTGTTGATTCCATTTCGCGTCAATTTATTCCCACAATGAATTGTTGCATAATCCCATTATATACATCATATCAATATGCATAATCCCGGAACTCCAAGTGTCGTGCTCTTACTGTGATGTCATACTACGTAATAGTTTGAGAACTACGCAAAATTAGCTATTTATCCGAGACACATTTTTGTAATTTTAGTAATTGTGGAAGGAAGCTTACGTTCCACACCGGTTCCACATGAAGGAGTGCATTGCTCCACAACTCCTAATTGTATTGAAAATCGGTATGAAATCATCCCAAGTGGAGATTTTCTCAGAAAATGATTTCCTCCGCATGATTCTAAGGGAAATTAGGAAATTAATCGAAACACAAAAACTTTATTTTTAAAATTTAGTTCAAATGACAACTTTTAACAATTTAACGTGAGAAAAAAAGTTCGAGTTTTATTTTGAAAAATCCTAATGTAGAATAGCTACTCTCTTTTTTTATTTTTTAGATCTAACGAAAAACGAAACTAAATTTGCGAAATGCTTGAACTTAAATGCTATACCTTAACTTTTGCATTATTTACCGTTTACCGGTTCTCAACCGATTTAAACCGATTCATACAATCACTCTAAAGATTAAAAGAATAGTTTTGAGAGTAATAGAATTTTTCGAGGTCGCTACCTCTAACCGTTTGGGCTCAAGGTTGATAATAATCTTGGAGGATGCATCATGGACCCAAAGATAGAAGCCTGGGTGTAGCGGTCCCAAATATATTTTTAGTCACCACCCACTTTTATAATCTAATAAAATCTAATAAAATAATTTTGTTACCGATCAAAATTTGATATTTTACTTATCATTATTCATTTTTTACAGCCCATTTTTATTTTTTGACTGATCGCTTTTTTTGTTTAAAGAAAATTGAACTCAGCTTTTGGTTAATTGGATATTTTTTTATGTTTTTAAATTTAAAAGATAGCTAGTAATATGTTTTAAAACCTAAAAGTGTAAATTTTAAATCTTAGGAGTAGTATTTCAGTTTTATTTCGTATTAGAAGCTCTTGATTTTGATGCATTCCAAATTTTCAGAAGTATTTTATTCAATTTGGACTCGGACAGTTTATATACGAATTTGATAATTTATTAAATTTGTAAATAATATAGAGACTACCAACATGTGAGTTGTTGAGAGTAAAACCAATCTATCGTATAAGACTTTCCCTATTAAAATAGCCGATTTTTGCTTCGAAAGTCTCATGTAGAAATTTTGCGTAATAAATCATTTATTTTTTTTTCCTATGTAGCAAAATATACTAAAAATCATTTACATTTGGTTTTCTCAAAAATGCCCAATTTTTTTTACACAAAAACCACACATTATTGAAATTTTGTTGAAATTTTTGTAACAATAATTTTTTACTGTGTATTTTAACATCACTGAACACACAAACATGAGTCATAATTTAGAAAATCACACTGCAAACATTCTTCTGAGTACCTCGATAGAGGCCAAAAAGGCAGTCAGGATGACGAGAGCTTGAGAGCTTTTGAGGAAGCTTGAGGAGTTGCAGAGATCCGTGAGACAGAGGGAACAAGTGGCTATTGATTCATCGACATTTTTGCAGAAATTTGCATCTCCGCACCATCTGGATACCACTGTCTTGTCAAACACCGTGAGAATCTCCTTTGTACAGACACCTCCATTCCCACAATCCACCGGTTGCAGACTACCCGTATCCGGAGGATCATTGCAGTATTTGTTGTCACTGGAGGAGCACTCGTAACATCGGATTGCAGTAACTGCGAACAGAAAACACTCCCATTGAAACTTTTCCAACACACAAATTTGGCATCCAACAAAGCTCCCCAACCAACACTCACCGTATTCCAGGTGCAACGCAGAGAGAGAGAATAGTAAAAGAATTATCTTTGATGCCATTTCACTTGATTTATCACAACGAGAAGATACTAATTTTCGGTCGGAAAATCTATGAAATATTTCACTGGATTGGGCAGGGAAAATGGTCTGGTTAGTGTGTGGATAAATTCGACTGAAAATACCTCACATTAGAAACAGAGATAGGAGTTTATCTCTAACCAACTCAATTCGCTGATTAGATAACGAAAACGAACACATGAGAATCACTCTATAGCCATTGATTCAGCAGGAAATGGGAAAAGGTGCAATTTTCACAGGAAATTTTCCAAGAGAACTGCACATTCAACGATTGAGTCATTTGTTAATTGGAATACGAGACTGAGAATAAATTTGACTTGGGAGATTTATCATGCTAAAAATGGTATTAGTCTTTGAAAAATCGCAAATAATTCATATAAATGGTAATCTCCGCCAATCCTTCCTATTTTCTTTTTTTCAATCAGATTAAGGAAAATCCAAGAAGCTTTTGATATTAGAATATTTGATATCTAAAAAATATCCAATATATAACTTAAACCCTATTTTTGTGATTGGATATTAGTGATAATAATAATAATAAACTAATTGATATAAAGAAAACGTTATATTTTCTCTAGAAATGTAATTGATATATTTTGGTTAAATTATGGATATTTTATCCAAAAAATGACCAACATTTTATATCTTCATAAACCAGTTATTTTTAAAATATAATTAGGGTAAAGTGATATAATTTGGAATTAGTGTTACAAGTTGGACAATTCGCCGGTACAAGTTGGACATGGCTTTTTTCTTGATAAATACAGAACAAAATTTGTTTTTAAGCAAAAGGAACCAAATTATAAAACTAAAGCATTAAAAATATACAAATAAAAATGAAGTACTAAATTTATCAAAACAAAAAGCCCTGTCCAAATTGTACCATTGTCCAACTTGTAACACTGTCCAACTTGTACCACTTTACCCTACAGTGAATTTGTTTACAACTTGTGAACAATTTCAATAATATATTTATCTGACATATTTTAGGTATTATGTTGGTATTATTTCCAGAAATTATTAGGGATACAAAAAAGTTCGCGCTGTTAATCAGAGAAAGTATAGGGACAATTTTTTCAATGAAATAAGATTTTCTAATTTTGTTCAATAAAACTTGGATTTTCACGAAAAACAGCGAGAACTTTTTTCTGCTCCCAATATATTAGTTTTTTATCAATCAATGTTTTTCCTTTTAATCTTCGTATTATTTTGCTTTAAAAATGTTGATAATGATTTAAATTAGAGGTCCTGCCAGAGAGAACGCACACTCTCCAAAGACTTTTCTCTCCTTAAAATAATTGTTGAATGCATATAACTCAAAACAGATAGCAATAAACTTTAGATCAATAACAGCTTTAGATTATTAGTTAGTAAAAATTATTTAGAAAAAAATTGCTTATATTTTTTTTATATTACATTTTATCCAACAAACGTCATCCAAAAAATTGCGATTACGGTTAGGAAAATATTTCTTGAAAAGGGGCGGAAAGACAAAAAATTAAAAAATTCTACCTGTATCGTTACAAATTAATAATTTTAAATGAGAAAACTATATCAGTAAAAATGCACAATAAATGACAATTTATCAATTGAAAGTTAAAATCTCGGTATTTTCAAGTTATTTTTTCTTCAACTGAAATAGATATATTTTGGATATAAAAGTTTCTAATTCACCAAAATATCGATAGAAAAACATAGTAAAACCTTCAACATATTTTTCCTACAGTTAACCGTCCTTTCATTTACTTTATAGTAAAAAGTGCTACTTGGGGTAGGACTGAAAATCTTAGAAAAAATAACTAGGAGATTCCTGAGCCAAATTTAAAGAATTATCATAACGATTTAGAGTTATGGTGGTAGTGTTTGGTAAAATAGCATAATTGCAAGTGGAAAGAAGAACTTCATTGCATTGCCAAAAGAAGTAAAATTTATTTAAAAATCCAGCATAAAATTCTACTTATTCCGTCAAATTTCTAAAGACTTAACGCATATAATTTTAAGATAATATACTTTTATCATGTCCATATATTATATTTTTTTTTTAGAAATAGCTCAATTACGATGAAAATATATTGATTACATTTGAGATATACATTATTTGGATATCAAATGCCGCTTGGGGGTGCTCCGGTCTCCCCTACATAAAATAGTTTGAGTTTCATGTTTTTTTATTGAAAATTTGAATGATAAAATACCTTTCAGACAAGCCTAACTCATTATTCACCTTATCTTATCTTATCATTTTTACCACTAAAAAAAGATGGAAAGTTGTTTGTAACCAAATCGTCAGAGAGATTACGCCCTAAGATGTTTGTTTGATGATTGATTTCAGCGAAAAGTTTATCAGTTGTGTCTTCAACATTCATACTAAAAGTCTTTTGAGGTAAACTGCAAGTGGAAGTGTCAAGATCAGGTGAGAAATGATCAGGATTGAGCTGGAATTGCAGAGATTAGTACTGCAGACATGACATTCCGCAAATCCATCGAAAAACTCATCCGCCGTCTGACAAACTTCAGGTGGTCCACATCCTCTAATGGTAAAGTCTCCTGCGGAAGCTGAAAAATGATTTTCCTAGAAAAAGATATTCTTAAAGAAGTGAACGCACTCACAGTTTCCGATAATTTTGATGCACTCTGTGTAAACTGGAGGACAAGTCATGACACTTAGGGCGTGAATATTGGGCTGAGAGCATTCCTCGACAGTGGCATGGTCACAGGAATAGCACTTGAGTGCGTCTACTAAAGATCAAAGAGACAAAATACTTCATTTAATTCACTGTAATTAGATGCTCCGTCAACTGGGGCAGACTTCTGCAAATTTACCATGAAGTTCAAGAACGGAGAAAAGCATCCAAAGTGCCAGAAATTTGAGAGACTGCATCTTCACCTGATTTTCTCCAAAGAACACAATGGAATGTACCTCACAGTCGTTGATGTTTTGGTACTGAAGGAAATATCAGGGGATTTTCTCTACGGAAGTATAGAGCTTATCGTGCGGTTTATAGCTTCAATATGTCTCAATAATACATCAACGATAATGATATTTCATCATAACCATCACATCACATTCAGAGAAATTATTTTATTATTTTACTAAAATTGTAGTCTGAATAAATCATATTGCAGAATTATTTCCACAGAATTAATTATGATCGTAAATACTCTTTTGTACCTGGAATTTTGTAATATAAAACCGTGTCTGTTTTTTATTGAAAAATAATGATAAAGGTTGCAACATATAATAATAGAAAAAAATGTATCTGACATATTTTGGTTAAATTATGGATATTTTATCCAAAAAATAACCAAAATTTTATATCTCCATAAACCAGTTATTTTTAAAATATATTACAGTGAATTTGTTTACAACTTGTGTAAAAATTCAATAATATATTTATCTTACATATTTTAGGTATTATGTTGGTATTTTTTTCCAGGAATTAGTTAATTACTTTTCAACTCGTCTATCTTTCATGAAACACTAAAACACTGTCAAATATTTTCTTGTTTGATAAAAGGTTCATTCAAGAGAACTGCATTGTAAGAAAATGTGGTTACAAAGTTAGTACACTCAGTCCCGGCATTAAGTCACTCGGGATTATGCACCTGACGGAATTATGCACATACAATTATGCAAATTTGACTACCCTTGAGAGCCAATTTATGAAATCATTTTTGAAATACGCCTGAATGTATACTATTCTGTGGCGCGGGAAATTTGAAAACATTTTGCTACTTTTTCAGAATAAAACTTTAATTTCTTTTATTAAGGTAATTTTTTTAAAATATTCTAACCATTTATTGAAGAATTCTGGCCAAAAAGTACTGTTTGTTAATGCATTTCTATTAGACAGTTGAATCTTTTTGATTGAACTACTTTTAATCCGCGCGAAATTCGTTTTACGGCCGAATTTATTCAAAAGAAAACCCCTGAGGGTATGCAAATTTTCTCGATGCATAATGGCATTTTGCGCATTTTTTTCGGTCCCGAAAATGTGCATAATCCCGGGACTGAGTGTATCAAGTATTTGCCTCCGAACATTCAGGTTGAGAAAACCGTCATGTTTCCCAAACCGGAAAAGGCACCCAATTTAGTTAATTTAATTAATCATTTAGTTAATTATCCTGTACTTCATCACAATTTTAATTTTTGTTTTACACATAAAATAAAAGAATTTAAAATAAGTTATTTATATCTTAAAAACTAACAATAAACAAAAACAAAAGATCTTTTTGGTGAAGTATATGATGAATGATGTTTTTCAAGTTAAAAGGCACGTTCAAAGATGGGTATTTCGAAATGCACTTCATTACGGAAGTCTTGGAAAATTTCTTCCAGCGGATTGTTTCTAAGGTAAAATCTCACTATCAAAGGGTATAGTGTCCTCTAATAATGTCTCGGCTAAAATAGAAAGTCTGGCAGCAAAAAATGAAAATAAATTACAAAAAAAATTAACCTCCTTGCTAGTTATAATTTTACGAAAGTTCAATATTTCTGAGAAGACAATTCACAATCCAAAGTACATGGAGTTCCGGCTTGAGAGAAAACGGACTGAATGAAATTGATATAAATTGCCTACTATTGGGAGTTCCTTTATAAAATAATTTTTGAAATGCCCCCATATGTATGCAAATATTTTTCACGAGGTAGATTTGAAATACATTCCTTATGAACCGTTGGCGCTGAAAATAGGTTGAAAAACTGGCCCCGAAAATATCTTGCATACATCACGACGTTTCCATTACTTATCCCAAAGATATCTTTTGCAGACATGCAATTGTACTGTGTCACTGGAATTAATTCGCGGGCTTTTTGCTGTCTCGGAAAATTCTTTCAAAGCGGAACTCCCTGTATGAGAAAAATTCGAGCACCGAATGCTTGAAGTTCGAAACGTTTCGAAATAAAACAGAAAGTCTTCCAGACTTTCTATTTCAGTCAGGACACACTTGAGGAACTTATAACAGAGTTAGTAAGTGTTTGTGAATTCCTATGGGGGAGTTACGAAATGCTCGTGAATCGTATAACCCACAAACAAGTTCGTAAAAGTTTGTACTTTTTCACAAACATAGTTCGTAACATGATCACTTAACGAGCATTTTTTGTAATTTTACAAACATTTGTTCGTAAGTTATCGTAAACACACAAAAAATATGCGTAAAATTTTGTAATTTGTTCGTAAATGTTTGTTTTCCTGTCGAACATTTTACGAACATTTACGAACAAATGACAAAATTTTACTTTTCTTTTACACAAGAAGAAGATTCGAAATTTCGGCAATCAAATAGGGTCGGAGGAACGTCTGTTCGACAGGGAACCCCTATTGACACTTTTGTCAAAAATGTTGAAAATTATTTAATGTAGGATGAAAGGAACACGTATTGACACTTTAAGAACTCGGGTCAGAACCTATTGACACCTTATTCTATACGAATCTATTCTATTTCTTATTCTATACGAAATTTGAATACTTATCCTTATCGAAGAACGTATATTAATGAAAAAATGCCATATTGCTTACATTTTATTAGATACATTAAATAAATTTTAACATTTTGATAAAAGTGTCAATATGGGTTCCCTGTCGAAGAGGTGTTCATGCGACCCTATCTAGTAAAATATAAATAATATAACGATTTTTCTGTAATATACCTTTTACTATAAACAGAGATGTTCAAATTTCATATCCCAAATGGTACAGAGTAGGGTGTCAATAGGTGCTGACACGAGTTCTTAAAGTGTCAATACACGTTCCTTTCACCCTACTTGAATAAAAAAAACTAATATATCTAATAAATCTACAATGAATTAAAGGTTCACAAAATATTTTTCTTTTTTTTAATATTATGTAGACTTCATTTTAAAGCATTATTCTTCGGTGCAATCTTAACGTGCACACGCTTTAGCTAATTCAACAGTTCTTAAACACAAACAGGCCTCTATATGCAAAGACATATGCGCCGCCTTCCCGAAGTATAAACTTATGTGTAAAACTCGACTTTCGAGCTTTTATACTTGTAAATTGAGTTTTAGGCGGATGTGCAGAGCTTATGAAAAGCCCAAAGGTGTATTGTATATTATAAGTAGGGCGATAAATAAATTCCACGTAATTTAACATCTCTGCAGACTGTGTTATGAATTTGATAATGAAAGAAATGTCCAATAAAGAGCAGGAAGTCTGGAAGAAAAACTGTAGAACTTTTTTCTGGTCGTCTGAAGTGAAAAAGTTAGTGCAAATAATGAAAAGTAGAATGTTAACCCTCATTTATTCCGCGTCTTTTTGTTGCAAGGAAGAAAAAAACAGAATGACATACAGACCATATTTTACTCTCGGAAATAATTTATAGTGAAAAGTGGCAATTAGGAGTAATTTCTGACTCGCCAAAGAGCTTTCCACCATCCATAGATTATGAAAATAAACCCATTGCAGAGCAATAAATTGTGGCATATTCCTCTTGGAATTTCCCGTCGATTTCTACCGATTTCTTGGAATTATTTTTTCAACATAGCAAAGATTTATATATCAATTCAACTTGGTACTCCTCGCAAGATTTTGCATCTTTTTTGTCTCCACCTTTTCTCTCAAATTGCTTGTCTTATCCGCCCTTCCCAAAAAAAAAAGCTTTCCAGCAAACTTTTAGCTACAAAACATTCACATTTCAAAGTTTCTGAATTGCTCTCAATATTTACTGAATTATTCATCTTGCTATTGTCTTCCATTTGATTTTTTTCCGTTGAGTTGAGAAAGTTTTGCTGAGAAAGGCCGGTTGATGTTCTACTTACAGTTGCTTACAAAAACATTTTGAATATTAGTTTAGTTCCATATAATTTCGCAAAAAAACGAAGTAAAAAATAATTTTTATCGGTTGATCGGTAAAATGTTAAAGTTTTGAAGGTAAAATGAAAAATTTTCGGTTCATCTCCTTGACCTTCTTAAAATAAAAAAATTCTTCATTTTTAGAACGTTTCCCAAATAATGTCCAATATACTTTTTATACCTTTATCAATGAAAAGTGAACATGGTTTTTAGAACTTCACTGTTCTTAAGTGTTTCTGCATAATCGACTTTACTTGGTTCCTGTCACGACTGTTTAGTAGTTTTAGAACACGGAGAGGACTAGGAAAAACAGTGCAGACTGGAACCTATACAAATAAAAGTCGATATTGCAGAAGCACTTGACAACAGTAAGGTGCTAAAAAAATGTTAATTTTTCCAATGAAAAATTTCTAATGAATAGTGAAAAAGAGAAATATTTCTCCTGAATATTTTTTTTAGTACATGACTGCACTTATTGGCTTCTGCGAAAATAACTTTTTTGGTATTGCTTTTTACCACGACTGTTTTCCTAGTCCTTGTCGTGTACTAAAACTACCAGACAGTCGTGACATGAACCAAAAAAAAGAAAAGTCAATTATGCAGTAGCACAAGAAAGTAATCATGTAGCTAAAGACTAAAAAAATTGTTCATTAGAAAGATTTCCCATAATAAATTTTGAAAAGGAGAAATATTTCTCTCGAACATTGCTTTTAGTACATCTCTATTCTCGTGTGCTTCTACGTTATCGACTTCTCTTTGTGTTGGTTTTTGTCACGACTGTTTTTCCCGGTCGTTATCGTATTTCTAAACCACTAAACAGCCGTGATTAGAGATGGTAAAATTTCAGAAATTTCACAGCAGTCGCTACCTACTTTAGGCGGAAATTCATGAAATTTCTTGAAATTTACCAACTCCATCCGTGATACGAACCAATACAAAGAAAAGTCGGTAAAGCAAACTGTTTTATTGAGAAAGCACCATTACTTAAACAGAGATCTGTCGACTTTTAAGCAAAAACTTCTGAGACTATGATAATTTTATCAATCGTCCAGATGAATTTATATATCCACTTTATCATTTCTTGTGATACTATAAATTTAACACAAAAAAAATTAAAATGAGGACAAAAATTGATTCAAATAGTTGAATTTATTAATTTTTACCAATTTAAAATGTAAATAAATGTTTCATTAAAAATGGAAAAAGGCAAAGTTTGACCCAGTTTCTTGCCCAGATTCAAAGTTCTCACTACTTAAATTTCTTCTATAAGTATCTTTTGGATGGGAACCAAAAAGATGTAAGAGAGAGAACATTCTTCATGGTATTAATTAGTAATAAATTTTCCTACCTGTCATACGTACCTTGCCTGAAAGACTATCTCGTTGAGTGAATTTTGAAAAGATTCACAAAGAGAACGAGAGCTATAAATATTAAAATGCAAATCACCTCATTTTCCAGCATTTCCAGAAAAGCTGGGTAGTTGGTGTTCCTTTTGTGAGTCATGGCAAACACAATTATTCATATTTGTCTTGGGGGGTGTTGAGACAGGAAAAACAATTACATGGAGGATTTCAAATGGTGGTACATGACTAATTTACCCCATACCCCACGAATTTTCCCGCAAGAGAAAAGGAAAAAAAAACCACCACCCAGCGTGTGGCAAATGATTCTGGTACACTTTTCTCTTTTGAAGGAAAAGCTATGAAACTGCGGAAACTTATTAAATATTTATGATTTATATTGCGAATTAATTTTTGTGTCATCCCACCGACATATTGATGTCATTAGAGATGTCTTACAATTCCCAGTATCCAACTCCAACCCCATACAGATTGATGATAAATGGTGCTGGAGGATGATGTTTCTTTCGTATCTTTGACCCCCATCACAGAGATGTATCTCCAGAGAGCTTTCAAGCTTTTCACAACAATATTGCGAGACAAAGAGATCAATTTAATGCAAATGGAAAGCACTCAAGAGACCACAATCATCAAGAAGAATTTATTAATACTTCTATGCAATGAAGTTGAACTAAAAGGGGATATATGAATATAATATTAAAGTCAGTGATAATACCAAAATAAGCTTATATTAAGTAAGACTGTTAATGCAATCCAAATTGAAATGTGACTAAAGATAGTTTGGGGCTGAAGTTTTAAGATCTAATGCAAGAATTTTCCATTAAATTGTTATTAATGTTATTATTTCCATAAACGATATGTTATTGAAAATTTGAACGAAAATGAGAATGAAATCGAAATTCATGTTCTTCTCCTTTCCAAATGTATGTTTCACTCTTTAACACTCAAATTAAATTGAACAAAATTGAATTTATTGTGACGTTCAGAAGAAGAAGAGTATGAAAGAGTAGGACAAATATATGCAAAACTCTAGAAGACGGAAAGGGATGTGAATTTTGATTTTATGAAATTTGCCTGATCGAAAATTAGTATAGTGTATAAGTGTTGTGGTTAGTGGCGGTATTACTTATAGTCTCCACGCAAAAACCTTCACACTGTCGGAAAATGATTTCGAAATACCTCAAAATTAAAAAAGGACAGATAATCCTAACCGGCTTATGTAGGTGAAATTCTTAACGTGAGCTAACTCGAAATGCATGCAAATTCGATTTAGAGCTGAAGTTGGGGGACACCATTCAGTTATTGTGAATAAAATTCGTGAAATTATACAAATTTTGTATTTAAACCAAAATATCAAGGATTTGGATGAACTGGCACAAAAGTGATATATGGGTGAAATGTAGACCAGAATGTACTCTATAATTTTGCAGAAGAACTTGGTGTTATTGGTTGCTCAGGAGCCGAGATAAATAAAGTTATTTGTTTCTGAATTAAATTTTCGACCAGAGCGACCCAAGTGTTCATTTCATGAACTTCAACTATATCGAAGAATTGTTGTATTTTGTGAAACTTTCCATTTAAAACCCTATTTTAAGTGTCTTGGTCGAGTAGAAGTAGTCAAATTGGCATCTGAGTTGTTTCAAAGCATTATTATGGGAAAAATTAAGTTTTGTCACACTTAAACGACAAAATCGTTGTCGTATTGTCTGATCGAAAAATGATGTATAGACGAAATATAGACACAAATGTCCTCTACAATTATGACGAAGTAATTATTAAAATCGGTTCAGCGACAGTCGAGATAATTGAGTTTATGTGATATTGAAATTGGTTTTTCGACTGTAGCGCCCCTGATGTTGGTTCCACGAAGTTCAAGTCTTTTAGAAAATTGTGACATTTCGTGAGGTCTTTCGTTTCAGCCCTCACTCATCAAAATCGGTCAAATAGACCCGGAGATATGATTTTTTGAATTTCGTGAACTTTGATCCCTCATATGTCCGGTTCTATTACAAACACAGAAAACCTACGCCACGTTTTGGAAACGTCCTAGACTGGATTACAACATACTAAAACTCGATTAACTTGCACAATGCCGTTTTTGAGAAAAATGAGTTTTAATTTTGATGAATTTTGACGCTATCGCAGCGCCACCTGTGGTGACTTTTGAACTTTCATCTGAAAGTGCTCATTGAGACGAACCCAAAAACTCAAAATTTAGATCGAAATGTTGATTAGAACCGGAGATAGAGGCCGGTCAATATTCGAACTTTGACCACTTATAGCTCGAGTCAGGGGTTATGGATCGACGTAAGTATTTTTTATTAGATAGGTATAATCAGCGGCTATAACATACTAAAATTTCAGCCCGATGCACAAAGGAATTTTTGAGTTATGTAACTTCGAGAATTGAAAATTTTCTTTTTTAAATAGCGCCTCTAACGGTGGCTTTACGAACTTGTGATGTTAGAAGGGGAAATAGAATTTCACGAGATCTTTCCAAAATGCTGTCAGTTTTAAAATTCTGATAATTGGATTGGAACCCAAGTTATGGCCATTTTAAGAAATTTTTTTCGAACCTTATAGCTCGGGTCAGGGGGGTCGGGGGATCTTAAGTTTTGTATTAATCGAATGTATGTTATGTTATGTATGTTAAGCTATAACACACTAAAATTTGAACCCGATAGATGCCATAGGGGCGGAGCTATTGAGAAAACAAAAAAAGGGTGGTATTCAAAATGACGGAAGGAGGGGCTGGGGGTGAATGCACCGAGTTGCAATTTTCACACGATATATAACCTTTACCGGAAACCGCAAGTCTTAGTTTTAGCTTAGGAGCTATTAAGCTCCAAAGACCAGACCGGACGAACGGACGGACGGGAACGTAAAATAGCCACATATATATTCGTGATCAGGAAGTTATGAAACACATTTTGGCCAAGTTTGAGCTCGATCGGACGACATGAAATTTTGTTAGGATTATATTACGTGAGATTGTTAAGAATCTCACCTAATACCGTTGAATCATTTCTAATAACGTTTTTTTTTTTTCAAAGTCAAAGGTTAAAAAAGGCTCTTGAGAGTGTATTAAACGGACGAATGGGATCATGTTTGGGGATCGTTGGAAAGGTCTTAGAATTTCCGTCAAAATTGTACAGGTTCCAATCGGTTTTGAACCGGTAATGAACCGGTTCATAAGCGACAACTAATTTTTGTTCGAAATTCAATTATATTAGTACTAAGTTATTTTGGGCAATGTTTTGTAAATCCGGTAATGAACCGGTTATGAAACGATAAGTTATTTTTGTTCGAAAATGAATTTTATTACTCTTAAAATTATTTTTTGGGATCTTTCGAGGGATTTACAAATCGGTTTAAATTAGTTGTGAACCGGTAAACCGTAAATATTGCGAAACTATTTTTGAAGTATAGCATCTAAGTCACAAGTTCGAGCACTTTGCAAAGCCTGGGACGCTTTGCTATCCCTTTTTCTCCTTGAAAATTGAAAAATGTATGAGAGATTGTTTTAGTCTAGATTCTCTATTGATTTTTCTCCTAAAGAAATCATCTGTAATATTCAGGAATTCCCTAAGAAAGTTATTGAATGAGAATTTATTCAGCATAGTTATTCTTCATGATGAAATTGTAAAGAATTGCAAGTGATTTTGTAAATCAGTGAAGTCTGTGCATATTTCCCAGGAATAATATCCCGACGACACTCATAAGTATCACTTGATAAAAAATTGAACATGAGATAGTGAAAAAAGTCATGTATTACATTTTTGAATTCTACATTCTGACATCTGTAAAATATTTCAAGAGAGAAGAGTGGAGGTTTTGAATAAATTTCCATGAGGAAATACAAGCTGGGATTTCACCATCTACATCCCCAATGCATTGATGGGAGCACGTGTTGAGAGATAAAAAACACTCCAACAGAAAATTGATATCAATTCAGTTGAAATAAAATTTTCATTTCACCATTGAGTACAGATCGATGCTTTTTAATAAAAATCTCTGACTTATGGCTAAGAAAAACAAGGAAAATTATGAAATTATTCCGAGGAGTTTTTCTCTATTAGATTCACCTCAATATAGTTATAGGCTTTCTGGGATGGAAAGGAACCACTTGATATTCAGGCAGTGCTTTGCTATATAATCTCAGTTTGTCATTTGCTGAATCGATTTATTTACCATACAAACACCACAAGGACTCAAATGGACAAAGTTTTTGGGACAGAGTTGTGTGATTTTCGCAATTTGTGCAATTTTTCACTGCACTCCACCAAATGCTGCAATACACTGTCATGTGCCCGTACCTTAGACATCGATCGCAGTTTTAGCAATTAATCTTTTCTGAAAAGCTGCAAATGATTTCCCTGAATATGCTGTAATGGACTTATTCCCCAAAATCATTAATCTGCAGTCCTTCCAACTCTGCTACGGACAAATAAATGAAAGTAACATGACTAATTTATGAACGTGCAAATGAAGAAGAATCAACCATGGCAGCTTATGTTGCAAGTGAGAGAAATTCTTTTGTGTCACATTTCTCGTTGGAAGTCATTTGTATCAATTAGAAGGAAAAAGCTTGGGGAGGACGAATGGGGATATTCACATGCTATTGAGTACAATACACTTTTTTTCTAGACGGCCGAATAATTATTTCACTCTCATTGCTTTTCTGATTAATTATTCCAGGCATACACCTTCAATATTCATTCCCACAGACTTCCAATGATTTTTATTAATCACTCGTATTGCATTGCAATTGAGTATTATTTGTAGTATAAATCGAAATGATTGTTCGCAGTGTGGAAGGCACTAATGAAGGGAGAAAATGTGGGTGTTTTTGATGGTTATGTATGATATAACATCATGGGAAAATATGTTATCGAATGAAATTGTAACAATATTTTGGGGAAAATTGTACGAGAAATCTCTGCAATTAATCAATGTCTATTTAACTTTAATTGTTGTTGGATAAAATTTGTTATATGTTATGAGATTTCTAATATTCTCACCTGTTGAAACCGGTACTAAATTAAATGTTCGCTCATTGTGCTGAAACTCTCTCAAAGTGTTGCTCGAAACCTCTAATTACAAAAAAAAAAAGATTTGTATTTTCGGAACATAATGGTTCCGTTCAGCAATAACCTTTCGAAAAGACAAAGCCGCTGCGAAACCAAGACAAACCTATTCGAAAATCTAGCGAGAGCCTAAAATGGTTCACGTACTCGCCGCTTAAGCGCTGATTGTTCTGCCATTTCGAATTTCGATAGTCTTGAAATATCGTCAACAAAGTCAACAACAGTACGTAAACGTTTCCTGCAACAAGTGAATTTTTGTGTAGTTTTGTGGAATTTCAGAATGGCAGAGCCTTTGATTTGCAATTTCATTAAAATAAATGTCCATTTGTTCTACATTTTCAAATTTCGGTTGATAAACATTTATATTAGTTACAGGAAGTGTTATCATTTAAATTTTTCAGAATCGACAGTCTATAGTATCGAAAATAAGTTATCATGTCACTCCAGTAGGGGAATTCTGTAATTTTCGTGGCATTGTCACACGTGAGTTCGAAACGTGACAATGCCATTCGAGCTTTTTTGTCATATCATATGAGTTCGAAAATGCAATTCACTGATTTTTTAATTAAATGCCTTTACTTAGTGATATTATGCAAATACAGTCTGTCTTGGTTGATTTGTAACAACATTCATTGTCATTTTAATTGCCAGAAATCTCAAATATGTGACTTCTGACAATGTCACGTCAGTTGAAATGACAATGTCACGGCTACAGAATCACATTTTCGAAAAAGCTCTCCTGAGATTCAAACCCAAGTTGTCATATGGCATTGGCAGAGCGTTACAGAATTCCGCTACAGATGTCATTTTTTTCTTGAAAAATTAAAATAAATTTAGATTTGATCCAAACAGAAATAAATTTATTATTTTAAGGCGCTGGGACACCTTTTCAATTGAGTGATATTCAATTTATTGGAACTTTACCTCTTACTTTTCCAAACTGAAATCAGATAGCCTTCTCTTTCTGTCAAATGAAATTTAAATTTTCATTTGACAGAAAGAGATAAACGTATCTTATTTTAGTTTGAAAGAGTAAGAGGTATATTTTCAATCGATTGAATTTCACTAAATTGAGAAGGTGCGCCAGCGCCTTAAAATATTAAATTTATTTCTGTTTGGATCAAATCTAAATTTATTTTAATTTTTTAAGGAGAAAATGACATCTGTAGGGGAATTCTGTAACGTTCTAGTAATGCTATATGTCAAATTGGGTTCGAATCTTAGGAGAGCTTTTTCGAAAATGCGATTCTGTAGCCGTGACATTGCCATTTCAGCTCACGTGACATTGTCAGAAGTCACATATGTTGTCAGTACTTACCGTTAATAAATGACTTAATTAAGGACTTTGTAAGTACTTATTAAGGACTTATTTTATGGAAGTTGACGATCTCATATTTAATAGTATGGGCAATATCTTAACATTGCCCTTACACCTTGTGATACCCCGTATATGACCATTTCAGTATTTGTAGGTTATGTTAATACTTAGTGACACAAACGCCATCTAGCGTTAAAAAGAAACACAGTCTAAATGAATTCAAAATCCTGTTACATTTGCCCTACATTTTAGTTACAAGATTGTCTTTTCAGTGTGCAGAAGTACCAACTAACTTCTTAAGAATCAATAAACCCGTCCACAATAATATTTCCAAAACTTTACAATTGAATGCAAAACTCAACCAAACTCCCATGGTGAAAATTTTGTGGTGAAAATTTAGAGAAGACTTACTTGTTCCACAGGGTAGTATCTTTTAATAGAGTTGCACTAATTTGCTGAAAGTTTACATTGCTGTGAATTATTTCTTTCCATCTCCATCATACTGCAAAACTTTATCTAATTGTAAACTTTATTAATTTTCCCTTCAACATTCACTATCTAAATGGCAAAATGGTTGAAGAAAATTAGCTACAGCTTTAGACAGGGGGGTGACATTAGCTCTGAAAAATGCGACCAGTTTTAGTGTAAATTTTTTCCTGTTTTCGAACACATTTCACGAGATATCTCCAAAACTGCGTAGGTTGCCAATTTAAGATTTTCGGTTGCCTCTTCGTTATTAAATTGGCTTTTATTTTGTATTAGTATATTTTGCTAATTTATTCTACAATGACAAAAAACAGCTAATAAACTCAAAAGTTTTTTCGGCTCGCTAGAAACATATGGGAAACATAGGAAATGTCATGCCCCTGGCTTTAGATATCAATGATTTATTAGGTTATCAAATATCAAATGGAGACAATGATTTCGGAGAAGATTTCTTTCGGAGAAGAAGAGAAAATGTCAGAGTAATGAAAAATTTAATAACTCTGACTTTCATTAAAAAAAAATTGAATATAGAAAAGGGGAGTTTTATTCAAGTGGGAGATGGTTTTAAATTTTCACATCTTCTGATTCATCAATTCGTTAAATTTTAATCTCACAAATCTGCACACTCAAACATCTAAATGGGATCATGTTCCATCATATCCCATTCCCTAGCTCATCTTCATCCCTTAAACATTAACTACACAAACATCCCCTTTCATCCTCCCAGGGAAAAAAATGAGAAATGACTGAGAATCTGAAGATTGAGAAAATTCAACCAAGAAATATTCAAGCATGATCCCCGGAAAAAAAGAGACATGGGCTTCTTATAAATGAAGATATTATATCATGTCGCATATTAAATTTTCTCGAGGGTGCTCTCTAAAACATCCACTCAAGAAATTCACCCCTCAAACTACCCAATAATGTGGTTTTTTCCACGGGGATGTGTGAATGACAAAATTTCACCCAGTTAGAAAGTTGAGGTGAGAAAGGTGAAAGCTCTCTCCGGGAGTCTACATGGAAAAGTTGTGGCAAAAGGTTTCACCATGTTCAATATTCTTTAGCATTTTTTTGCAGCCACGTGTGCTTCTTTTGAAAAATCACCAAACTCAGGGGTTTTCGAGGTGTTTTTCACAGGGGAGTGTGACAGAAGAAAAACTTTCAGCAATATTGAGACACTTGAAAAGCAATTGATGCCCGTTTATCTTCAAAATACAGGTAATTTTGCATTGAAACACTTTCTAAAAGCACTTTGCTATCAGTTTGTTTGACTTTCAGAATTTTTTTTCCTCCTACCAGAAAATTTTCACTCTCACAAATTAGATATCAACTTTCACATACTTTTTCATCTGCTCGTCTCATCATTTTTCCCGCGGATTTTTCGCTGAATCCAGCCATTTGTAAAATGTCACACATGCAGAAAAATTTCAGTAAAAGAACAGTGAATAATTACGCAAGAAACTCGATATCATTGAAAAAGATCAAAACATTGATAGCCAAAACTGCAAGGGATGTCAAACACATAGACACATTGCAGAGCATTGCATTGCCAAAGCGGACTGAGAAATTGCGCAAATTGCTAGTCACTAAACTTTTGCAATGTACTCAAACAAACATAAAAGCCATCAAAACAAAGGTCGTTTAATGTTATTTTATAGTCTGGTTAGGGTAATTATTAGAGAACCGACTCATTATACTTTCGAAGTAGCGAATAACTCCCATATCTGTCGTAAAGAAATAATTATTAGAATAAAAAATTATAATATGGTAAGTTCGTGAATGGGAATTCCACGATACTTTTACTCTCTCTCCTTCTCATCCTATAGAATAATCCAGGGGCCTATCAAGCCTAATAAAAGTGAAGCTGTTTTTCATTTTTCTTGTAATATTTCGGCGAACATTATGAAATATGTATTTTCCAATAATACATATTTAGTTAATTCTCTTTAGGAAAAACTTGCCAATAGTCTTCAGTGCCTCTGCTCAAAAACGTATGGAAAAATTAAATTTCGAGAGGCCCCTGGAATAATCACATTTGACCCTTAAAATAGCAGATTTATTTTGGTGTGACCATCCAACCTTCGTGGTCGATACATGGATACATGCTTCATTTAGCTTATTATGAATTATTAACTTACCATTTTCAAGTATTCAAAAAAGTAAAAAAGAATAACTTGGCCTGGTAATCGCAAGAGAAAAGAGTTAGGGGATGGTGGGGTACTTTCACACATGCATTAATTTTGAGAATAAAGATTTTCAGGATGAAATATAATTATTTGAGAATTGTCCTGTACATTGTCAGATAATAAATACTCAAGAGAAACTAACGAAACATAATTGGATGGAAAACTGGCGTGATATGTATCGATAGAAGACCTTCCGGTGATGGCCAGTGGATTTGGAGTCACTTCACAAAGAAAAACACTTCTTCAATCTTGTCCAGAGCTTTCGGTTATGGATATGGACCTTCTTCAGTGGTCGAGTGAATCACATAATATCAAATCTGTACCTAAAAGAAAATTGCTAAAAAAAAAGTTTAAAATCTGTGAAAAAATTTCCCAAAAAACCTTCACAATTGATAACTTGAAAGTGATGATATCTCCCAATCCCACACAAAATAACGATCCTCATAAAGTACAAAAAAAAACATAGCTTAGTCGACCACTGAAGAAGGTCCATACCCAGCACCGAAAGCTCTGGGCAAGATTGAAGAAGTGTTTTTCTTTGTGAAGTAACTTCAAATCCACTGACCATCACCGGAGAGTCTTCTATCCAACGAAACATACAACATCGGCCAAAAGTTTCTTGACACATTTGAAAATGTTACTTAAATGGTAAATTTTCGTATTTGTAAAATTTTAAATGGTCAATATATGCACATAAAATTGATGACAAATAATAAGAAATAAAGTGTGTTATTGTTAATTTATATTTTAGGTCATTTACATCATTTTTTACACAGTAAAAAATCCTTTAACGTCTGATACATTTTTATCATGTAAAGTTAAAATGTAAAAAATGTAAAATTGATTGATACCCATCAAATATCAAGTTCAATTTTTTTTTTTTAATTTTTTACTCAATCAAAGATTGCGCTGTAATCAGTAAAATATTTTGCGGCTTTTTGCTGTAAAGCTTGTCGTCTAAAATTCATGATGAAATTTATTGGCCAATTCAAATTCGATTTTTAATAAAATCTGCACAGAATCCGAGTAAAAACGATCTAAATTGCTAAACGTTTCATTCGAAAGCTATGAGGATTTTATATTTAATTTTAATCGTTTTGTGTTGAAGCTGTGCGCCCTTTATTTGCAATTTTAACCCTTTCGTGTTGAAACTATGAGTGTATTACACACAAGTGAAGCTTAAGTTAAATGATTTTAGCTTAAGTTGTACGGGATTTGAACATAATATTAACCAATATAAACCGTTTTATGCTGAATCAGTGCCGGTTCTATGACTTTAACCATATTTAACTTAAGTAGTGCGAGTTTTATGTACAATTTAATCGTTTTTTACATTGCAATTATTGCAAATGTTGCAAATACACTATATCGCAAGTTCTTTCACATGTCATTATATCAAAGTCTGTTAAAAATAATCTATGTATATTAGTATAATAAATTACTAAAGATTTAGAATTTAAAAATTAATTTTAATTTAGATTTTAAAAATTATTTGATCAAGTCATACTATTTCCCTTTTTGGGAATAATGGAAAAAATTGTATTTTATGTCTCATTGTTTTACATGTTTATTAACAATATCAATTTTGGTTCTGTAATACGTTAAAGGTAAAAAACATCAAAATGTTGAGGATTTAATACAAGCAACATTATGAAATACCTATCTGTATAAGAAGAACGATTACTTAGAAAATAGTAACGTTGTTTTACCACAGAGAGTATGTTTTATGTGTTCAAAATCGTTGACTTACTTCACATCAATAGGTTTTTATAACAAAATTTTGTTCATGGCTTTCTCAAGAATGTTTTCTTAATATTCCTCGTAAGCTATCAATATTGATATTGCTTACAGGAAATGTTTAAAAGATTGAATAATGCTTAATTTTCTTGTTTTACATTTTACATATTATTTTACATTTTTACACATTTTTTATATGTAAAATGAAAAAATATTTTTTACTATGTAAAGGCACAACCCTGACTGTTCCTAACTCTTTCTGCATTATCGACTTTTCTTTGTGTGGGTTCCTGCCACGACTGTTTTCCACTGAAACCAACGCCGAGAAAAGTCGATTGCGTAGAAGCACATGAGAACTATAAAGTGATAAAATCATGTTGTTTTTTCATTGGAATAGGACCACAAGGCGTTCACGTTCACATATCACGCTAAGTAATTTTAATGACGTAAGTTTTACGATTTTTCGACTTTTTCTTTACTCATGAAAGATAGAGGAGTATATCGACAAGGTACCTGTAAAAGTAGATTGTTACTTTATAATTAATTATCTAAAGAAAAACTGAGTTTTTTGCATGATTTCGTGTATTTATTATTTAACCTAAAAATAACATGAATTTCAAGTTAAAGGACGGACAGTGCTCATAAACTACTCCAAGTAATTTGAATGACCTGCTTTTTTTACGTTTTCTTGATGTTTCTTTATAAATGAATAAGAGCAAATTGTAATCATAAACGCAATAGGAAAAACTTTCGTACTGACATCAATTTTTTATCTGTCAAATAACGTAATTTATGCAATTATTTCTAGTAAAAATAGCGTAAAATTTCGGACAAAGTATAGATAGAGCTTTGAGCAACCTGGAAGTCAGTCATATGCCAAAAATGTAAATTTTACGTTTTCTTGACGTCTTTCTTACACAAATATTTCATTGCCTATAATTTGTGAAAATTATATTTGAGTACGACTGATAAATATTTCAATGGTCGATCGAATTTCCTTTTGAGAAAAATTATAATACTCCTCTGACTAAATCTGCCCCGATCTCCCTTAAGATAAAATGGTTTGCAAAAATTTCCCAAATCGATATTCCACCTTGGGGAACATTTTAATTACCAAGACTTTCAATAGCCACTGAATTATCTTTGTAAAAAATCTCTCCAGAACTCTTCAACAATGAATTAAAAGAATTCTGTTGTAATTAATGAGGCATATAAATCTCTGTGGATGCAAAGTTAAAAAAAAAGAAATGTGAGAAAAATGTTTGGGGAAAAAGTCCCCTAAGAAACTCTCAGAAAATGAAGACCAGTTTTCTGTAAACCTGGGGGGGAACCCCCAATAAACAATGAGGGAAAATGGGGAAAATTTTCAAATATTTATCGACCATCTCTTATCACTCTCAGCACAGGGAAAACAGACAGCACAGAGATCATCATTTTCCCAATTATGAAATATATTTTGTTGAAACAGAGAGGGTGAAATACGAGAAAACTTTAAAGTTAATACAAAGTTTCCTATATCAACTTTTTTTTCATCGCCCCAAGAGCCAAACTTTTGTGCTGCATTTTGTGCTTTTCACCCAAAAAGCTCCCTTCAACCATCTGAGAGAGAGAGACTTTTCTCCATTCCTCCCCAAAATGATGGAATTTTCTTCCTTCATCAAAATGTGTTGCAAATGCTAGGGAAAATTTGCATTTTATTGCATGAAATTGAACAGGAGGACAAGTTCTCTGTGAAATTGGCTGAATAAAAAATAAATATTAAACATGCATCGATAAGGAAATTGATTATATTAAAAACTTCCTACTGTGGGGAGGAAGAAAATGCCATGAGGGAGTTTTTTTCTTTCGGGAAACTTATACGAAACAATCTATACTGGAAAATAATTTATTTTGGTAGGAGGAGGAGAAGGAAAAAAGAAATAATTTCCTTTATTAATCTCCTCTTCTGATAAAGACGCTTGAGAGAGATTTTCAACAATTCATCTTGTGAAAAGTTTTAACAAGGATTTTCTCAGATTAACTTAATCCTTTCCTAAGAAACTCTGAGAGTGTCTCAAAAGCGAGAATCATGAATATGTTTTATTAGTCAAATTTAAATAAATTCCACGAAAGACAATCTCTCTCTTCTCCATTATTCATACAAAATGACTGAGATTTTACGAATAAGTAAATTCTTCTGCAAAAGCATCTTTCGGTCATCTCAATTTCATTTCTTTTTGATAAACTTTCTATTTGTAGAGTACAGTGTATTTGTCTTAAAGTACTTCTGAAAGTTTATAGACATTTTGAGAACATCATTGCAATTTAATTCCTCAAACAGTTTTTAGTGGAAAACATGTTTTTGGAGCAATTTTCATTGTAAGTAGTTTTGCGAGCTCAATTGCAAAATCATTCTGAAAATGGTATAGTTTGTAGAGGACTATTGCCACTTTTTGCTAAATTTTAAAAAGTATTCAAATACAGTGTATGCAGTGTTTTTTAGAATAAGTACTTTATAGGGGAAAGCGCTCTACTTTCGGATAACTGAAACTTTGGACAAACCAATTTCTACGCTCATGGATTTGATCCATAGCTCTTTTCAGGAAATTTGAAGCACTACTGGACTACCTATTAAAACACAATATCACAATGGATCAAATTTTTTAAAAAATATCGAAAGATTAATTGCTCGAAACTTGAAACGTCCGAAGATACAGTAGGTGTCAAAAGTTTGTTGCCTCATGTGTGCAAAAAACGATACAAAAAATTACTTTTCAAAATTTTTCTTTTTGCAGGTTAGTTGCCTGTAATCCGTAGATCTTATTTATGTATTTCGAAAAAATTATTTTATTTTATTTCATATAAAAAAATAATTGTTTTTCAAAAGGAGTTCGTTTTTCATGCGTCAAAAGTTTGTTGCCTCATTTGAAAAGTTACTCAAAATGATCAAAAACATGCAACTAACTTAAAATAGAACTGTTACATATTGAGTTTACGTCATTTGAGAGCCAAATGATGGGTTTGGACATTTCCAAAGTTGTCAATGGTAAATACATGTGTATAAAAGTGATGATAAATAACAAGAAATAAACTGTTTTTTGATAATTCATAATTTTGGTTAAATTGGCAAGTTAAAAGGAATTAAAAGATGAAAAATCGTCCAAAGATACTGCCGGTATGAATCTGCGTCATTAATTGTCAAATTTTATGGAAAATCACGAAAGGTTATAGATAAAATATTCAAATATTATAATAATGAGGTACGAGTACATCTGAAAAACGCTACTGGCAGACCTAGGGTATCGACTCAGAGGGTTGATAACAGCATTGTAAGTATCTCTGATATTGACCCAATGATTTCTGCTCCAAAAATTCACAGTCAGTTGATTGCTGAAGGGATACATGTCCTTAATGTTACAAAAACAAGCCCATATTGAAAGAAATTTGCCTCTCAAATGTCATAAAATCAAAATGTAACCGATTTTCATAAAGTTGGTTGCATGTTTTGACCATTTTCAATTAGTTTTTCAAATGAGGCAACAAACTTGATGATCAACCAAAATGATCAACTTTTGGAAAAGAATATTTTTTTTAAATGAAATAAAATTAATTATTTTTTTATAAATATATATAAATAAGATCTACGGATTACAGGCAAATAATTTGCAAAAAGAAAAATTCGAAAAAGTAATTTTTTTCTATCATTTTTTGCAACTAGTTTCCCGGTCATACATGAGGCAACAAACTTTTGACACCTACTGTAGCTAGGCTTCCCCTAATCAAGCATAAACTTTCTCAAACTTTTTCCATTTAAAACCCATTAGAGGAAGGCTTTCAGGCTTCGTACACATTCTGGCTTCGAAATCTTCATATTTTCTCATATTTCTATAATGAATCTGACCGATCTGACCGATCTGACCTAATTGTAACGTATTTTAATAGCCGTCTTAAGTCACACATTTCCTGAATAAATAGAAGCTGCACAGTAAAAAAAAATTAACACTATTATAGTGTGTAATCTTTCACATCACACTACTATTATAGTGTTTTAAATTTGGAAAAAGTGTTTAATTTAAGATTGTTTAATTTAAAGTAGTTGAATTTCAAGTTATTGAATGTAAAAATTGTTGAATTTTCATTTCATTTCGAAGATTTTAATTTTTTTGCCTTTTTAGACATTTGTAATGTTTTTTTCCTATACTGTGAATCCCCCTTTAATGTCAGATGATTACATCTGATGCTCGAATCTTCACGATATACTTATTATGCATATATAAATATTTGATGTTCTATATTACTTTTCCCCATTGAAATGCATCTCTACTGAAGTATATGTCTTAAATGGAAATTCGAAAAATTTTACACAACTTTTGTTTAAAAATTCAACAACTTTCGTTGAAATATACAAAGATTCAGACAATAATAGTGTTAAATCTTGATCATGTGACAATAAATATCATAAAGTTGTGCATTTTTTTTCACACTATAATAATATAAAAAACTATAATCATACTATATTAGTGGTAATTTTTAAAATTTTTTCAACAGTTTTAACTCACAAAACATTGTTGAAAATTTTGTATGACTATAACAGTGAGAAATTTTACACAGATCGCAATTAAATAATTAATTTATCCGATTTCACACTATTAATAATGTTAAAATTTTACACATTTTCAAATTAAACAACATTGTTGACATTTTTTCAACTATAATAGTGGTAATTTTCAATCACGTGACAATAAATTACCAAAATGTTGTGCATTTTTAATCATTTTTAAATTAAACAACTAAAATGATCGATTTTTGCACTATTATAGTAGTAAAATTTTACACATTTTTTAATGTGTAGAAGAGTGTGAGCGAGCCTAATAGCCTTGCCCTACATTCAGAACGATTAGGGGAAAGCGCGCTACCTTCGAACGACTTAAGCTTCGGACAATTGAATTTTTTCTATATGTTCCTTACATTTTTCACAAATAGCTTTTTTCTGAAAAAATTGAGGAATTGGACTAAATATTAAAATATAATATTATACTGGATAAAATTCCTTTATAAGATATTGAAAAAAATGAATTGTTTGAAGCATAAATCGTCGAAGGTAGCACGCTTTTCCCTAGTAAACACCAATGTAAAATATCAATACAGCATTTATAAAATTATTATAAAAGAACATTTAATTAATAAATTGGCATTAATGAGATTATAAACAAAAAAGTGGCGAAATGGAAAACACTCTGAATTGAAAGAGCATGGAGAAAGTATAAATGTTAAAACACGCTTGAATGAACAACTAATTTTTTGACATTATTATAATTACTTTATTCCACTCAGGTTCTTTTTTTCATAATTTTTTGATGTTAAAACAGATTAAACTCATTCATTATGTATACGAAATGGAATTAATTGAAAAATCATTAAAATAAATAGAATAAATAAATATTGTATGAACATTACTCTTTCATCTTTGAATTTTAATACGAGTTAACAAAATATTTAATTATATTTTTCAGTTGTTCGCTTTATTACAAAATTTTGCACGAAAAATTATTTTCACAGAAATGTATAGAGTTTGGAACACTATTATGATGTAATTCCAATATTCATTAGCTTTTTTTCATATTTCTTTAAATAAACTTTCAAAGTTTTAGATGAAATTACTAAAAATAAGCCTCATATAAGTTTAAATATGTTAAATCATATAAACAAGTCATTTATTTCAATTTTTGTTCTTGGGTTTTTCTCGTTCAACGATTGTAAAATTATCATTTAGAAAACATTCCAAGTGGCATGTGGCATTTTATCTACAAATAATGTAAGCATCAAATATGTGCAATATATTTACATACCATACACCGAGAAAAATTTGGATGGTATTTTCTACAAATCGTGTCTTTAAATTCTACTGCCTCAAAAGATAGTAGAAAATACCATCCTCCATAGATACTTTCCTTTAGAATCTACCATCTTGACATTTTAAAATTTACTATCCTATGGATAGTAAATTCTAACAGCCGGATGGTAAAATCTACTATCCTCCTTTAGATTTTACATTGACCTCTCTTAGATTCTAATATCCGGGAAGTAAATTTTACTGGCCGCATATTTGATGTTAAAATTTAACTGGAAGACAGTAAATTTTAACGGAGGATAGTAATTTGGATTGAAATTACTATCCAAGCCAATAAAATTTGCCATCCTACTGTTAGAATGTCATTTTGGAATATCGTGGGTGCCGATGCAACGGTTCCCGATATGCTTTGAATACATTATAGCAATTCGTGGCGCAGCTGGAAGATGCTGGACTGTCATCACAAAGGTCGCGTGTTCAAATCTCGGCTGAGTCGTCAATGTTGGAAAAAGATTTTCACACATCAAAATGGCTTGAAATACAGAGAATGTCATCCAGGAAGGGCCCCAAGCCCTCAAACAATGGCCAAAAATGAATGAAAATAAGGAAAAATTAATTTTTCCGACATTTTTCATTCTAATATCCGGCTAGTAAAATTTACTATCCTGCCAGTAAAATTTACCATCCGGATAGTAAAATCTAATATCCGGGGATATTAGAATTTACCATCCGGCTATTAGAATTTACTATCCATGCAATAGATTCTACAATTTTTGACAGTCCAATTTAATATCGCGTTTGCTGGGTGACTTTTTTACTATCCGGCCATTAGAATTTTGTATGGAGGATGGTAAATTTTACCATCCACATTTTTCTCGGTGTAGTCATCAAACGAATAACTTAAGGGGGTTCCCCAATTTGAAGACGAAGAATTATCTGATTTCACGAATATTCTTATTTATTTATTTTTTTTTTTTGAAAGACAAAAAAATGAGATAGCACCTCCTTGAAATTTTCGGTATATCCCGTCTGACAAATTAATTTTTTTAAATACATAAATAATAATTTAACATAAACAATAATTTATTTATATTTGCACAAATATTTGGCGTATGATCTAACATTAATAGGTCAATTATTCCATAAATAAATACGAATCAGTGACAATTTTATAGAAATTCACCATTAAAACATTCAAATATTGACCACCAGTCGACACTGAGAGAAATTCGAAAAAGTTAAAATAATATTCCGGAAATGTTAATTTTTCCCTGCAGTATTGATCCGAAATCGGTGTAAATATTATGCTTTTTAGGTGTATTAGGAGTTAAAGTTACCCTTTTTCATGTTAATTTTACATTTAAAAGGGTGAAAAATTACCATTAAAAATGTTGATATATTTTTACACCTAAAAGTGTTAAAGTTCTGAGGAAAGAAAGTTAATCGCACCCTCTTTTTTTTCCCAGTGGAGTCGAGGAACCGGTCGACTCGAGGGCACATTACCTTATTTACGATTTACAAACATTTCGTAAGTTTCCAATAGAAATTCACAAACATTTACGAACATTACAAACAATTTTACTAAAATTGTTTTTCTTTGTAAATAACCGACATTTCCACCTGTTTATGGTAAAGCTCCCTTAAGGTGTCTGTCTTGAAACTTTGAAATTTTTATTCTCAATCAAACTACCATGTAGTTTATCACTTCAATGGGAAAGAAATAAGGAGTAATTTGCAAATATGTGGTACCACAGCCCTATATAGCTTCTCCTGTGTGAGCTTTTGCTCGTAGGAGCAACACCCCCACAAAAAAGGGAGACGGTTATTGTTCGTGGGAAGAAAATAAGTGTAAAAGGAGAAAACTCAATTATTCAATATGCCCATCATTACTCATTTTTGTCACGTTCTGCCTTTTAGATCTCGCCTTTCTTCCTCAGCAAAAGTCCTCACTCATCTTCTTCTCCTTCAGAATTTTCCCCGCTTTTCCACACACAATATTCCGTGAGACAATGAGTATGTTTCTTCAGGGAACAACCATCTCATATGACACGAATATGCCACCCATCCTCCACAAAAAAAACGAAGGGAAAACTTGGAACTAAGAGAGAAAAATTCATATGGGATATTTCTTATGTAATTTACTTTAAGACTCTCTCTGCCAGGCGTCAGAGGAGGAAAAATCCCCGTAATATGGGGAAGAAAAGTGAGAAAAATTGTAGCTGATAAAGCTATTTGGGTGTTGTTTTGTGGTGAGAAAAAGGTGACATATGAAGGAATAAAATAGATGATGTATTTACTTTTCCTGGCGGGCATCTCACATCATTTTTACTTGGCTTCAGGCCAGGAATATTATGTCTTTTGCACTAGAAAAATCCCTCTGTGATTCACTTTTCAATCTCAATTTTTTTTTGCACTGCACCAATCGACCTGTTTTTCCATCAAGGTAATTGATTTTTTCTCCACTAACACTACCTCATTTCAATTTGTGTCCATTTTCCCAAATTTATTTATTTTCTGCTTTGAGCAATTTTTTTTTCAGTTTATGCTCCAGAATAGAATGAGTTTACCATTCACAAATTCACACCACACAAAAGTTTATAATCAAACTGAATGCTGATGCATCTGCATTGAATTATTTTCAATATTTGCTTTGCATCATGCAGCAATAGGTAGATTTTAGTGGTATTAAAAAGCATTTTCGATATCCTAAAAATACCGCAGATATCAAAGGGGATTATTTGATTGAAGGTGAAAACTGCAGGCAATGTTTAGGTTTCGGATACACAACAGAGCACTGTAGCATGCTAGCGTGCTGTGAAAAAAATGCGCAAAATTGCGTCATAAGTCTGTACCATGTTCAACTTTAAAGTATCAAAAAATATCCAAAAGAACAATCTATCTTGAGGCATTAAATATTTCTCAAGTGCTATCCATGCTTAAATTGCAAAGTTTTCCATGGAATTACTGTAACATCCTAACTTCAATATCAGAAAGCCCCATTGTAGAGAATCCTTGGATGTATAGATCTTCCAGGGGGACTCTCAAGAATTACGAACTTTTGTGAAAGAACTTCCTTAGAACACCCTCGTAGTTCTCAGGTGCATTTCTTCGCACTCACTCAAAACTTGCCCACAATCAACATCGAGGGTGGTTCAAATAGGGGCTTTTGGAAAAAAAAACAGGCAAAGAAAAATTCGCGAATTGCTCGAATTTTGATCGTTCTGATTTTCCATTGGCCAATAAATTATACGGTATGTCTTCTAATTTTTGAACAAAATTAAACTGCTGTGACCAAGTACGGAAATTCAGTGACAGTATCACAATGTCATATGACAAATGAAAATTTTTTTGTTTGGTAAATTCGGAAGAAGTAATCTTAAATCTGATTGATGTCAGCCACTGAAAACTTCTTTGAGATTCTTAGAGTAGCCATTCGATGCTTACTGGGTTTCAATGATGCCTTGCTTATGAATTTACCACAAAAATTTATCATATGACATTGTCATAATTTTACAAAATTTCCCTACAGGTGTAGTCGGATCAGGGACTTCAAGACCTTTCAATTAAATCCAATTTTAATCAAATCGGTCGAGAAATAATCCTTTTGGAGTGGTTTGAATTTCAATTTGGAAAAAAAATCAAGAAGAAGAATAGAAGCTTTAGGAAATTGCATCTGGAAACTCCCGTAACTCCTTATGGCATTTTGGACATCAAGAAAGCATCTGCCAAATTATATTTTGACGTTTAATGATCCTTATTATTCAAGGATTAAACCTAATTACGTGTAACTAAAATTAGGATTACAAAAAGTGAAAACCAAAAGGCTTAGCGTATATATTCCTTCTGGAGTGGATTATATGGAAAATATCAGTTAAGTTCAAAAAATTTGAACAACATTCCATGGAAATCTAGCGTCACTTTCTAGTGGAAGTCCATGGCAAGTTTAAATGGAAAATTACACGTGAAATGCCCGCGGATTCCACTGGAATTTTCCATGGAATATTCAAAAAAAATTCCTATGGATTTTCCATGGATTTTACTGCAACACGCCCCCTTTTTGTAGGAATATTCCTGCTTATTTCCTGTGAAAAATCCAAGGAATAATTCCACGGAAAATTCCACTACCTTTCAATACAGTTTTCTAAGAAAATTCCACATGTTTGTTTCTTCGCTTTACTGCTAGAAAATGTTTGTGGCGCTACAAAATAGATTAATTATTTTGCTCGCAAATTTTATGCAAAGATCTTAGTGATTTCTGCGTTACCTATAATATTTATTAATAATGCGACGCTGCGTTTCGTGTAGATCATAGTGAAGTGATAACATTAAACAGACTGCGGACCTAAAATACGTGTTTTTATTTTATGAAATGTATTTTTTTAGGAAAATAATTTTTTGTACGATATCTTTTTCTTATCTAAAGTGTAAATTCGTTATCGCTGATTTAATAAAACATATCAAAATCCTCGTGAAATTTACTAGTTTTTTAATATAGGGAAATGGAAATATGAGATGCATGTGACAGCTTCATTTGTTCTCCATTTTCTATGGTGGAAAAATCCATTTTCATTCCACGTGAATTTCCTGGGAAATATTCCACGCAAAAAAATCACTATAAATCCATGGGAATTTCCTTGGAAATACACTATGGAGAATTTCCGTGGAATTTACCAAGGAAAAATTATGGAAAATTCCGAGGAATTTTTCCTTCTTATTCCTTATTTTGCTTTCTTTTGCTATGTGGGGTAGTTTTGTGGAATTTCACGACGGCTGAACGTTTGATGAACTTGCTCACTTTTGTATAAATCGTCTCTCTGATATACCTTCAAATCGGTACAGAAAAAACCTCAACCGTAGAGGGCTCTCATATCGGGAAGGATATTACTGATCGAGGGAAATATCAACCTCTCCATAAAGCTTCTTCTTCTTCACTTCATAGTTTATCCCTGTTCGGAATTCCCCTGTATGATTGCCTCATGAAAAAGCCCGTAGGTCCGTCGCAGGACCCATCTCACAAAGACCAGCAGTTTCCTTTCATTTGTATGGATCAACTATTTTTAGTATGTGGATACTATTTCCAGACTATACAATGACTGCATTCTGGCTTCAGTATGGTTCTCTATATTTTGATCTTTGTTTTGATCTCAATGTCAATGTTGATTCTGGATTGGCTGAAACCAATCTGAACCTGATAGAGTCATTGAGGAATATCAGGAACTAAAATTAACTATCTCCCAATTAAATAAATAAACAAATGGAAAATTTAATATTCAAAAACCACATGTTTTCTTCCAATAGCAATGCTATCACTTTGAGTTCGAGCAATAACAATGTAAAGATGGTGTGGGAAAATTGTTTAGGAGAATGTGAAAATGATTCCAAGTGGAGACATTTCCAGTGTCCCCAGGAATTTATTGGTTTAAGGAAAAGTCTGTAAATTTCCTTTGAGATTGAAGCAGAAATTCCTATTATGATTTGGCGTAGGTAAGGTAAGACGACTTGTTAGATATTATTGGTCAATTGCAGACAGTAAGCGAAATTACTTAGAATTAAAAAGGAGAATCTACACCTACACGCTATTGGGCACGAAATCTGTGCTTGAAGTTTCGTGAAAATCTTAAAGTTTGTTTAATGTTTTATAAAGTTAAATTGTTTTCTTTAATCTACTGATACTTCATGATACAAGTTCTCAAAGTGCCAATAGGTGTTCTTTAAACCTTCCTTTTGAATTTGAAAGAGGCAGACTCTACAAATAATTGCTGTAGTGTTTCGCCACTTGCGCAATTTTTCAGCATGTTCTCATGCTGCAATTGTTTATTATATGCCCCTGCTTCGGACATCTACAGCAGTTCAAAGATCAATCAAAGAAGTGCGAAGCATCTTATCATAGAACATCTTTCTCTATCAAATGGACAAAAATGTATTGTATAGATACATCTAAACATCCTCAGATCAGTTAAGATAGTAGTGCAATGATGAAATCGACAACTCAGAATATAAGTTGAAAAACTCGATTTTTACAAAAATCATTTTATTCGCTTTTTGGATACTTTTATACCCTCTACCTTCCCTGTGAATATTATACTTGAAAGATAATTATTTTCAAAGTTATAGAGATCTTAAATCTTGAAACTCCTATACATGTAAAATCTCAGCTTCAAATCGCTCTCCTGTAACATTTTCCTACTGCGAGTTGTTCGTTTCTCATTCTGAGCGATCGAAATATAATCTACGACAGCATTTTTGTAAATTCACATTCTCAATCCACATTTTACAAGGTATTCCTGGCAAACGTTTGCATAAATCTGCACTTTTAATTTTTGAATGTTGATTCAGCAAACATAATTCCACGTAAAACTAATCAAAATTCCATTAGGAATTAAATATTTTAATTGCCATTCATAAGCTCCATGAGACAGCCCTTGTCAGCACAATTAGATAACATTGGGATTTGAATTCCCCAAAGGGTAAAATTCAACCCTTAATTAATAGCCTAATGACAAATATTGTGATTAGCAGAGATGTTAATATTTGCATAAATGCATCTCATATCTACAATGTTGGTATTTTATAGCACAATTGTTGCTTATTAGATGCGAATTCCCAACAACGTGCCTCAAGGAAACACCCTTTGGGAAGACAACTACCTAACATCTTTCCCCAAATTTATGTCTTTCCAGGCATTTCTGCATCTCCCCAAGAATTTCACACAATCCTCCAGTCTTGGTGAAAGTTCAAAATTCCTCAGAATGTTGAATTCTCAATAGAGTTGTGGATGCAATTTTGTATTTGAATTATATTGCAGGCAGACAGTATTCACTTTGCTCTAAACTTATTTAACAAAATTTTCATGTACCATAAGGTGAATAAGAAGCTTGAGAGATGCATTCAAGAATCATGGTTAAATACCCACAAAAAAACCCTCCTTTGAACTGTAGCAAAAATCTTATGAAAATTAAGCACTTCTGTCTAATTTTCAATAAAATTCAAAATAATTTAATTAATGCACTCTGCACTAATGAACTTTCCAAACAACTTAAGCGAACGTACTTGAATATGCATAACATTTGACTGATTAATATTACATTTGCTTATTGAGCTCTTAAGAATGTTTACGCTTTCTCTCTCTCTCTCAATTTAAGCACGTTCTAAGGAAATTGTCTCTAAAAGCTCTGTCATTTAATTACTTGTAATATCGTGGATTGATTAAATGTTTAAGTGTTTCAAGAAGGTATTTGAGTAAGTTTCTCTTAAAAATTTAAAGGCAAACTAAAAGAATATATATTTGTAGTAGGATTGTTGAGCCTAGAGGAGTTAGAGGGATAAAGCCCATCCTAACGAAGACTCTTCCAAGCCAACGGTAGCAATACCAATCACTGTTCAGCTGGGGTAGTAACTTTGAGGGGTTCTATAACGGCGGCTGTCTTCAAGTTACGATATAGCTATAGTTCCGCAAGATGGGGTTGTGAGTACTCGACGAGTTATTCCGAAGGCACAATCGTGCTCACTCCCTGAGACAAGCGCTAAAAGATGCTCCAGCATGTTCTGGTGTGAGACCCGTGACAATCTTGCTACATAGGGTAGAGTCAGCCCTTTTCGCCATGTAAGCACTTTTCGCCAACTAATATAAAACAACTAATTTAAGGCATTTAAGAATAAGTAGCATTATAACACTCATAATATGTTCTGTTCTAATATCCCAATACGTTATTACGTCTCTTAATTAATTGAAATTCGTTTTAAAACAGGTGGCGAAAAGTACTGAAACGAGCATAATTGGGGAAAATGCATATTTTCCAAAGAGATTCTCTAAAATTCTCGAGACGTATCCTAGATATATAGATAGATATTGCTTCAAAGTATCTTTATACAAAAATTCATTTTAGTCTGACAAAAATATCACACCTTACGAGGCCCCTAAAGCTTAATGGTGGCGAAAAGTACTGACTCTACCCTAGTGATAATTATGATCCATAATGAAGAGAGCGAGGACAAGTACCACAATCGCAAAGAAAGTGGAATCCTTCGAGCAATTTAAATACTAAAAGTCGTTGATAATTTTAAAAAATAACATGGACTATAGTGCGACCCAAGTGTCAAATCTGGAACCTAATATGGCCTATAGCGAGGCTCTACTGTAGAAACAAGCGAAATCAAGATCTAACATTCATTATATATGTATCAATAGGTGTTCCTTTCACCCTAAAGCAGCCGAACATACTCATTGCTCAAAAATTGAAAGGACAAACAATGCCGAATTTATCCCTATTATTTATGAGTGTCGCATTGAAGTTTAAAGCAAGTCGTAGTCTCAAATTTTAAGTTACATTGTTGACCAAACAAGAAGTAATCTTAGTTGAGGGTTTATGAAGTAGAAAACCCCTTTGATTTTCTTTCGAAAAGTGATGCAGCTACGAGTGGCAACAACAACCTTCAAGAGCCACAAATCACATGAAGGAGCATGTTGAACCACAATGAGAAACCAATTTTTCCCTCATCATAAATCCTCTTCCAGTGATCTTCCAAGTCCCTCCCTGTGTTTCCTCTGCAAACCCTCTATTTATTGCCTTTTCTGAGCTTTCGTTTTTTCCTCCTTGACGGGTACTTGAGCATGGAATGAAGCTTGCAGCTATACTGAGAGTCCCTTTGAAAGTGAAACATCTTGCAAGTAAATAAATAAATTGTTCAAGACTTGCATTTGGAGAATGTAGTGTTCCCACAATATACTGACAATTTTCGCAAAGCTTTCAAAATTTGCGCAATTTTTCAGTATGTTTTTTCATGTTACAATTGTCTGCTGTATGCCCATACTTCGAACATCTGTAGCAGTTTTAGCAAGAAATATTTCTCCCATGCAATTTTGCTGGAAATCATCATTCCTAACACCACCAGTCTCTCAGTTTAATTTATGACTATTTTTCTTAGCTCCTTCGAGATGTTTTACGACTTTTTCTCCCACTTGCATCAATGTTGTGCAGAGTGAGTGCACAAAAAAGTACATACAATGTCTCTGTTGGTGCTCCTTATAGTGCAGAGGCGTGACTTTCGGGTATGGTTGCTGGGTGGAATACCCATCCTACCCCAGTATCCAACCAGTTCTACACATCGATGTCATTTCAATTTCCGCAACCGCAAGGCCCGTATCAAAATGCCAATCGGGATGTGCGCGTGTTTTGGGAGAAAATTATTCTAAGGAAAACAATATTGAAATTCAGAAGATGTTACCCCGAAGAGATGGAGTTTTCACAGGGACAGCATATACCCCCCAAAATTGCCAGACTAATGGGATGAATGTGTTTTTGAGGAAAATGGGCTGTGGATTCCAGCTTGAAAGACCCAAAATTCTGCAGATTTATTTACTTAACATTTTACTTTATTCGTACACTCGGAAAAAAGTATTTTGCAATGCGAACTCAATATAAGTAATCATTAAATTAATGACAGCAGAAAATTAAACACAAATGAAATTACAATTAGCACTTTGTGCTTCATTTTAGAACAGTATGCTAATATGTGTCACATATGAATTTCAACAAGCACATCGTTGTTAAGTATTATACTACTTTTGGCCATTTACACCATTACCTCGAATGTAGGAAAGTAATCAAGTCACTTCGATACATTTTCTGTGTTTTGGGAAATTTTTAGTTTCGTCCTTTGGGACAAAGCGGAATTTTCTATGTTTTGGGAAGTTATCAGTATGGCCTGTAGGGGGCAAAGGGAAATTTTCCGTGTTTTGGGAAATTTATAGTTTCATCCTTTAGCGCAAAGGGAAATTTTCCGTGTTTTGGGAATATTTTTATTTTCGTCCTTTAGGCCAAAGGGAAATTTTCTGTGTTTTGGAAAATTTTTAGTTTCGCCATTAGAGGCAAAGGGAAATTTCCTGTGTCTTGGGAATGTTTTTTAGTTTCGTCCTTTGGGGCAAAAGGAAATTGTCTGAGAAAAGTAAAATTTTTGGAAAGTTATAAAATATACTTGTGCAAAATTAGTCACACACAAAATTTCCGATAATTGTGCAAAATGCATAAAAGACAAAATTTCCAAAGACAAAGTTTCCAAAAAACAAAAATTACCGAAGACAAAGATTCCAAAGACAAACTGGGAAAAACAAAATGGAAAAAACGAAGATTCCCGATCCCATCACTTTTATATTACTATTGAATTTACAAGATTTTATAACAAAAAATATAAGCTGTAGGAAAATAAGCACGCCCGTGCTTAATATTAGAACAGCATGCTAATATTCGTCACACACGCATATATATTAGCGCATCATGCTGTTATACTACTATGCTACTGTTCAATATACCAGACGTTACCACATATACTTATGGGCTTATGAAAGTAACCACGTCCGTGCTTATTACTAGAAAGACATGCTAATATTTGTCATACACGAATTCCTCCCAGTGCATCTTGCTTATTATACTTTTATTTACTTAAGCACATACACTTATTGACTGTAGGAAAATGTCTATGTCTGTTCTTAATATTAGAACGGCATGCTAATATTTGTCACACGCATATAGAATAGCACGTTATGCTCTTAAGTTATTTGATTCCATTTCGAAAACAGATAATCAATCAATTTAAATTCAGCACGTCATTCTAATATTAACAATCTTTCATTCTGAATATAAGAAATATGGAACAATTTCAAAATTCGCGGATAGATCTTTTGGAGAGCTTTGCTCGTCAATGAAACTTTGAGGTAGTTTAGGATGCTTCGAAAGGAAGAAGAGGTGAAGTATTCAGGACGTGTGTCGTAAAATTTTATTCCAAAGTCGGGACTTTTTTTCAAGTTGAACACAAAGAAGATGCCTTAGGGTAGCTCTTAGGCACTCTGTGGGACACACCTTTTGACTGTTGTTGAAATAACAATAAAAATATGGTAAAGAATCGTTCCAATGGCCCAAATTCAACAACATCCCTTTTGCATTTTGAAAATGGAAGGAAGAAGAAAGTGAAAGAGGAGGAAAAAAAAGGAAAACCCAGAAAAGCTGACTAAAGGGGTATCGTGTTAATTTCCAAGACTTTCATAATGATTTTCCTCTGGCATTGTGTAAAATTCGTGACTTGACTCTTTGAGATGGTATGGCTATTTAATTGATTTAATTAAAAAGTTGAAGCTTTTCAATTGATACCTATGGTGTTCGATTGTGTAGAAAGGCTAAGATTAGCCCCAGGCTGTCCCATGGAAAATGGTAGAATATAAAGTTTTAACTTTAAATCCTTATTAGAACTTTATCTTATGGGATTGAGAATAATCCCAGTGAGTTGGATAATGTTGTTCCTTTCACAGTCTTTAATGGACAATTATAACAAATTGTCTGTTGAAACTGAAAGCTTTTGAAGAATATTAATGATCAATGTCCTTGTGAAACTGATTAATGGGGAAATGATATTAAATCATGAATTGCCACAAATCTAATTAATCAGCCAAAAATTTGATAAGTTGAGCTTGTGACTTGATTTCATTTCATCAATTTCTCCTCGGGAATTTTCAATGACCCACGAAAACTTGCCATCAGTGAAAGTCTTTTCAGAAATTCCGCGAAAGTCTCATGATGATAATTTTGCGTTGGTGGGAAAAAGTCTATATAGGGGGTCCCTGCAACACGTTCAAATTTAATAAAATAAAATTGGTAAGCAATTGGCGAGCTTTCTCCAGCATTTCACCCTCATTTCCACCCTCCGTTCATTTACATTCTGGCAAAATTTTCCCATTACAGCACAACATAAGCATAAATGTTTATCATCCACCCACCCATTTGCCTAATTCACCCACAAATGGACCAAAAGAACAAAAAGACAAGATGTACACCAGAGGAAAAATGTTGATGGGTGGGCTGAAGAAACCAATAAAGTAAAACTTTGGAATAATAGAAAATTCAGCAAGTTTACTTTTATTTTCAACCCCCGAAGCTCATCTGGGGTACGTGAAGATGGAAAATCCTGAAATGGAAAATTCATTGGCTACGTTTATACGCTAATTAAACTCAGATTGAAACGGTTCTTGGATTAAATTTTAGTCCAATGAATAGTTTGGAAAACAATTAATATTTAAGGTCATTTTTAAGACCTGAGAGACGTTATTCATTAATTCGGTCAAAGTTTGTTCTAGTTTGAATAATCTATACACAGATGTCTCCCATATCCGGCTGACAGGGGTACAAAATGATATTTGGGTTTTTTGAATCTGGTTAACGTTTTTTTTTTTCTATTTTGCACTGTGTGAATTTATTTTCTGACGAAAAACAACAGAATTTTCTTTGTGGTGCGCTTATGCTTCGTTTTGTACCACAATTAAGCATCAAAGGCTTTGATAAAGTGAATATCACATTTTATTTCATGCTGGACAAGCTGGACAATTAGTAAAAAAAAGTTTGAATTAATCAACCGCCAGTGTTTGGCAGCTGTCAGCCGGATATCTAAGTGCCGGATACCGGAGAGATCTGTATAGGAAACTTTTTTGCCAGTTGGTCATGTTCCTGGTAAACTAGAACAGTGAAACATCCTAAATCAGAACCTGATCCAAATACAATTTTTAATAAGCTTTTTCTTAATGTTGTACTAGGTTTATTAAAAGCCCCTACACTGAATGTACCTGCACTGCTGTAGTTGGAAACGTCAAAATTCTGTCAAAATGCAATTTTTCGCGAAAATTATTCCTAATCTGTAGAGGTTTTAATAGTGTTTACACAGAAGCGAATCTGACAGTTCTGACAGAATCTGACGTTTCTGCCTACAAGGATAGTGGAAATTTTCTTTAAAAAAGCGTTTTTTAAAGAAATTGCTCATAGTGTGTAGGTAGAGGCCTTTAATGTGGAAATATTTTTCTTCAAAAATTCATTCAACAATTTGTAATTATTCTTTCAAATATTTTTGAAATAATTTTTGATGAAATCACCTTATTGTAGACACCTTAAAGTAAAAAAATTTAAGTAGTTTTAATCAGTAGCAGTGAGTGGCTAACCCCGATTCTCTTTTAAGACTGTCCTCCATTCCAGAAGTAGTTCACAAAAATCACGCAATAGAGACAAAAAATTAAGTCATGATGATGTTTTTTGAATGTCAGTAAAGTTACTTCAACAGAATGCCCAAACCTTTACTACTTTGGCAGCTGTCAAAGCAGCTTTCAAAGAATAATCATGCCAGTGGAATTGTTTACATAAATGCTGTGGTTTGGTACCTTCGGAATGAAGAGGAACAATTAATTAATATAATTAATTAAATTCCTGAATAATCAGTAACCAGTCAAGAACTTATCTGGTTACGTTCGTGAATTACCTCTCAGGGGTAGAATTAGACAGTGGGCTTTTCTAGTTTGCCTTACAATGTACATTGAGCAAAGTATTATTTTTTAAAGTAGGAATACATCCTCATATTCTCTAAATAATTACAAGTGAGACTATTCTAATGGAAACTGAAATGGGAAAATTTCTCTACTAAACATATTTTTAGAACTTTTTTGCTATCAAGTATTTCTGCATTAGCGATTTTACTTTGTATTTGTATTGTCGCAACGAAGAAAGAAGTGTTCCCAACAGCTTCAAGTGTCTCAAAAGGGAAATAGGGAAATTCTGTACCGATATGACAATGTCATATGGCAAATGTTCGTAGTATATTCGAGAACAGGATAACACTAAAGTCCAGTGAGCATCGAATAATCATTCCAAGGGGTTCTATGAAACTCTTAGTGCCTAATATGAATCTGATTACCACATAAATATATTTAAAGTTACTACCAGAACTTCACCGAAGACCAGAAGTCAATATCTCTTACCGTTTGGCAGCCAGGATGGAAACAAGTTGAAAAAAACACAATTGTTAAAACCAGGGGCATGACATTTCCTATGTTTCCCATATGTTTCTGGCGAGCCGAAAAAACTTTTGAGTATATTAGCTGTTTTCTGTCCTTGTAGAATGAATTAGCAAAAAATACTAATACAAGATAAAAGCCAATTTAATAACGAAGAGGCAACCGAAAACCTTAAATTGGCAAGGTACGTAGTTTTGGAGATATCTTGTGAAATGTGTACGAAAACAGGGAAAATTTTACACTGAAACCGGTCTCATCCTTCATAGCTAATGTGGCCCCCCTGGTTAAAACTGCTCTCTCGTGGAGTTCCAGAAGTTAAAATGTTCATTTTAAATTTGAATAGCACCAAAATTCAGAATCACTAAATGAATACAAAATAAACCGATTAGCATATAAACATATCCCATGGGCTGGGATTTTCTACTCACGTGCAAATTGACTCGTGATGATGCCTACAATGGACTCCTTTTGCCTTTTTGCTGAAGTGGAAGAATTAAGCACAGATTGGAGATTTGTTTTTGCTATTTTTTTTTTGACAAATGACTGATCATTTTCAACCATTTTCTCGCAACAGAAACAAATCCAAGGAAAAAAGCACCAAATGAAATTCTCCAAATTGTTTCAGGGATATGTTGGGAAAAGCTTACATTGTAATTCAACTTTGAAAGATTTACTCTCAATCGATGAACATTCTTTGGAAATTTTTCAAACAATTCACCTTTAGCGATTTTTTTTCCTCAGTAAATTCCTTTTCGATAAATGCACCCTCAAAAGTTTCCGTTGAAGTTTTCTCATTGCATAAACTTTGTTGGAACTTTTAGAGATAAAATTGCAAGAAGAAAAATTATTTAAGTGATCAAACTTAATCATCTTCGAGAAATATTTGCCATAGGTGCATTTTTTTATTATCCCGGGTGGACTATAAAGCTATTTCAAGTATGACTTTGGTAACCACTATTTGTCAGTTATTGTATTAAAATAATTGAAAGTTTTTGTAAGGATTTGTAGCTGAGACCGCTAGACTCGTTTGAGTCCATTCTCCCAGCAGTCAATGTAGTGCTTACTGATGTAATATCTAGAATGACATTTTTAATGATTTGGCTGCATTCCGCTGTGTGGCGCTAATTGATACCTTGCCTCTGTTGCAAGTCCGCTATTTCAGGTTATGTTTAATAATAATTCATTTTATTTTTCATTTTCCATTGTTGTCGGGCTTCCGAACTGAAAGATTCTGAATTGTCAGTCAGCGCCCCAGCTCTGTACCTCCATCCGAACACTTCCAGGCCATGTTACCGACTGACTGATAGTGTCTCCTGTCAGCCAATCCCCCACACGGCGGGCAACAGAACTTTGAAAAATAGAAATATGAATTTCCCGCGAACAGGGACGGAAATTCAGCAGCCGGGCTCTATTTTGCTATCAGGACGAAAATCTCGACTCACTAAATACATTATTTAGTATTTTACTCATTTATGTTATCGAAATAAAGTCAATGCGTAAATTAGATTAACTTAGTACGAATATCCATTGTCTGTCGGGATATGGGAATTTAAAAGCTCTGAGAAATCCACAACAACAATAGACGATTTGGGATGGATTTGGAAGGATTTCCGCGGGAAAATTTACATCCGACGATGAAGAATGGGTTTCTGGGGAGTACCACAGAGAAGCTGCAAATTCATTTTCGCAACATTCTCTCGGAATTTCGAAGGATTGAGCAGCTATTTTCCTCCAGAATGGTCTCAACTAACGCAAATTTAATGTCCGCTTGGGAATTTTCTCTGGGTAGCCCCAGAGAATCCCAAAAAGATCCCTATACCTCTTCCCATTTATGGGTTACGAGTTCACCAAAGGAGAGAGAGAGAGATGGGAGCTTTAGAAGTATTATTTGTGACCCAGAACAACCCCATCGATGAGCTTTGAGGCGAGCTTATCGAATATATTGCTGGTGGTTAGACAATAAAGATTTTCATCCTGTTCACAGCAAACTTTCCCACAAATGCATTTGCCAACCTAGTACAGAGGTCTGCAAAATTAACCACTTCCTTATATGCATCCCCAAGAATTTCTAGAGAAAATCCCACACAGAGAGATTTATGAAAGCAATTTTCGATACCATGCTATACACAATACATCTTGGCACGTAGCACATTGAAGGACCTAGGATGGGTATCTCACACTCTGCCACCCAGTCAAAATCTTCCCAGGAATATCTCTCAACTTCAGATAACTTAGGGAAGGTCCAAGAGAATTTCTAATGTATGCTCTTTAAAGTCTCCTCTACCTCAATTACTCTCATCTTTTGAATAAGTTTTCAATGAATGACCATCGTTTATCATTAATGATAACAATTGATTTTCCATTATTACAACCTTCGGGATAAGTAAAGAGAAAAGCTTTTAGAATCAGTTATAGTACATTTATTAAATAAATCACACACCCTTTGCACCCTTTTATCCCTTTCAAAAATCCTGTAGAGAGTAAATGGACGTGGCTTACTCCAAATGGTGCATTATTTAAGTCTCTCCCACAATTTAATTTTTAGGTGTAGCTTTAACTTTTGAGATGTAGCCGGTGTAGCCTAATACATAGACAGTACTTATTTGAAAGTTTTAACAGGAGAAGGTGTGTCTTAATAAAAAGGGGCGAAAAAGCGTCCCAGGCTTTAAAAAGGGCTCTTTCGCATCATTTACTGTTTACCGGTTCTCAACCGATTTGAACCGACTCATAAATCATTCAAAAGCACGCCCAAAATGCTTTTAAAGGCAATGGAATAGATATCAATTTATTACCGGCTCGAAACATTGCTCAAAATACACCTCAGGGATTATTGAATTACGAATAAAACTTTGTAATCGGTTATAAACGGTTCATAACCGATTACATAAGGGAAAGATGCACGAGATCTACAAGATGACGTGGTCGTCATATTGATTTGACGTTTCTGTCCGCCATTTTGAATAACTGTCAAAACTTAAAACTTATCCTATTGGGCTGAAATTTTAGTATGTTGTAGCTCATGTAAATACCTTTTCATAATGTATCTTTGTTCCGAATGAGGCCAAGGAATAACATCAGAGGCGTGCAAGAACCGTTGAAACTGAATAAACGTCAAAAGAAACATGTACATCAATGGTCAAAACGCTAACACAACAAACTTATTTTGACGTTTATTCGGTTTCAACGGTTTTTGCACACCTCTGAATTACATAAAAACAGAGGTTAAAAGTTCAAAATTTTGAAATATTTATATTTTGGCGATCTTTATTTTCTAATTCTGAATTTTAAAATCTGAACGAAATGCCTCAGCAACCATTAAAAATACTCTTACATAATTAAAAAAAATAAACGAAAAGTGCATTTTTTTATTTTTTCATCTTTGCAAAAACAGTTTTTCAAATACTCAAATAATACGCTGTTATAAACAAAAACATTACTTTCCTTCTTGTTTGTTTGTTAGATCTCATCGCCTAACGATAGTGCTGTCTTTTTTGTGATGGTTTCGATAAAAGAAGCTCTCCGTAATTCATGAAAGTGTCAAAATTTTGAACTCGAAGCCCATGTGTCCAGACAATCGCTTGACGTAGGTCAGATTTTATATATGTTCTGAAAAGGCCTTGACATCAGCTAGAACATACTAAAATTTCAGCTCAATCAGATGAGATTGTAGTAGAATTATTGAAAGTCTCACGAACAGCAGAGTGCAAAGTCACCCCCAATGACGGAAATCTATAAAACATATCCAAAAATGAAATAAATCGCACAGCACGTTTTCGAGCAATCACGAATAATTTTTGTTACATAATAACTGAACTTTGTTTATCTGACAAAACTTTACAAACACAAACAAAATTTTACGAACACTTTTCTCAATGTTTACGAACATTTACGAACAAAATGTTTGTAGAAGAACAAAAATTACTTGTTAAGTGACCATGTTACAATGTTTGTGAAAAAGTACAAACTTTTACAAACTCTTTTGTACTCTGAAAAAAAGTCTTGTCACATTATCAAGACAAGTTTGTCAACAAAGATGTTCTTCTATAGTGAATATGGAAAAAAAGTGGTGGCAAGCGTTCCAGGCTTTGCGAAATGCTCGAACTCATAACTTAGATGCTATACCGCAAAAATACTTTCGCATCATTTACCGTTTACCGGTTCTCAACCGATTTGAACCGAATCATAAATCTCTCAAAAGATCCCTCAAAATAGTTTTAAAAGTAATAGGATAGATTTTCAGATAAACATTTTTTATCGATTATGAACCGGTTCATATAACCGATTGGAACCGATTCAGTTTTATAGGAAACTCCAAGACCTTTCCAACGACCCCAAAAATGACCCCATTTGCTTGATAAATGCGCTCTCTAGTGTCTTTTTAACGTTTGACCTTGAAAAATCGTTATTAGGAATGATTCAACGGTATTTTCGTCTAATGGCCTCTACACATTAGTAAAAATTTCTTTAAAAAATGCCTTTTTAAAGAAAATTTTCCCCTATCGTTGTAGGCAGAAACGTTAGAATTTTGTTTAAAAAAAAGGCAATTTTTAACGAAAATTGCTTCTAGTAGACACTATAAGGACGAAATGTCCGCCTGGGTAATCTCTAAAACATATCCAAAAATTAAAAAAGTGAAAAAATAGAAAATGAATAATGAAAAGTGTTACTCGGATCGTCACGTTAATACCGTGTCGGTGTTCCAGAAAAAAAATGAATTTCTAAAATTTATTAGCTACTTTTTATCATTTAAATCTCATAATAATGCACTGCATTAACTCAGATTTGATTTATAAAACAATTTTCTGTGAGACACCTGATTAAATTCGTGATGATCCAAAGTACAGAGTGCCAGTTTCCAATAACATCAATTTTTTATTACTTTATTGTAAATATTTAAAAATGAAATGCATAGATATAGTTAAATAAATAATTAATAGACTAATTAGCAAAACAAAAATACCAAAAAGTGTTTTAAGACTTATATTTTCAATTAAATATGGATCATGTCTCTAAACATTCGGATCCGTGGTGTTTTTACCTTAGTAAACATAATCTTGACAACAAATTAGAACTTTAACTTCAGTGAATTTAATGAAAGAAATGTAATATGTTAAAAAAATAAGTGTTTTACAATAGTTTTCTTAAAGGGGGCGTGGTTTAATTTACGTTGTGAGCAATGCTTACCCAGACAAGAGCTCCATTAGAAAATGGGGAGGATATTTTAACCCGAAATCGCTAATACAAGTTATAGAATTAAGATAAAAGAGGATATTACGTCAAATGAAAAGCTTGAATAAAGCTCTTGAGGAAGGCGTGGTCTAATTTTTCTTTTTTTTGGGAAAGCTGCCTAAGGACCTGTACCAGGAAAAAATAGAGAAGTACAGATTGAAAATTTTAATTACAACTTTAATTATTAAAAAAAAAATGATGATATTAAAAGATAAGTTCAAACGCTTGATATTCAAATTTAATTTTTTATAAGTTCCCAGCGAGCACCAAATGCTAACCGATTTCAATTCTGCTGAAAACTTATGTATTTTCAGCAGAATCTTGCTAATCTTAAAATGAATTCGCGAGGCTGTGCCATTTCCTTATATTGGGTTAGCACTTATTGTTCAAAACTGCTGACAAGTTATCATATTTTTCGATAGATTCAGCAAAAATATTCTGAAAACGCTGGCTTTTCTTTTCAGCTAACTGTGACCGCTGGGTCTAAAAGAAATATAACCTCTTTAAACGTATAATTGTTCTTTTTTCAATTGCATTGTGTCTATATATCTTACTAATCCACACAGAGACAAACCTAACCTATAAATTTGACAGATAAATTCGCTGGGAGTGACAATATTTCCAACCGACAGAAGCTTTTAAAAACATCAGCACTATATTTCGATAAAGACAATGTAATTTGGTTGAATTCCCATGAGGATTTTCTAGAACTGAAATGTCGCTCAAAGGATAAGAAAGTGATCCTGGTGTGAACAATATAGTGAGGTTCTCACGTGTCAAGGAAGAGTGACAAGGAGGAATTTCCAATGGTTCGCACGGAGGAATCCCTCGTAAATTGAAAAGCTCTGTTCGGTACGACAAAAAGGTGGAGAGACTCGCCTTTCCTGGGGTTGGAAGGGAATTTTTTTCCCATTCTCCTTCCTATCCCAAGAAAAATCTACCATTCTTCTCGATATCGAGGGAAATCCTTTTCTCGCGTGAAAACACGAAGAAGCACTTTATGGACCTTTTTTTCTCTAATTGATTCAAGAAAATTGTCGACAATTATTGCATTTTGTGCCTCAGGAAATTTTAAACAGAAATTTTCATTGAGAATTTAAATTAATGCCGAAAATGAGAAATAAGGTTAGAATTTTTTGAGGTTAAGGGACTAACCTTACAAGTCTTTTTGCAGTTAATAATGCGACAAAATCTCTGTATGAGACATTTCAATTAAATTTCAGGGTGAATTCGTTGCAATCGTTTAAATTTGAAATTCTCATTGGAATTTCACATTGGAAATTCCTCATTTATCAATCAATTGAATTGTAAGTGTGTACATGAAATTGGCAAGAGCTTTTGTACCCCTTTTCCAAACGCTACATGCTATTTTGTATGAAATCATGCGGCAAAATATTGCTCAATTAGGCTTGCATAATGCAAAATTGCAATTTGGCAGACAAGTGAAACACTTCCTTTGTAAATCATGCACAAAATTTAAACAATTTCAAGTAATACTTTTGAAATTTAGCAGATCTAAATTAAAATTTGATGGACTCCTCTGTGCATTCTCAATCAAAAAACGCTAAATAATATCCAATTTAAACTAAAGAGTCTAACATAACCTGAAAAATAATTCGATTGATTTTTAAAAAAATTTATAACCCTAAATAATTACCCTATATTTATAATTCATTCTTAACGTTGCATACTTCAAATTATTAACAGGAATTCAAGAATAAAAAACAGAAATATTAATTTGCAAAGTCCGGAATAATTCTCCAAAACTTTTCCAACCTGAAAGTAATTCAAAAGTAGATTTGGAAACTTGCATTGCTTTGACTGTCTACTTGGCAGATTTTAATGTACCTTAGTCGGCAAACTTAAGTCGTCCGGAAGCTTTCAAGTGACTGTGGATTTCGTACTAAGGAGAAGTATTATTTAATATAAAGCGAATCTAATTATCATTTGGTTGTTGAAGGAGAGTTTGTGAGAAAGTGTGAAGTGGCAAAATTTTAATTACTCTCCACTTCAAATGTACCATAGTTGGATTTTGGAATAATTTGCATATTTCTTGTATATGCATTTAACGTATAAAATTATCTCAGCAACATATAGAAGAAAATCAAAAATTCCACCCTAAACCATAACCTCATTTGTAAAAGTTAAGTTTTCTTTGCACAAAATGGCTATGAAAGAATTTGTTGAAAACTTAATTCAAGGGACAGACATTATGGCTGGATGTGGTGTACTGTACAGTGTACACTGTACGTGTACACCCTATAGCCAATCGGCCGCAAAGTTTCACTTTAAAAGAAAAAATCCGTGTAATTTATCTGCTATTTTTACGCGTGAGCCTTTTAGGGGGAAGTGGGGCACCTTTGAAAGCAGGGCATCTTTAAAATTGGGATTTTAAAATGTTTGCTGGAACCATAGAAATCAACTTTGATCTATATGATAGAAAATTCGCTCAGTAGGAAAACTCAAATTTGCTTAGTAAACTTCTGGCACATTATTTTAGCTCGGTATAAATTCATGAAATCAAAATTCGCGTCCCTTTCTTTCTCAAAATATTTGAATAAGTGTCCCACTCTTTCGGTCTCAATATTGGATTGAACTAAATTTAATTTGGTGTGATGTTCAAAAGAAGAAGAAGAGTACGAAAGAGTAGGATAGACATATGCAAGGCTTATAAGAAAAAACGGAATGTGAATTTTGATTTAATGAAATTTTCCTGATCTAAAAGAAGTGCCTGAGTCATAAAAAATTATTTTTATTCTTTTATTAGGAAAATTTCGTGAAATCTAATTTCTTTTTTTTCTCAAACATTTTCTACATGCGTATCGCAGTCTTTCGCAGTCATTTTCTTCTTTTTAACATCATAACAAATTGAATTCAGTTCAAAGTATTTTTGAGTACGAGAGGCATATGGACAACATTTAAAAATGAAGATGTGAATTTTGATTTCATGAAATTTTCCTTATCTAAAAGTTTGGTCAGTGAAAAATAGATAATTTCCCATGATCAAATAAATTTTAGTCAGTAAAAAAAATCAACAATTATGGTTAGGGAAAAATCATTTTTTTAGATCAGAAAAATTAAAATTGTGTAGTGGAATGCTCGATCAGCATTCCATATTGTACTTTGTGATGTATATCTGTAAATACTGTTGGAAATATATTCAGTCTTTTGGCAACCACCTCAGCGATGAGTATCACTTTCCACCAGTTCAGTACATGGCGATCCTGCCTGTATGTTTTGTCTTAAGTTAACTTGTCTTAACTGTGCAGCTATAAAGTTTAGAACTATCAATTTTTGTGGATTTTATTCAGTGAATGATGAGTGCAACAGTTTAAACCAAAAAAGGACAAAATGGGCAACAATGCGAGCAATCAGCCCACCATCGATAAAGACACTTTGGTTATAAATAATGACCACAATAGTGAAAGTGCTCCAAGAGAGGAGATGTTCGGCAGCGCAATTAGGATGTTGGAAAATATCCTCGTTCTTGTCCTAACAGTGATGATTGCCGTGGCTTTGTACTATTTGTACAACAAAATGAAAAAGGACATTGTGAAAGGGTTAAATAAACAGTTGCAAAAGGAGATTAACCCTCAAGTGATTACAAATGTGTAAAAAGATAATCCTGCCTCGATGATCATCATTTTAATGCCATTCAACATCCAGATGTCAGGACAACAAATCTGAGGCGATCCAGACAACTCATGGAACACCCGGTGGAGCTCTATAGGCACCAGAATGGCAGGCTAAAAGCCTTTTCAACGATAAGATTCACCGAATGATGATCTTCGAGTCTACAAAACAGCATCCAAATCTTCACTCATTTCACGCATTTGCTAAAATCTATCTTATTCCAGAAGCATTTTGTCAACGGCTAAATTTCATTCTTGCTGACAGCGCGTGCGCCAGAAACGCATATGTAGTCAACTGGTCAACACATTCCAGCACTGTCGATCTGCGTCATCAGACGAAACCTGAGAATTTTGTTTACCCACACACGACGATTGAACTTCAATGCAGCGTCAACTGATTTTGTGCATGATTCTTCAACTCAGCTGAAACCATGCAATTCCAAAGGTGAACTTTGCAGATTGCTGGAGAGGGTAAAACACCACTGTAAAATGCCAACTATTGGATACAGCATGGGACTCATCGTGAGTTTTTAATTAAATTTTAATTATGCCGCTAAAGTCGATTGAAAAATTAGAAAATTTGTTGAAGAAAAATCCAAATAGGCCAGTAACTAAAAAATTCATTGAATCTAAACAAGAAGAAATTAGACTAATAGAAGAATCTTTTTCGGATTACTATTTATCAAGTTTGCACGGAAACTGAAAAAGTTAAATTAAATTACCAAAAGTTAGCATTTATTGATGCTGTAAAAAGAGTTAAATTACTTTTATCAAATTTGAAAGTTAAACCACTCACGGGTTCCAATGAATCTAGTGATGATGACAATTATTGTGAGCCTGAACAATTAGATGTTGTTGATAAAAAAAAAACCGGATAATATTTCTGATACAAAAATGGGTGAATTTAACGTAGTTTCAATATTGAAAGTTGTACCTGAGTTCGACGGGACTCAAGAAAAGCTCCATAATTTTGTTGAACTTGTAGAGCTTATGAGTGAAGATTTGAGAGACGATGCTAGAATAGAGAAATTTTTAAAATTTGTTTTTCGTACCCGCATTTCTCAGAAGGCAAAAAACAAGCTTGTAGGTAATGACGAGCCAAAGACCATAGCACAATTTAGGGATCTACTCCTTAATAATTTTAAATCTGGGCGCACAGTTCAAAAAATAACTTCCGATATTAATAAACTGAAGCAAGGAAATCGATCGGTTGCAAAGTTTAGTGAAGAAATGGAAGCTTTAGTAGCCGAGCTTAATGATGTTCAAATTTCTAATCGCGGTACGAATAATTCATCAGTTATTCGATCAATAAATGATGAACTAGGCTTACTTGCTTTTACAGCTGGTCTAAATGAACCAGTGCGAACTGTTGTCAGAGCTGCCCGGCCTAAAACACTATCCTGTGCCTCGTCTATTGCGGTAGAATCAGAGACCACCCCTCAAGAAGCAAAAATTTACACCTATAAACGTGGTGGTGGCAAACATCAAAGGGGTAGAGGATCTAATAAATCTCGTGGCAATTTTTCTAATAACAACACGTCCCGAGGTCGAGGAAATTCTAACCGTGGAAGATCTTTTCGTGGTAATACGAGAGGCGGTTTTGGATCAGGACGTGGAAACTATAGACAGGACAATGGCGGTTCTAATAATAATAACAATCGAGGACGAAACTACAATCAATCGGGAAATCAATTCCACCCCGATGCGAAATTATAAGAAAAATTGAAACATTAATAGATGAAGATTCAGTAATTTTGTCCAAAGAGATCCAGGAAGGTGTCTTTGTTGCTAACAGTATCGTTCGAGGTACTGCTTATATAAAATTAATTAACACAAATGAAGAGGAAGTAGTAATTAAAGATTTTACACCAGAACTAGAACCTCTTTCGGCATACCATGTTTTTAATATAAAGAATGCCTCGGTTAATTCCTTGAAAAATACTAAAGATGAACGCATTAAACAACTTTTAAAAGAGTTAAATTTGAGCACAATACCGGATTTTGCATTGGAAAGTATTATAGATATCTGTATAAAATACCACGATATTTTTTGTTTAGAAAATGATAATTTAACAGTAAATAACTTTTACAAACAAAAAATTTCATTAACTGATACATCTCCGGTATTTATCCGAAATTATCGTGTACCAAAGACACAACTTCCTGAAATTAATTTACAAGTAGATGAACTTTTAAAACAGGACTGTATTGAAGCATCTGTCAGTAGTTATAATTCTCCATTGCTTTTGGTACCTAAGAAATCCATAGATTCTTCGAAAAAGTGGCGTCTCGTCGTAGATTTTAGAGAATTAAACAAAAGAATAATGGGGGATAAGTTTCCGCTACCCCGAATAGACGAAATTTTAGATGAACTGGGAAGGGCAAAATACTTTTCTACTTTAGACCTAAAAAATTCATTTCACCAAATTGAACTCGATGAAGAGTCACGCCCTTTAACTGCATTCACTTCAAGATCAAATCACTATCATTTTAAAAGACTTTCTTTCGGACTTAAAATATCCGCTAACAGTTTCCAGAGAATGTTATCAATAGCTTTATCAGGACTCTCGCCAGATTGTGCTTTCTTATATGTTGATGATGTTATTGTGTTTGGCTGTAATGTCAAGCATCATAACGAAAATTTGATTAAAATTTTTGAAAGACTTAGAAAGTATAATCTTAAACTCAATCCGGCGAAGTGTTCATTCTTGAACAAAGAGGTTACCTATTTAGGCCATCTTGTAACGGATAAGGGAATTCTACCCGATCCTAAAAAATTTCACGCAATAAAAAATTACCCTACACCACAAAATGCGGATGATGTACGCCGTTTTGTATCATTTTGCAATTATTATCGGCGTTTTGTTCAAAACTTTGCAAAAATTTCGGCCCCACTATATCATCTTTCAAAAAAAAACGTAATTTTTAATTGGAGTAAAGAATGCAATGACGCTTTCGAAGAATTAAAAGCAAAATTAATGTCTCCTGAAATTTTAGCCTACCCGGATGATAACCAAAAATTAATTATAACCACTGACAGTTCTCAATTCGCGTATGGTGCAGTATTGTCACAAGGGGAGATTGGATCTGACAAACCGATCGCATTTGCGAGTAAGAGCCTTCATAAACATGAGTTGAAAAAGCCTATAATTATTAAGGAACTTCTCGCGGCGCATTGGGCTATCATGTACTTCCATCCATATGTCTACGGGAAACGGTTTACTCTAGTTACGGACCATAGACCGTTAGTCGGTCTCTTTTCAAATCGTTCACTATCTTCTAAATTAAATAATGTTCGACTTGAGTTGATGGATTATGATTTTGATGTAGTCTATCGTCCTGGTAATTTAAATTGTGCTGATGCCCTCAGCAGAATTATTATTTCTTCAGAAGAATTAAAATCACTTATTCCAGTAGAACATGACGTAAATGTATTAACCAGGGCAATGGCTAAAAAAGAGCCCATTTCGTCAAATAAAGCCCCAGTGTCAGAAACAATGCCTTTTGTAGACCCTTTAGTTTGGATATGTCAATCATTGTCAGAAATAAAAAATTTAACACGTGTTGAGTTCTCAATTAAAGATTTAAATTTTGCGAGCAAGTCTTCGATTTTGATCGAAAGACATAAAGTAAAGAGTAATAACATTTTAAAAATCGAGTGCACTCAGGAGGATATAAAAAGATATTTGGGCGATATCTTTAATTCTATAAAGAATATAGTAAAGAAACAAAAGAATGCCGACTTTCGAGTAGCATTTTCAATGGATGATAAATTGTTCTCATACATAAGTGTAAGAGAATTTAAAACATTTTATGAATCGTTGCAACGAAATGAAGTGGATCCACTAAAAATCGCTCTTTACGCACCTCCTAAGGTAATTACCAATAAAAACGAAATGCTTAAGTTGATCAACGAATTTCACGATACGCCCACCGGAGGACATTTTGGCATAGCCAAGACTATGAAAAGAATAAAAAATTTTTACGTTTGGAAGGGAATGCGCAAAATGGTTAGAGATTACGTACAAGCTTGTATACAATGTGCCACAAATAAGATTCATAGACACGTTAAGGAACCTTTGCAAATAACGGAAACTCCAAGTTCTAGTTTTGAGACGATACAAGCAGATCTAGTAGGCCCGTTACATGAAACATCAAACGGTAACAAGTATGCGCTAACGTTACAGTGTGAACTTTCCAAGTTTATTGAAATAATACCCTTACCAAATAAAGAAAGCCACACAGTAGCGAAAGCCATAGTTGAAAACTTTATTTTAAAATTCGGTCACTTTAGAACACTCAAAACAGACTTAGGACGTGAGTTTGTAAACGAAACTTTTACCAGCATTTGCGAGCTATTGCACATAAACCATTCACGATCCACTCCCTATCATCACCAAACGCTAGGTAGTGTAGAAAGAATGCACCGAGTTTTAAACTCATATTTACTATCTTTTAGCGATTGTGATGATTGGGATCTGTGGATACCTTATTTTGTATTTGCCTACAATAATACGCCCCATTTAGACACTAATTACACCCCTTTTCAATTGATTTTTGGGAAACTGACATCCCTAAATATTGATGATCGCTTCTCGACACCAATATATAATTACGATGCATATGTTAGTGAATTAAAGTTTCGCTTACAAAAATCACACGAAAAAGCAAAGGAATTTCTTATGAAAGAAAAATTAAAAAGAACACAAAAAGAACCAATTTCTATAATTAACTTTAAAATCAATGATCTAGTTTTAGTTACCAATGAAGGTCGGACTAAGCAGGAAAGTCCTTATACAGGCCCATATATAATAATAAATAGACTAGGCGTCAATAGTAAACTCAGAAATCTAAGTAATGGTAAAGAAATTATAGTTCATAATAATAGATTAAAGTTTTTTAAATAATACAGTAATTGAGGCCTCAAGTACTAATAGTTATAATTAAAAATAAACACATTAACATTTGAAAAGTTGATTTATAAGTAATTACTAAATTCAAGATAAGAAATATTAACTTTAAAAAAAAGGTTTATAGTTACTTAAATATTAAGAAAAATTATATCTACCATTATAACTTCAAAAACAAAAAAAAAAAAACAAAAAAAGGGGGAAATATTGTATACAGAATGTAAAAGAAAAAAGAAAATACTAAATTCAAAATTCAAACAAAAAAAATCAAAATTCAAAATTTATATATTCTAAAACCAAATTGTAAAGATCATACTCCAAAAGGGGGTGATGTAGTGGAATGCTCGATCAGCATTCCATATTGTACTTTGTGATGTATATCTGTAAATACTGTTGGAAATATATTCAGTCTTTTGGCAACCACCTCAGCGATGAGTATCACTTTCCACCAGTTCAGTACAATTGGATTGAACTAAATTGAATTTATTGTGACATTCAAAAAAAGAAGAAGAGCGCAAAAGTGTGGGATGGACATAAGCAAAACTTTTGAAAAAAATGGTATGTAAATTTTGACTTCATAAAAGTTTCCTTATCTCAAAGGTTAGCCAGAGAAATTGCATGTAATCAAAACTTCCATCTATTTCTCTTTCAATCTTATTACATACGGCTATCTCACACCTTGGCACTCAAATCTAAATAGATAGATAGATAGATATTTATTCATCAGCAATGCTTATAAGGAACAACACAAGTACATTGTAATTATTAGCGGCCACCGCCGTCTTAGCGTTGATGACCAACCTCAGGAGTGAAAACGGTGGAAAACTCCATCACAGGTTGTATATGCCAGTCATCCATAGGATGTATAAATTTTATACAATATTTATTTTAAATTTAGAATGAATGATGTTACGAAAAAGATTTAAGAAAAAAACAGTTAATACTGCTCTGTATGATAGTGCCCTAACAAGCATTGTGAGAGGAAAATGGCTAGCTCTGACCGAGCTGTGAGCCATAGATTGAAATTGAGTTTTTGTGATTTTTAAATGAAGAAGAAGAGTTCGAAAGAATGAGATAGACATGTGCAATAAATTGGAGAAAAAAATTGTGAGAAAAAAATGAATTTGAAATTCTCCTGATTTACCAAATTTGGTTACTAATAACTCCGGCACACCTTTTAGTTCAGGAAAATTTCATGAAATCAAAATTCATATCCCATTCTTTCTCAAACGTGTGGCATAAGTCTATCTCATTCTATCGCGCTTAAAATTAGATTGAACTAAATTTAAATTTGTCTGATGTTCAAATGAAGAAGAAGAGTCCAAAAGAGTGGGATAGACTTATGCAAAATGTTTGAGAAAAAAAGACGTGTGAATTTCGATTACATGAAATTTTTCTGATATAAAAGGTGTGCAGGACCTATAAAAAATTGTTATTGTCAGAGTAACACAATTCAAATTGGGGCAGCTTTGAAATTGGACTTTTATGGCTCCGGCACACCTTTTAGATCAGGAAAATTGCATATAATCGAAATTCACAAATCTTTATTTCTCAAATGTTTTGCATAAGTCTATCTCACTCTTTCGTACTCTTATTCTTCATTTAAACATCACACCAATTTAAATTTAGTTCAATCTAATTTTGAGCGCAGAAGAGTGAGATAGACATACGCAAACCTTTCGAGGAAGAATGGGATGTGAATTTTGAACTTCAGGAAATTTTCCCGATCTAAAAGGTGTGCCGAAGCCATTATCTCCAATTTTTAAATGGAATTAAGCTCTATCATGATGAATTTTAACTTCACAAATGGTTTATGGAGCTGAATTATGTCATGAAAAAGTTCGGTTTTATTTAAAAATTGGAGAAAAAGCTCTATTTTAAAGCTGTCCCAATTCAATGCTGCCCCACTTCCCCCTATATAGACTTGTTCTGCAGTTAACAAGGTAATATCACATGCTTTTTGATACACTTTTGAAGCACTGAATGTGATGTACAGACTTTTAACCATATTGTAAGACCTTGACATAATCCTTGTTGCAAAATCCTCTGAAACATTGGCTGCTAAAAGTAATACAAATGTTCAGACATAAAATGCAATTAATGAAATTGTATAGGGAAGCACTTTGTGTGCTTCTAATTAGAATATCTTGGCAAGTAAATGGGCGAGAAAGGAAACTTTCTTCTTCTCAGCATCAAGTTTTTAACATTGGCAACTTTATTGTAAAACTCCTGCTCGTTCACTCAGTAGCTTTCCTCAGATTCACCATAACATCTCTTCACTAGAAAATTCTCTTCTCATAAGCTTTTATGCTCTCTTTTCCAGATTTCTCACTGAATTCCTGAGTGTATGAAAAATAATGCATTTTCCCTTTTTTTCGGATTTCCTCTTTTCCCAATCCTCTTTACTCCTTTTGTGAAAATATCAGGAAAAAAATAATAATTGATGAAAAATCCCAGTGAGAAAATGAAAACAAATTATTTACTGATGGAGGAAAAATGTGTAGTTTTTTCTCTTGTTTATATAAAATATAAATGAAATTCACATTTATTTGTGAAGCAAATATCAATATTTCTATATTATTTTGCTAAAATATACAGCATAGAGAAATAGAAGATTTTCAATTTCCATCACACTGCATACCATTTTCAATACCACGAGCTTGATTTGTTCTACTGCGCAAATATTAGTTTTCGATGTTTTTTTTCCATAAATTTACTAAATAAAATAGTTTTTTAAAACATTTTTTTATCATTAGGTTAGACTGAAAGTCTAAAATATGAAAGAAAAAATTATTGCCAATGATTTCAGTGAAATTTGTCAGAACTAGAAATAAATAAGATTATTTCTAAACCTCTGATTAGTTTCAAAAGCTAGTGATAAGCCACGATCGGCTAATTGTAGGTAAGATTCTTAATGTGAGCTAACTCGGAATGCTTGGAAATTCGATTTAGAGCTGAAGTTGGGGTCGTCATTCAGTTATCTTGAATCAAATTCGTGAAATTAATCGAATTCGAACTAATTTTGGCACATATTTGTTCCAAAAAGTAGCTCGTCCACGGACACCGAAAATTTTTTTAATATGGGCCAATCCATCTCAAAACGACCGAAAAAATCGCAAATCGAGGGGTCATGGTCTTAGATGTTTTTGAATTTTACATATGTTAAAGTACACGATAAAACAATATACCCCTATTTTTTTTTCGTCCGAAAAAAAATCCTGGCCGGAGATACATGGCGTCAAAGATGGCGCCTCGCGCTTCATTCCTCAATTGCGATTTTTAGCAAATATTTTAAAATGCTCTATTTCGGGAACGGGTTGAGATTTTTTCTTACTCTTTTTTTTATTTGAAAGATAATTTTATACTCTTTAAAACGATATACTTGATTTTGCATTATCTGCTTAAGTTTTTTTGTAACGGACTTTTAAAAAATTTTTGAAAAAATTTAAAAATTAATTTTTCTCAAAAACCCCATTCTCAAAAATTTTAATTTTTTTACTGTTGATCAGTAATATTGAGTACTATATTCCCTGAAAAGGCGAGCTTCCACTTTTGCACTTACTTTTTTTTAAAAAATATTTGAAAAATTACCATATTTTCAAAATTAAAAATAACCAGTTAAACTCAAAATTTTGAGTTCAACTTTTCAGGGAATATAGTACTCCACAATACTTATAAACAGCCAAAAAATTAAAATTTTTCGAAATCAAGTTTTTGAAAAAAAAAATTTTTTTTGAGTTTTAAATAAAAATATCTTTTATTGACAAAAATCAAACTTTAAGATACATTTGACACATGTGTCAATATGTAGATTTTTTTTAAACGGAATTTCAAAAAAATTTTTTTTTATTTTTTCAAAAATAATCCAAAAAATTTTCCAAAAAATTTTTTTTTTGAAAAACTAAAAGAAAACAAAAAAACATAATTAGTACATGTGTTTAATATGATTTAAAGGCTTATTTTTGTCAATAAAAGACATTTTTATTTAAAACTCAATCAAAAACTTGATTTCGAGAAATTTTGATTTTTTGGCTGTTTATAAGTATTGTGGAGTACTATATTCCCTGAAAAGTTGAACTCAAAATTTTGAGTTTAACTGGTTATTTTTAATTTTGAAAATATGGCAATTTTTCAAATATTTTTTAAAAAAAGTAAGTGCAAAAGTGGAAGCTCGCCTTTTCAGGGAATATAGTACTCAATGTTACTGATCAACAGTAAAAAAATCAAAATTTTTGAGAATGGGGTTTTTGAGAAAAATTAATTTTTAAATTTTTTCAAATTTTTTTTAAAAGACCGTTACAAAAAAATTTTGCAAAATCAAGTATATCGTTTTAAAGAGTATAAAATTATCTTTTAAAAAAAAGAGTAAGAAAAAATCTCAACCCGTTCCCGCATTTTAAAATATTTGCTAAAAATCGCAATTGAGGAATGAAGCGCGAGGCGCCATCTTTGACGCCATGTATCTCCGGCCAGGATTTTTTTTCGGACGAAAAAAAAATAGGGGTATATTATTTTATCGTGTACTTTAACATATGTAAAATTCAAAAACATCTAAGACCATGAAGGGTACCCCTATGGTCGTCTTGAGATGGATTGGCCCATATACAAATGACAATACATTTTTTTTAGATATTCTATTTCCCAAAAGTAGCTTCAGTAGTCTCTTAGGAAAATTCAAAATATGTTGATGCTCCTTCGTAAAACGCAGATAATATTAAAATATTGAAAGTATCCAAGAATATCTGGCGGTAGAAATTCAAAATATAAGCAAAATATTAAAAATATGTCTAAAAATAAATTTCTTGAGATTTTTTTATGAATTTTCCTAATTAGATTTTTCATCAGATTAAGTAAATTATTAATTTCTAAGTATGAGAAGTGCCATGAAGTGCATGAAGTACTGGAAGTATTGCAACATTTTTGAGCAAGGGGGAGATATTAGGGCGAAAATGTGTACACCACTTCCACAGTTTTTATGGAAGAGCCCTTTACACTTCCAGCATTTCGGAAGACTCCTGAAAAAGGTGCAATACTTTCAGCATTGCTTGTGCTTCATGCACTTTTCATACTTAGGAATCAGTAATTTATTCAACAAAATGAATGAACAAAATGAAATTATGAAAAGTCTAATTGAAAAACATAAAAAATTCTCAAGAAATGTATTTTTGCGTATATTTTTTAATATTTTACTTATATTTTGAATTTCTAGCGGTAGATTGTCTTGCATACTAATGGTATTTTAATATTATCTGTGTTTTACGACCAACAGAATTTCTTTCTATGGATTTTCTAAGAGACTAGTGAAGCTACTTTTGGAAAAGAGAGTCTCTTAAAAATGAATTGTCGTTTCTAATTTATTGAAACTATGTTGGAAAGTCTGTAAGAGACTAAAAGTACGAGTGCAACAACTGATTCAGTACTTCAGAAGTACAGTATCGGCCAAAATTTGTTTGACAAAGGTATATTTGAGAAATCAGATGGGAGCAATGATAAAAAAATACTTTTTAATTTTTTTTTCTTTTTGAAAATGATCTGCCTGTAATCCATAAATATTATTTATGCATTTCAAAAAAAATTAATATCGTATCAAAAATAATTGTTTACCAAGTTGATCATTTTTTGTCGGTTAAAAGTTCCTTGTCACATTTGAAAAAGTTACTTAAATTACTCTAAAAATTAGGTCAAGCGACAGGATAGCGGTCAGATAAGTGGGATCTTTTTAAGGGTAATGTCAAAACCCTATGCACCACCACGCTATTACTTCATTGCCGTTAACCCCAAAGACTTCGTACCCGTTCAACCACAGCTCATGATCCGGAAAATCCTATACTCTGGAGTATGATAGGGAGGTCTTTGGTTATAAAATTACAATAAAAAAGTACCATAATAACCCGTAATACAGTTCATACAGTTCCTACACTTTCCCTTATTCCTTTCAGTTAAAAGATGTGGCACCCATGTATCAAGGTTTTAAATACATTCAAGCTTTTCTCGCTTTTCTAAATAGCGAAATACGATTGAATTATTGTTTTTCACAATCTTAAAAATCTCTTCAAATGTTATCCATAAATTTTCTTCCACACGAATACTGAAAATATTGCCATCAAAATTATTCAAAGTCAACTGCAGTCGCTATATCATTATTTCCGAACAACTAAATGAATTTGAAACTTCTGTAAAAATTAAAGAAAATTATATTGCAATGAAAGACACATTTTTCATAAATAATAAATTGTGAACAAATTTATAACCTTCAACAGAATAACTATTTCGTCGGCGAAATTACAACAAAAATTAAGCTATAATAAATTTTAGCTTTATTTACTCCGTTTTGTTTATCATAACCAAACTTATAAAATGTCAACCAACTTTTTCGAATTAAACAGTGAAGACTTTATTTTCGGACACTCACACTTCTAAAAACTTCCAAGCACTTCATTTTCAGCTGTACACCACTTCCGACCTAATATCTCCCCCTTGTTTTTGAGAGTGTTGCAATTGGAAGTGCCTGGAAGTGGTGTATACTTTTTCAACCAAGTATATCTCCCCCTTGGTCTGTAATTATTAATTCCGATTGGACAGTTCGAGGGATCGTGCACCGTTGCAGCCTAAATGTTTATTAAATATTAAAGGGATTTGCATACATCATTTATTTGTAAATCCCATTTTTCTCAAAAGTAGACTTATATTTCCCAGTTTCCCAGCTTTTCCACAAAAAAAGATCTTTTCATTGAAAATCCTTTGCATGAATCTTAAGTTAAGAGGAAAATCCTTTTAAAAATGTTATTCCGTTGCTCATTCTAAACCATTCAAAAATCCCACGTGCTTGATTTTCAGAGGCCTCTGGCGGAAATTTCACCGAACTGCCTTTCTTCTTCTTCTTCTTCTTCCTCAGTAAGCGCTGTCAAATCGTGATAAAAAAACGCAGTTTTTCGCTGTGAAATTTTTATTGGTGATTTTGCCTGTTGCTCCTTGTGAAATTTGGTGTTTTCCTGTAGTGCTGCGAAAGAGGAAGTGTTGTAGAGTCGGGCAGAAGTGAAAAAGTGATTGTGGCTTGTGCGACGTGGGAGGAATGGAGGAAAATGAAGATGGGATGACAGGTGAGACTTTTGTTTACATTTTTGGGTGGCTCTGTTTCTGAAGCATCTTGGGGGCTCCTGCAGGTGGTTCGGGGAATGTGAGGGTGGTGAGGAAGTCCAAGGTGAACCGGGTGATGCTGTTGGAGAAGAAACACTCAAGTCCGGACAGATGTGAGTAGGAAAAGGGGGTGATTTGGGGTTGGTTTTGCGGATGCTCATGGGTTTGATGTGTCTGCAGATGGTTCAGCATCGAACCTGACCAAGACACGCAGTGATGCCTCATCCTTTGGGTTTCCCGAGGACATGAGGATATCAAAATTGCTGAGTCGATTGTGTGCAGAGAGGAATGTCGAGGGAGCGTTGGATTTGTGTGGAAAGCTCAAAGGGGTCATTGTTGATCCCACAAATGCCAATTACATCCGTCGTTCTTTCGATTCCATCCTGGAATCTTGTCTGACGGTGTTGAAGGAGGGTCCGGAGGAGTGTCAGGGGCATGTGATTGAGATTTTAGGGAAGATTGGGGTTGTAATGAGGCAAGAATTTCATCAATTTCGCACGGGGATTCTGAAGAATTTCAAAGGGAATAAGAATTTGAGGGGATTCATGATGAGAATCCTACAGGTGACTTTAGAACTGACCAGGGAGCAGGAAATTGATCTGTCTGGACAGATTCCAAAGCTCCTGGACAGTCTGAAGGATTTCCTGGAGAAAACGGACAATGTGGAGGTTTTTACGTGTGTTTCTGGGGTTATTGACACAATTGCTGGTCAGTATCCTTCCCAATTTCGTCCCTATTTCACTGACATCGTTGACATCCTGGTGGGATGGCACCTGGAGACTGAACAGACCTTCAAAGTTAAGCATCACTGTGGGAAGATTCTTGAGAATTTCCGCCCTTTCTGGCTCAGAGACATTAAATTCACTGTTAGGCTTTTGGATCAGATTATTGAGGACATTGTCCTGAACAGTGAAGATCTGGCAAGTTCTGGCCAGGAGGCGCAATCGGTTGTTTTTGCCTCCTTCGTTGGGGCTTTCAATACAATTTTAAAATGCATCAATGTGACAAATCCGGAGGCAGTTTTGGCCATTGGGGAGGATTTCCTCTCCGAAGGGTATACCAAGATCCTGGTAGCAGCCAAAACTGCCATCCTGGAGAGTCCTCAAGATGAAGAAGTTGTCATGACAATCAATGAAACTGTGGGACTTTTCTTTGATTCAAACACCGGAAAATTTGACAATTTCCGGGAAGATATTCAGGGTTTGATAGAGATTCAGCTCCAGAGAGTCGAAGAATACTCTCCTGGCCAGACTCTGAGCCTGATCTTTGTCATCTTGGGCTACCTGAGAGCCATGAAAACAAAGATTTCAATGGAATTTATTGATCTCTTGGTCCATCAGCCACATTTGCTCCGGGAGCGATTTTCCCGGAATGCCACGGTCCGGGAAGCTCTCGTGAAGCTGTGGCAGGAGATTGTGGATGTGAAGAATGTGGCCATTCTGGAGAAAACCTACTCGGAGATAATTTCTGAGCTAGATGCTGCAATGGAAGTCCTCAGGAACCCCAATGGGGAGAGGAAATCAATGACCAGGGAACGAGGGAAGTTCCTGGTGATCTTCCATCTCAACAGCCTGGCCAGATTGGCAGCGTCATCCACGTCAATAATTGCCCTGTATGCCCTCAAACCGAGTCTCCTGGAGATGCTGACTGGCAATCTCTCAGTGACTGATGAACTCTGGCAAGGATTCCCAATGGTTCATCAGGCAATTCTTGGCCTCCTTGTGGCTCACTGTACAAACAATGGGAACTTCATCTCATCCAGTGGCCTCCTCAAAGGCAAAGTCCCCCATGTCATCAATCAAATGAGCCCAGAAGATCGAACGGAGAGTCCAACTTCTGACAATTTTGAGATGATTCTCACCACAATTGATACCCTTCTCAAATTACCCTGGATACCCCAGAACTCTCTAAATCTCATCCTGGACTGGACACATCAACTGATCCATCAATCTTCAGCCCATTGCGTCCCCCTAAAAACCAATGAAATCTTTTCCGGAATTATCTTAACCATCCAGGAAATGCCAATTGGAAGAGATTCAAACATTACCATAAAGTCCGGCGAGATCTTAAGAGATTTCCTTGACAAATTCACTCAAGTGGATCAGACAATCTTCCCAGGACTCGCTGAAGTCTGCTGCATTGAGATGTGCAGCTGTGACTCAAAGATCCGGGAGATTTATTCAGAAATCTTTGGGAAGATCCCCCTAAATATCTCCCTGCGCCAAGTCAATGACTTCACAGGGATGGCCAAAAAGTGGAGCTGCCACATTCGTCAAATGCTTCAATGGCACAAGAGCACAGCAACAACCAATGAGATCTGGCCAAATCACTTCCGGGAACTCCTGGAAGGGATCAGTTTCAGTCCTTCCTCAAACTTCTGTGACAATCTCCTGCGGGAGATGTTCAAGAGAGCCTGGACGGCCAAACCATCCAGCGGGGAGTACAGTGAGGCAGTTCTGGGGGATATCCGATGCCTAGTGGCTTGGATTCAGTGGGAAGCTGCTCAGTTTTGTGTCTCCAATAAATTGAGAACGCCATTTGGGAAGCCACAGGAAACCTTCCTGAAAATTGAAGCAATTGTCAAGGAGGATGCTAGAATCCTAGATCTCAAGGAATCCTCCAAAGTGGCTGGAATTGAGACAGTGATTGCCAATCAGAGGCATGCCAGAATCCTCCTTGGATTCATGGAAGCCCTCGAGAAGGCCATCTACAATGCCACAGAAGGGACAGCTTTTGCCCTTCCGGCCACAGAAAAACCTTCCCGGAATTTCTTCCACGTGAACTCATCCACCTGCAATGAGTGGTTCAATCGCATCCGGACAGCTGTGGACCTCGTGGCGCTCCACTGCATGGAACCGGAAATGGTTATCAGGTAGGAATTCTTAGAAAACGATTATCTTTTTTTCTTTAAATTATTTTCAGGTGAGATTCTTAATGTTTTGACTTCCGATCGGGCTAAAAAATTTCAGTATTTCACACAGTATTAATTTTGTGCATTGCAGGAACAGTAAAAATTGGCTGTTTCTGAGAACAGTTTTGCTTTTGAGAACACTAAAATTTGTTGTGAATTCACTGATAAGAGAAATCCGAAATAGTTAAAATAACTTTCCGGAAATTTGTTATTTTACCCTGCAGTATTGATCCAAAATCGGTGTAAATATTAGCCTTTTTAGGTGTATTAGGGGTTAAAGTTACCCTTTTCATGTTAATTTTGCCCTTAAAAAGGTGTAAATTTAACATTAAAAAATGTTGATAGGGGGAGGTGGGGCTACTTTGAGCTGTGGGGCTAGATTGTTATACGACGTTTCCACCTATTTCCGGATGAAGCTGGTCCTTACAATTATTTTATTTAGATCCACAATTATTTTGTGTATCCAAATTACATCATGTTAAAACCCAGTTTCCATTGGAAATATGCGAAAAAGTCATAAAACAAAGTAGCCCCACTTCCCTCTATATTTTTCCACCTAAAAAGTGTTACAGTTACGAGGAAAAAAAGTTAATCGCACCCTCTTTTTTTCTCAGTGTAGAGAAGATTAACCCTTTAAGGACGATTGGAACACCGGTGTCCCATAAAGAAAATAATTTTTCCTGACTACCTAAAGTTATTTTTTTCTTATGCCAGTACATAATTGTAAAGTAGAAGGTTGAAGGATCTAGAATATTTTTTGCAAGTATCTAGGTATTTGATATGTAGTAAATATTTAAGCTCAAAAATGGCGAACTTTTAAATTTTCAAATTCATAATTGATTTTATTTATTTTTTATACTTCCAATTTTTTTAAGCAAAACCCTTTTGGCAAAATAAACTACAATACTCATAAAACGAAAAATATTATTCATTCACTGAGTGAGAGAAATCCGAAAAAGTTAAAATAACATTCCGGATATGTTTATTTTACCCTGCAATATTGATCCAAAATCGGTGTTAATATTACCCTTTTTAGGTGTTTTATGGGTTAAAGTTACCCTTTTTCATATTAATTTTACCCTTAAAAAGGTGTAAAATTAACATTAAAAAATGTTGATATATTTTTACACCTAAAAAGTTTTAAAGTTCTGAGGAAAAAAAGTTAATCGAACCCTCTTTTTCTCTCACAGTGTAGAGAAGATTATGTATCTGCGAAGGTATTTTCATTACAGAATCATTACCGGTTCATAACCGATTTTTAACCGATTCTAAGATATCATCTTCCCTTGAAAACTCTTTAGAATGAAAGCTTCCCCATTGATTTGACCTCTATGTACGCTTTTCAAGGTCAAGTGGATAAACATGTTCTAGAAAGCTCATTTTCCAAATGATTCGAAACAGTTTGGGTTTTTTTTTGAAAGGTCTTGGAATCCAGAAGAAATCTAAACTGGTTTCATTTGTTAGTGAATCGATAATTCATCGTAAATCGATTTTTAGGTGCTTCCGTTCCATTTGAACTACTTCTGTTCTCTTTCAGCTCTTGTTGAATTTTCCTCGAATATAATGTAGTGCTTCCAAATTACGAACACTTACAAAAAAAAGCGGGGGTCAATTCTTTCCCGGACTGCCGAAACCGCGATATCCCACTTCTGATTTATGTAGTGTTTATTAGCGTTTCCAATACGGGATCCCGAAATCCCGGGACTGAGACACTTTTTTTGGATCGGGATCAATCCCGAGACCAAACATTGAATTAAATGGCACCCCTGGATCTTAAAATTCCTAAATATTGCGATCCCGAAATCCCGGGATACCCCCCACGCCTCTCTAAGATTTTCCGAGTCCCGGAATTTTCGGGATTCCGAGATTTTCGGCGTCTCAAGCTTTTCTGAACCCCAGAATTCCACCCGAGATTCAGAGAGATAAAGATCCCTTAATAGAGGGATCCCGGGATATCTCCATTAAAGGGATTTTGCAGTTCCGGAACTCCGGGAACAAGTTCAAGTGCCTTTATAGTGAATGTTCTGTTCGAAAAATTTGACAGATTTTTTTTTAATTAAAATTTGATCCAGAACACAGAAGAAAACTTTTTTTTTTTAAATAAAGTAAAAGTATTGAAGTGAAATTTTTAAAATAATCCTACGATTTGTTAATGAAACTGCTATGAATACATCCTAAAAAAAATAATTTGTTTTGAATTTTATCAAATTTTTGTGAAATTCTTTTAAATTTACCTTCAAGCTAAAGTCTATGTACAGCTTTGGTTTCCCAAATTCATTTTCACTTGCCAAATTTGTTTTTCGTAATGACATTTAGTCAAGACACTTACCAATATATCTATCATAAAAACCGCAATAAAATCTGTTTTTTGCTTTAACTTTTCCCTATTACATTCCATCATTATCAAGTGAAAATAAAATTTGAAATTCCGGAAAACGTAGATTTCCCGAAGAAATATTTTGGAAGTCCGAATGTTGATAAGTTTGATAATCTTAGTATTAATATGGTAATTATGCAATTTCAAAGTAATTTGAAGGTTATTTATAATATTTTTTATCGAGTTTAAAAGAAAGCAATTTTTCGGAAAAATCTTTTTGGTCAGTAAAAAATTCAAATTGGTCAGTAAAAAATTAAATATGGTCAGTAAAAAATCAAATTCGGTCAGTAAAAAATAAAATATAGTCAGTAAAAATTTAAATATGATCAGTAAAAAACTTCAAAAAAAAATCAGTAAAAAATTAAATTTGGTCAGTAAAAAGTCAAATTTGGTCAGTAAAAAATAAAATTTGGTTAGTAAGAAGTCAAATTTGGTCAGTAAAAAATAAAATTTGGTCAGTAAAAAATTAAATTTGGTCAGTAATGGCTCCGGCACACCTTTTAGACCAGGAAAATTTCATGAAGACGAAATTCGCATCCCTTTCTTTTTCACATGTTTTGTATATGACTATCTCACTCTTTCGCATACCAAATTCGATTAATCGAAATTGAATTTGGTGTGATGTTTAAAAGAAGAAGAAGAGTGCAAGAGAATGAGATAGACATATGCAAAGAATATGTGAGAAAGAAAGGTCTTCGAATTTCGACTTCATGAAATTTTCCTGATCTAAAAGGTGTGCCGGAGGCATAAAAAATTAAATATGGTCGTATTTTAGTGCGTTTCATATTTTACCATTTCGTATTTCATATTTCGTCTTTCATAAATTTTGTACAAAAATGAAAGAGGCGCTACTGATAACTTTCCAAAGCACAGAAAATTTCCCTTTGCCCCAAACAGGCAATACTGATAATTAGAGCTTGAAGTTCGACTTTAAACTCAGACCCGAGTCCAAATTTCATTTTTTACTGATCAATTTTGATTTTTCACTGACAAAATTTGATTTTTTACCGACCAAATTTTACTTTTCTCCGACCGAATTTGATTTTTTACTGACCAAATTTGATTTTTACTGACCAAAATATTTGCTGATAAAATTTGATTTTTTACTGACCAGATTCTTTATTTTTTACTGACCATTTTTTATATTTTACCGACCAAATTTCATTTTTTACTGATCAATTTTGATTTTTCACTGACCAAATTTGATTTTTTACCGACTAAGTTTGACTTTTCTCCGACCGAGTTTGATTTTTTACTGACCAAATTTTATTTTTTACTGAATTTGATTTTTTTACTGACCAAATTTGATTTTTACTGACCAAAATATTTGCTGATAAAATTTGATTTTTTACTGACCAGATTCTTTATTTTTTGTTGACTATATTTTATTTTTTACTGACCGTATTTTATTTTTAACTGACCACATTTGAGTTTTTACTGACCAAATTTAATTTTGTACTGACCAAATTTGACTTTTTACTGACCAAAAAGTTGCAGCCCAATTTTTCAAGGTCTAAATTAGTTTGTCCGAAATTCCAAATTTTCCCCTAAATGGTGTGTGTCTCAGCTGGTTGCAAACTCAGATTGAATTTTGTTGCCTAGGTATTCGGAATCCACAATTCGGAATCTTGTGGAAGCTGGAAAGGTGTCAGAGCCCCTTTTTGAGCATACGCTGATGTCTCTGGCATGGGCTCTTCTGCGCAATGGAGAGAGTGATTCCCTGAGTGGATTGTACACGTGGACCAAAAAGGTAACAGGTAGGAGGTTGTTGTGGGTGAAAATGGCTGCTGAACAGGCGGCTGGACACCGGGAAACTGCAGCTAGAGGATATGCTGAGATTCTCGAGGGTGATCAGAAGCTCGATAGGCATATTAGGGAATTTATAGCTGATCAGTTGGTACAGTGTCTTCTGTGGTCGATGCAGTGGGTGAAATTGATGGAATTTCTGGAGCTTGAGGAAGCCCGGGAAGTGCCCAGAGTAACAATTCCTCTGATAAATATCACATCGAAGCAGATGAGGTGTCTTCTGCATTATGAGGAGGATCAGACAATTGCTGAGGAGTGTCTGTCAAATTGGGAGATTTTGAATGAGGATACTGAATTTTCTAACAATTTTTCCTATCATCATATTATTTCTTTGGCTGAGAATACGATAACTTGTGTTTTCTCGGGAGAAAGTAGAGTATCACCGGGTGTTCTGAAGACTTGCTCGAAGATCTTTCAGAATGGTCTTCAGGAAGCTCTGAGAACGCACTCGCAGGAACATTTGAATAGTTTGACTCTGCTGAATCATGTTTGTCATAAGATTGCGCGAGGGGAGGATTCTGTGGAATCCTTGAAAGTTGATAAGGTTTTTGGATCACTGACGCTCATTAAGATCCTCTATTGGGCGGAATTCTTCTCGGGGGCATGCAAGAAAGTCGATGCTGATGATTTGAATGCCATGCTGAGGCTGGATATGGTGTCTATGGCCAGGAAGGAGGGAAATCTTCAGATGTGCAAGAGAGAACTCGAGAAGTACTACTCAAAGAGTTTTGGCGTGGACAAAATCCCACTGGAGGCGGCATGTGAAGCTCTGGTGCTCGGAGCGGCTTCCGGAAGTCAACCGGATTGGTCAGTGAATCTCGGAAGGGCAGTCTATGAGACTAGCAAATGGTTGTATTGTTTTCCGGAAAAGAGAGAATTTGCTGTGCAGTTTGCAGCAGCTGCAGCTCTTGGGATTCGCAAGAGTAGCCAAGAGGCTCAGATTTGTGAGAGGGGAGCCCGGATTCTTCTGACCATCTCTGAATGGCTCATTCCGGAGGATGAGAAACTCCTGACTGGAGATAATCCTCTGAGTCAACTTCTGAAGGAACTTCCGGATTATGCGTCAAATAATGTTGTGCCCAAGGTTGACCTGGCCATTGGGAAGTTGATTGGAGCCAGTGTCCGGCAGTGTCCGGATCTGGCTAAAGCATGGAACACCTTTGGGGGATGGTGTTACAAATGGGGCAGGAAGATGGTGGAGAATCGTCCGAGTTCCGGAGATAGCAACAATCTCTTTCAACCGGAAGACATTTCGGAGATTTCCCGGGCCATTCCTCAGGCCACCCAGGAAGAAATCTCCAAAATTGTGGCAATTCTCAGTGAACATCAGGTTCCCATTGAGATTGATGACATTGAGCCGGGTGATGGGAGTTCAACGGAAATGCTGGAGAGTCATTTGCGAAAGATTCCGAGTTTGAAGCAAATCTCAGCGGAACAGCTGCAGATGATCATTGGGATCTGGAGGAGGGCTCATAAACATGTCTATGGATACTATGAGATGGCAGCTGATGCCTACTTCAAGTATCTGCAGCTGGGAACGGTCAAAGTTGATGAGGATTCAGCTAGTTCAGTCGCTGCAACTTTGAGACTTCTCCGGTTGATTGTGAAGCATGCTCTGGGGCTGCAGGAAGTCCTGGAGGCAGGATTAGCGTCCACACCGACGTCCCCGTGGAAGGTAATCATCCCACAGCTCTTCTCTCGGCTCAATCACCATGAACCGTATGTCAGGAGGAGAGTTTCTGAATTGCTGTGCAGAGTAGCTGAAGATTCACCGCATATCATCATCTTTCCGGCCGTCGTTGGAGCTGCTGAGGGGCAGAAGAGTCACCTGGAGGAGAGCAATAGCCTGAGCGAATGCTTCTACTCACTCCTCGATACTCTGTCCAATCAGGCAGCTGACACTGTGGCTCAGGTTCAGCTTCTGGTCAGAGAACTCAGAAGAGTCTGCATTCTCTGGGATGAAATGTGTTTGGTGGCAATGTCCAAGGTTTATGTGGAATCTACGAGGAAGTTTTCCGAACTGGACACACAAATCACCAAGGAAGGGATCACAGATGAAAATTATGATACTTTCGCTGAGAGATACCATCAACTGATGAAGCCAATTGTAGCTGCTGTCGACAAACTCCGGAGGACTATCTCCAGGTTAGTTTTATAACAGTTAACAGTGTTTTTCTTACAGAAAAGTAGAAAAGTCTAACCTCTCCCGATGTAATTTTTCCAGTTAAAATATAAGCCACGCCCCCTTTAAGTTTTTGGCCTTTAAATTTTTATAATCCGGACATGGCTTTTTGTCAAACTGAGCGTGATTTTTGAAAAAGGCGGTAAAAACACCAAATTTTCCTTTTGCCCACTTCCACTTCATAAAACAAACTTGTTTTTTTTTTTTAATTATTTTGTATTTTTCAAAAATACGTTCTCCGTGTCAAAAAAAGGTCGCACATTTGAACACAATTTTTGTCCCAAAAAAAGAATTGAGACGGAGGGAGCAACAAATTAATATCTCTCTTTTCCGAACACTTTTTCCAAGGTTCGAAAACGTTTTTTTTTTATATCTTTCTTTTTCAGAACGATTTTACCGGAACGTTTTTCGATACTTTTTTTTAAATACGCCTTTCAATGCTCTTTTACTAGAACGCCGCAGCGTTCCAGTAGGGAGGGCGAAGGAGTACAAAGAATGTTGGGCGCGCCGTTTCGTCTTTTGAAACTTTGCCTGTCTCGGTTTGCGATCCTTTTCCCGGAATGCTTTTTTGGTACTTTTTTCCGAAAGGTTTTTCGGTCCGTTTTCTGTTCCGTTTTACGATCCTTCTATAGGAACACTTTACAGTTCCTTTCCCGTACCGTAATGCTATTTGGTCCCTTTTCTTTCACGTTTTGATCCTTTTCTTAGAACGTTTTTGGGTCCCGTTCTCCTTCCGTTTTTCGATTCTCCTCTCGGAACGTCTTTTGATCTCTTTTCCATTCGTTTTTTGATTCTTTTATCGGAATGTTTTTCGATCCCTTTCCCGTTCCGTTTTACGATGCTTTTCTCGGAATACTTTTCAGTCCCTTTCCCGTGCAGTAACGCTCTTCGGTCCCCCTTTCCTTTTTGGTTCCGTTTTTTGATTCTCGGAATGTCTTGCAATCTTTTCCGTTCATTTTTTTTATTCTTTTATCGGAACGTTTTTTTTATCCCTTTCCGGTCCTTTTCTAAAAACGTTCTCCGATCCCTTTTCCATTCCATTATACGATTCTTTTCTCGGAGCGCTTTTTGGTCCCTTTCCCGTTCCGTAACACTTTTTCGATCCCCTTCCTTTCTTGTTCTGTTTTTTTTTTTTATCATTTTCTCGGAACATTTTTCGGTCCCTTTCTCCTTGTATTTTTCTCTCCTTGTCTCGGAACATTTTTCGATTTTTTTTTAAATGTTTTGCCATTCTTTTCCTGGAATGTTTTTCGGAACTTTTCGTGTTTCGCTTTTCCATTTTTTTTTGTCGGAATGTTTTTTGATCCTGATACTGTTCCGTTTTTCTATTATTTTCACAGAACGTTTTTCGATCCCGTTCCGTTTCTCGAACCTTTGCTCTTATCTTTTTTCTAGCCCTTTCCCATTCCGTTTTTGATCTTGTTTTCTGAGCGTTTTTCGATTCCTTTTCAGTTGTTTTTTTTGACCCTCTTCTCGAAACGTTTTTCCGTCTCTTCCTTTCTCGTTGAGTTTCTGACTAAACTTTTTTTAGAACATTTTTTGATCCTTTTCACGGAATGTTTTTCAGTTTTTTATCCTTAACGTTTACGGTACTTTTCGTATCCCGTTTTTTGATCTTTTTCTCTATCCGTTTTTGGATTACTTTTTCGTTCCATTTCTTCTTGATTCTTTTTTCGGAACATTTTTCGATACCTTTCTCGTTCAGTTTTTTTTTATCCTTTTCTCTGAGCGTTTTTCCATCCCTATCCCGTTCCACTTTTCTATTCTTTTTTCTAGGAACGTTTTTTCGATATTTTCTCAGAACCTTTTTGGATCCTTTTTCAAGGAATGTTTTCCGGTTCTTTTCCCGGAACGTTTTTCAGCACTTTTCGTGTCTCAGTTTTCGATTTTTTTGTCGGTTCTCGGAGTATTTTACAACCCCGTTCCCATTCCGTCTTGCGATTATTTTCACGGAACATTTTCCGATCCCATTCCATTTTTCGATCTTTTTGTCGGATTGTTTATCGATATTTTTTCAGAATGTTTTTCGATCCTTTTCCCGAAATGTTTTTCGGTTGTTTTCCCTGGACATCTTTCAGTCCTTTTCGTTCCCCGTTCCATACTTTTTTCGGAACGTTTTTCGATATTCTTTTCAGAACGTTTTTCAATCCTTTTCTCGGAATATTTTTCATTCTTGGAACATTTTCGTTCTTCTTTGTCGGGACTTTTTATTGATCCTTTTTCTGCTCTCTTTCGATTCTTTTCTTGTCTCGTTTTTATTAGTCTTTTTTAGGAACGTTTTTCATTTTTCCCCCTGAACGTTTTTGATTTTTTTATCCTAACTTAAATATTTTTCGATTCTTTTCCTTGACCGTTTTTTTTTATATTTTTCTGGAAACGTTTTTCCATCCTTTAACCTGAATGTTTTTTGGTTATCTTACCAGAACGTTTTCCACTTTTTTTCCGAAATGATTTTGAGTCTTTTTCCGCCCCGTTTCTCAATAGTTTTCTCGTCTTGGTTTTCGATCTTTCTCTCGGAAAGTTTTCAATCGTATTTCCTTTTACCTAAACGTTTCGAATTCTTTTCTCGGTACACTTTTCGATCCTTTTTGTTTGCTTCCGATTTTTTCGTCCCGGTTTTCGATTGTTTAATCGGAACGGGTTTCGATCCTTTTCCGGTTCCGTTTTCCGATTGTATTCCAGTCCGTTGTTTCTTTCTCTCGGAAAGTTTTCATTCCACTTCTTTTCTCCTAAACGTTTTGAATCCTTTTCTAGGTAAGTTTTTCGATCCTTTGAAAGTTTCCAATTTTTTTGATCGCGTTTTCGAAAATTTTACCGGAACGACCTTCAATCCTTTTTCGGTCCAGTTTTCGAATCTTTTTTCTGGAATATTTTTCGGTTCTTTATTTTTTCTTGAAAGTTTTTTATATTTTTCTCAGAATGTTTTTCGGTTCTTTCCTTGTTCCGGATTTCAATCCTTTTCCCGGAATGTTTTTCATTGTATTTACAGAATGGTTTTCGATTCTTTCCCTGTCTATTTTCGAGCTGTTTCGCGGAATGTTTTCAATCTTTTTCCATTTTGCTGAACGTTTTTGATCCTTTTACCGGAACGTTTTGGATTTTTTACCGGAACGTTTTTCGATTTTTGTCCCTGAACGGTATTTATCCTTCTATCTCAATGATTTTCATTTTCTCAGAATGTTTTTGATTCTTATACCGGAACGTTTTAGATTCATTTACTGAAACGTTTTTCGATTCCTGTCCTTGAACGGTATTTATCCATCTATCTCAATGGTTTTCATTTTCTCATACCGGATTTTCTCATACTCAAAATACCGGAACGTTTTGGAATCTTTTTCTGAAACGTTTTGGGTTTGTTACTGAAACATATTGTATTCTTTTACCGGAACGTTTTTCGATCCCTTTCCCGGAACGCTGTTCGATCTTCCTCCTAGAATTTGATGATTTTTGGTGCCTTTCCGGAACGATTTTAATATTAATTTTTTCCCAATGCGTTTTTTTATCATTTTCACGAAACGATTTTAGGTCCTGAGATTTTTCATTTTTGCTCGTTTTCTATAGTCAGTTCTTATTTTATGCTCTATTTCTCTTCACATTTCCCGGTTCATTTTTCATCCGGTAAAATGCCCTTTTTCCCAAAATTTCCAGGGAGGCAGAAACCAAGCATGAATCGGCTTTTCAGGAGAAATTTTCGAAGCCAATTGAAGAGTTGGCAGTGCTCCTCCGTGAGCCAATGAAAAAAGTGTCTCCGCTGATGCCCTGGATTAAGTTTAAATCACTCTGCGGAGTGTTCCAGCAGCGTGTCCAGAAGAGATCAAATTACATGCTGAAAATGAGTGATATCAGCCCAATTCTGGCCGGTTTGCGTGAAACTGTGATTTCGATGCCGGGAATTGAGAATTCCGGAAAGGAACAGATTCACATAAGATCCGTGGAGAATATGGTGCAGATTCTCAATACAAAGACAAAGCCCAAGAAATTGGCATTCTATGGGAGTGATGGGAATAGGTATACTTACCTGTTCAAGGGACTGGAGGATCTTCATTTGGATGAGAGAATCATGCAATTTCTCTCAATAGCCAATTCAATGATGAATCGAACAATTGATTGCAATGGGAATGTCAGTTCTTATAGAGCTAGGCACTATTCTGTGATTCCCCTTGGACCCCAATCGGGGCTGATCAGCTGGGTGGATGGGGTTCTGCCCATTTTTTCCGTGTACAAAAAATGGCAGCAGAGAGAAGCTGGGAAACCCCGAAAGGACAGAGAAATCAGTCAAATTCTCCGTCCTTCGGAACTTTTCTTCAGCAAACTCTCGCCGAAGCTGCAGGAACGCGGGATGAAGGTGACAGATCCGAGATCTACCTGGCCACTGGAGGTACTCAAGGAAGTCCTCCAGGAATTGGCTCAGGACACTCCAAAAGATCTTCTGTCCAGGGAATTCTGGTGCACAAGTACCACAGCTGCAGAATGGCGTCAGATTGTGAGGAATTATTCCCTGTCCCTGGCCGTAATGAGTGTCATTGGGTACATCATTGGCTTGGGGGATAGGCATCTGGACAATGTTCTGGTGAATTTGAGCACTGGAGAAATCGTCCACATTGACTACAATGTGTGCTTCGAAAAGGGGAAGACACTGCGAGTACCCGAGAAGATTCCCTTCAGGATGACGCAGAATCTGGAGAATGCCCTGGGAGTCACGGGGATTGAGGTGAGTGAACTTTTCAAAATATTGCAATTTTATTACTTCCCAAAATTACGATAAGAAAACGCGTGAGAGATTTTTTTTTTTGATGTGACTTATCAGCGAATTGGAGGATTTTTATTGGAAATTCACTGACAAATTGTATGAAGGAATTAATTAGTACATAATCCTCAGTGATAGCACGCTGAGAAGACAGATAGGCAAAAGTTCCCCAGGGGCATGTCATTCAGGTTTTTCCGGTGCTTTGAGAAAAAGTTTGTTGAATCAACAATTTTTTTGACTCATTTTATATAGAATAATAATTTTAAAATTCTCAAAAAGATGAATGAAAAAAAAATTCAATGAAAAAAAAGGTTTTAAAAATCGAAAGTGCCGGGATTCGATCTCATTACACGAACAGTGCAAAAGAGAATACAGTTTACTCGCAAAAAATGAAATGTTTAGAGTCTTTAGTATTGGGGAAAAAGTTAAATAGACAAGTTTTTTTTGGCTCATATAAGAAATTTTCTCACAAAACACGGAAACACTGTTATAATTTTGTCAAAAGTGTACAACAGATTTGACAAAATGTTTAACAAAAAACATTTTTTCTCATATTTAACGAGAATTCTAGAATTTCAATCGAGATTCAACGAAAAAAAGATTGTTAAAAAATGGAAAGTGTGGAGATTTGAACTCTTTACACAAACAGTGCAAAAGAGAATACAGTATACTCGTAAAAAATTAAATGTTTATATTGTTTAGTATTGGGAAAAAAGTTAAATCAAGATGTTTTTTTTTGGCACATAAAAGAAATTTTCTCACAAAATAACCACTTACAAATTACAACACTGAAACACTGTTATAATTTTGTCAAAAGTGTACAACAGATTTGATAAAATGGTTTAAAAAAAAAACATTTTTCTCATATTTAACGAGAATTGTAGAACTTCAATCGAGATTCAACGAAAAAAAGATTGTTAAAAAATCGAAAGTGTGGAGATTTGAACTCTTTACACAAACAGTGTGAAAGAAAATGCAAATCAACATGGTTTTGGCTCATACAAGAATTATTTCAGAATAACCACTTACAAATTCTCAGAAAAACAAACAACATTTCTTCCCATATTTAACGAGAATTCTAGAATTTTAATAAATATTCAATGAAAAAAGGACGCAAAAAAGTGAATAGTGGCGAGATTCGATCTCTACGAAAAGTGTGTGAAAGAGAATAAAAATTTATATGTACAAAAATAAAAGTTCGCACTAATTTGCAAAGTTTGCAATAATTATGTGCAACTATAAAAATTCTCATCACAGTAATAGTTTGTTTATTTCCTATTTCACTATTTTTTTTTAATAATATTTACAAAATCCAGATTGATTTACGCTTAGTTAAATCCACATAAAATTCATCATTATTGGGTATTAGCCAATTAAAACCGCTACAGACTTCTCCGAGATTACAAGACCTTTCAGATGAATCCATACTCGTCTTGCCCGGAGTTTTCGGTCCCGTTGTGGAACTTTTTCAGTGGGTTGAACGGGCATGATTTTTTATTTACAACAATTATTTTTTTTACAAAAATTACAAAGGTCATTTTTTGCACAATTTCAAACTAAATTCACTCGACTAAATAATGTTCTCGTAATTAGTCTTACTGTGTTATCACACTTGAACATTAAAATTTTAATATGATTCACATTAATTGTCGCTTGTGAGAGTCCAAATGTGTAATTTGTGTGTTTGAATCATTTTATATTCAAAATTTGATCTATTTGTTGATAAAAAGGTAGACTTGGCCCGCAAAATTTGATATAAATTGATTTATAGCATTAATGCAAAAAATTAATGCGATTTTCTCTTTAATTTTTTAATGTGAAAAATATTTATGCTTTAGGTAAATTTAAACTTATTTTTGCAGGCTAAGTCCACTTCTTTATCAATAAATAGAAAAACCCCAAATATTAAGTGACTCAAAGACACAAATAGCATATTTGGACGCTCACGAGCGACAATTAATGTCAATCACATTAAAATTTTATTGTGCAAGTGTGATTGCGCCGTTAGGGATCGTGAAGTTCAAGGAATACATATCACTCATCATGAAAAATGGATAATTCTTTACATTTTCTCATCAAAGTTTTGTTGAATTTACTAATTTTGAAAAGAAATGTTATATAACTTTTGTAAAATTTACAAATGTCTTGAAAAAATTCCTACAAATTTTTCTTCAAGATTTTTATGGTTCAAAAATGCATTTAAAATACTTTTTTGTAAGTTTGTCAACGAAACTTTTGTTAAACTTACAAAATTTTGTTAGAAAAACCTTTTTTATCTTTGTACACGGTAAAAAATTTCGGCACGTATTTGTTCCAAAAATAAGCTCGTCCACGGACACCATAATTTTTGGAATAAATTTGTACTTTCTAGGAGGAACAAAAAGATACCCAATATTAGTAACGAATTTGTTTCAATAAATAGCTTGTCTAGTGTGTCTCTCACACTCAGTCACCCGTCACCGAAGTGAAGAGGACGCCAAATCTGTGGTAATTTTCGTGCTACATGGTTTCACTTTTTTAATTCGAGATTCCCTTCCCCTCTTGCTGCCAGCACTCGCATATGTTTTCGTCATGCACGCGTCTGTATAAAACACTCTTAAATTGATTCTAATTTGATGTTCCTTATGAACTTTCAGCCACCGAAATCCATCTCGACTGAAGTATAGATCTTAACTGTAAGACGAAATCACTTACACGGATTTGTTCCCGACAATGGGAACAAAAAGATTCCCCATATGAGTAACAATTTCGTTCCAAAAATTTCCTCGTCCATGGACATCGAAATTGGAACAAATATGTTACAGATGTAGGAATAATATTGTTATAAAAAATATGTACCAATTTGTTCCTGACAGTGGGAACAAAACAGTCGAGTGCAACAAATTCTGTTCCAAATATCGGGAACGAATTTGTATAAAACGAAATCAACTCAAATTTGTAGACATTCCACTGTATCAAAACGGTTTCAAAAGAAAAGTCTAACAAAATTGTAACTGTATTTTGTAACGAAACTGTAAAGAAAACTTTTTGGAACAAACAAATATCTTCTCTAGGTACAAATTGATTCCAAAAAAATTTGTTCCAAGGAAAACTTGTTCCAATATTTTAGTCAGTGTCCAAAAGTTTTTACCGTGTACTTTACAGTCGAGTTCCTCAAATTTGAACAACGCAACGGTTGAATTCAAAATGTAAAATTTGAGGTTACGTGAAGAAATATTTGCGTTGGAGTCTGAATTAGAACCATATTTCTCTGATGTTTCTTCAATATTATCGTATTATATTAACTTCTGGAACAAATTCCATTTATTTCACAATAAATTACATTGATATATTTTCTAAAGTTATTTTCCTTAATTTAGAGAAAGTGCATTTCACATGAATTCCGTTACATTTTTGAAAATATTGTTCAAATTTGAGGAATTCTACTGTATCTTAAAAAGTCTCCGTAGTTGCACAATTAATGTCCCCTCAATCAGTGACTCAGTGTTTGCTTCTCAAAATCAATTGCTGCTTCTGGGAGGAAAATTAAAAATCTCATCATGTTGTACTTAAACTTTGACTATATTTCGTGGCGAAGAGACAGAGACAGAGAGAGAACGAGAGAAAGAGAGGGGGATATGGAGAAGAGCATAAACTTGAAGAAAAAAAAGCTTTACAATGAACTCATCTTCCATTGCCACTGGGACAGTGCACAAACATTTCACAATATTTAGAATTTTCTTATCTTCTTATTTCGGCAAACACCAAACGCAGAAAATATTGATTCAGGGAGAGATGGAATTGCATTATTCTGCGTGGGTGAAAGAGAGATAAAAGTAAGTTAGTAAAATTCATGGGAATGTCTGTGTTGAAGAGGATGCACGCGTTCTGCGCCAAATTAGCATCAAACTCTGCCCATTAGTTGATTTCCATGCGATAGTAGAGAGTTCTGGGTTGGGATGATCAGGAGACGCTCGTGCTGATGGAATTGCTGAATTTACTCAAATGCGTCGTTGATGTGTCAGAACTCTGGGCATCGTAGCTTCCACGTGTGCTCTTGTTGTGCGTTTCTGGGTCATCTTCTTCATTTTCCGGGATATCTTCCACTTGTGGGGTTGTCACTGCAGCTGGTGGTGTCTCCTGGCCATCAGCTGAAGTTTTGCGGGATTTATTGGGTACTGCAGTGTTGTTGTTGTCAATTGGGGTGAAAGAATCGGGATTTTTGCATCGAAGCAAATTGCTAAAGGCCTTCCGAAAATTGCGATTTTTCCATGCATAAATCAATGGATTCATCCCGGAATTGGCCATGGCTAGGGAAAATGCTCCCTTGTACAGAGTAGCTGAACTGTGATTCAGCATACGGAAGATTTGCGAAGTGGCAATGGCAAAATACGGTAGCCAGCAAATGGAGAAGCATCCTAGAATCAGGAGGACAACCTGGAAAAAAAGAATTACGAAATTATCAAAAACGACTTAAGTTCAAACTGGTTTAAAACGAAGACACGCCCCTAAGTCATAAGCGTGGCCTTGTCATAATCTCTTCTACCGAGAACTTTTATCTATTTTCCGGGATAATAGAGAATAGTTGAGAATTTTGCAATAGATAATTCATATTACCAGGAGGCGTGGCATATTTGAAGGCGTGGTTTATTCGTAGGTTTGGCATTATCAAACTATCCTCTCTGCAAAATTTTCAAGTAGTTTTTGAAATAGTGGAAAAGGGATGAGAATTTCCGTGTGGATAAATAATGGGAGGGGCGTGGCGCTCTGTTAGCGTGCGATTAAGGACCATCCAGTGATAACGAACTTTGAAAAGGGGCGGGGCATTACCAAACTATCCCTTTCTGCAGAACTTTCAAGTAATTTACGAAATAAAGGAAAAAAGTTGAAAATTCCCGTTTGGATAAATAATGGGAGGGGGCGTGGCGTTCTGTAAGCGTTCCATTTACAGGATTGGGCGATTAAAAAAAAAATACATAGTAAAATTGATAGATACCCATCACAGATACCCATCACATCAACAAGTTCATTTTTTTCATATTTTACTCAATCAAAGATTTCACTGTAAAATCAATAAAATATTTTGCGGCTTCTTGCTGTAAAGCATGTCGTCTAAAGTGCATTATGAAATTTACTGACAATCCCAATTCAAATTTTCTACTACCCGGTTAAACCAATATAATTGTAACCATCTAAAGTAAACGATTAATAATTTTTCAAGTTCTTTATCTACATGCTCAAGGAGTTTTTCAATTGTTCTGTGGTTTCTGCTAATCATGAATATTGTACAAATCATTGAAATTAAGATTTATTTACTGTTCTCTTCAAACCGATAATTTTTTTGGGGGATTTTGCTATATACCTTGTCTAAGACATCACATTCCCGAAAAAAATGTTCATTAAGAGAATCAGTGTCTCCTTGCAAACACTGATTCTGTGATAATGAATGTTTCTGTGATAATATTCTAAAAGCCATCGTGCTATATTATTAAAGTGAGACTAACGTATTAAACAAAAAATCACACAGAAATTATGATATTATATCGATCTTTGACAAAATCTGCACAGAATTCGAGTAAAAACGATCTAAATTACTAAACGTTTCGTTTGAAAGCTGTGAGGATTTTATATTCAACTTTAACCGTTTTCTGATGAAGCTGTGCGTTCTTGATTTGCAATCAACAGAAAAACAGAATTTTCATTGGGAGGATGGTAAAAATTGGGATGGGCGTGGCTTCTCTATGTGCGGACGTACATATTCCCTTTACAATTTTTAGCTGTTTTTTTTTTTTTTTGAAATACGAACAATGACTATATTGAGTTCTAGGTCATTCAAAAGTTTTTTCCTGGCATAGGGGTTACCGTGATCATCAGGGTAAAATTAGGTAATTTGGAACTATTTACAATTTGGGACACTTGACATTTTCTCACTGTTTCAAATGATCAAAGAGAAAACAAAGACCGCGCAATAGAAGAAAATGAAGATTAAGAAAGAAAAGGAACAGCTTCTATTCCCTTTGAATCTCTAAAACAGTGAAAACATCTCAAACGTGTCAAATTGTAAATGGTTCCAAATTACCTCATTTTACCCTAGATAAGTCTCTTTCGCTCCCATAATCGGCAAATCGATAATTCAACGCCGATTTCGTGAAAAGAAATCGGCAGATTTAAAAAATCTGTAGCGTCTCTTGTAAATTTAAAAGAGGAAAACTGTCTAACTCACTTGAACTGACTTCCAGTCAGATGGCACTTGGTTGAGATTTGAGACTGAGGAACGCATCTGCTTAACTTGACGCGATGCTTCCCGGTAGATCCGACTGTAGACTATCAGGAGACAGAGCCAGACCATGGAGAAAACTGGAGTTATTACTCCAGCCATGTACCAGGGTTTTAGGATCTCGTCAAATTCGCATTCAGTGGCAGTTTCCCAGTTGTTCCAGAAAAGTGGAACAGTTGCAATGAGGATGCCCAGCATCCATCCAATGCTCAAGAGCAAAAGGGCAACTTTCTTAGTCATATACCTGGAAAAATTGAAATTTATTTAAAAAATGATGAAGAAAAATTCCATGAATTTGATTTCCATTTTAATCAGTTCATAAATTATCAGAAAACAATCCCAATAACAAATAGAAGTTAATTAGGAATCATACATTATGATTTATTGCCATATCTGTGGCAAGTTCAAGTGTTTAATTAATTATGTGGTTGACTCCCGGATATCTTGACACTTTGTTGCAAAATTCCGCAATTACCTGAGCTGTTAAAACTCTCGAGAAAATTGATTTTTCTCAATAGCTTCTTATGTAATTTTTCATTTTAAACTTCCAATTTGACGTGCGGAATTCCATTTTACGAGATAAGATTGAAGTGAGATTGTTAAATTGACAAGTCAAACGTTGACATATCACTTTAAAAATTGTCTTCGTTACTCTGATTTCCAGATTTAAATTTCATTGCTTCAAACAGAAACTTTCAGAGAAGATCTCATTGAGTCTTATAGATCAAATAAGGAATAACTAAAATATCGTTCAAGACTGAAAAAATATGGTTTTTTGTTCTTTTAATTATTGGAGAAACGGTGTGAGATATTGACTTGGAGTTTTCAATAGACACTTTGTAAAACTTTTTAGCATTTTTTACAAAAACACTCTTGCTTTTTAATTTCTTCTTTATTCAAACTTTAAGGAATTAAAGTTTTTTTTGAAAATTAAATTTCTTTATTCAGAATTTAGTTAATTTATCAAATGTATTCATCCATTCGATCTGTTTCCTTAGTTACGATTCTGATGAAAGTTCTAAAAATTCTTCAACTTTGTTGAAGACAATCTATCTCTATTGTTGCGCGTGTAATAGCTAACAGATAATTGTTAATGTTCAATTTACAGCTTAGGCTAAAATTCTTGAGAGCAACACTTTTGGCTGAGGTACAAATGATTCTAACCTAGCTCCAGCAAGAGTTCCCTGCTCACGCTATCATATGTTCCTGTAGAACGAATATTGAATAAGTTTGCTTTACAGGGAACTTAGCTTACGCTATTAAAAATGTCTAATAAAACCACATTGTGCTTTTAAATTCCCTTTTAATGCTCTATAACGAAAAATGTGCATTTCTAGCAAATTTTGCCAAGAAAATTTTCCACATTGATTTAAGAAAAGCTGAAAAGGGAAACTGAAAACGTAAGCCAAATAAATAATCCCTTAATTATTTATGTTTTCACCTAACCTCACTCTGTGCCTTTTGTTACTTTTTACCCCAATTGATAAAAAAAAGAATGTGAGGAAAATAACTTCGGTAAATTCTTAAATGTACAGTGAATCCAAGTTATTCTGGAAACAAAATTTTGGAAAATAAATTTAGAAAAAGAAATTTGAATATTTAGAAAGGTTCATGAAAGAAAAAATCAATGTTTCTTTTTATATTTTCGGGTAAGGTGTAACTCATTTCAATTTTTTCTAGCAAGGGTTTCTGGTTTCTTGTGTTTCTCGGGTTTGCCGAAGTGTTTCTTGGACAATTGACAAGGATTCATTAGTATGAGGAACCCCTTGTTTTCGGCTTGTCTTAGTTTGCCCCATATTGTTTTACTCTGCTGAATTATATAAACAATAAATCTAGATCGAAATTTACAGGTTTCGTGACAGTTACAATTCAGAAAATCATTTTTATCCGAAGCTAAATCCGTATTGCGAGTTTTGAGACAATATACTTAAAGTAAAAAAGGATTTAAATTGATTTATCGCATTTATCGTTATCACTCATAAATAATTATCCAACGAAAATTGATAGAAAAAAATAATTTCGTGAATTACTTTTGCGCAATTGATCTGGTTTTCGAGAAAAACAATATTAGAAATCGCAAGTTTTCAATAGAAAACGCACATTATACATAGATTTTGTGATGTTTTTCACTGTTCTCGAATATATATTTTTTATTGTGTTTTTTTGGGGGATGTTAATGAAAAGTATGTTAATGGTCCCCCGATCGATTTAAAAAAGAATCTCAACATATAGGGTAAGTGTGCCAAATTCCGGCCAGCTTGCAATTTCGGCCACCTTTTTTGTTCCTCGAATTTCTATGAATTTTTAGTTTTTACATACTCTAGAGATTATAATGCAAAAGAATAACAAATAAATATAGCTTCAACAAACGAGATGACGTGAAAAAGATATTGGAAGAATTCCCGAAGGGCAAGGATATATGAGAATGAAGGTGGTCGAAATAGGGCACCAAAGCTATGTCTATATTTTTAATTATTTTAAAATGTATTAAAAATGATTTTAGAGTATATAAAAAACGATAAACTCTTTACAAGGTTCCAAGCAACACTCTCACAAAAGAAAGAATAAAAAAAGTCAATTTGTATTTAAAATATTACATTTCAAACTTGAGACTTTGACGCTTGCATGCAACTATGTCGAAATTTGGCACACTTACCCTATGTATGTTTCACATTAGTTTGAAAAGATATTTTCTCAGAAATCTTTAGGAAATTTGCTCTAAAATAAATACTTCATATTTTTGGAAAATGACAAAAACTAACAAATGAGGCATTTAGAGTGATCGGAGCGCGATGTCTTAGATGAACAAAATTGTAGTCCTAAGTATTTCTTATCGCCTGGTGTCAATGAATTTCTAATATTTTGTTTAGTTTATTTTATACAAATTTTTAAAACCTCACATTCAGACCATTTTTTTGGTAATTCTTAGAGAAACTCGAATTTTACACCCTCAAGGAGTGGTTTTACAAAGTTTTTTGTAATTATCAAAATTGAAACACAGCTAATGAGCTTTCTAGCGGATCCACACTTTTTAAATTTTGTTCACTAGAACCTGAGATATAACGGATAATGTAAGGCAAAATAGAAAAAAAATATAAAAGCATTAACACAAAAACATTGTCACGTGATGGAGCAAAACCAAGGTCAGATTCTTAATCAGAAAACTTGACTCTATCAAACGTACCATGTGAGATCTCCGTTAGCAAAACCATGTTGCAAAGTGTTATTAATAATTTAATAGATTATGATTTTTTTTGGAGAGATTTTCTTATTGTTTTAGACGGGAAAGGAGAAAAGACCAGGGGTGACATGATAACTTATTTTCGATACTATCGACTGTCGATTCTGAAAATTTTAAATGATAGCTGCACTGCCTGTAACTAATATACATGTTCATTAATATTCTCATTCTTTGAAGAATGTTTCAATGAATGGCCCAATATTCCGATATTCCGTAAAAAGTCGACATTCACTTAATCTAACAGATATAGATTTATCGATACTATCGATTTGATAGTGTCGAAAAGTTATCATTCCACCCCAGGAATAAGAACAAATCTTACACTCAAGAGCAACTCAACAAGGTTTTGGAAGCCTTTAGTCGCGGTTTCATTTACACTGTTTGTCTCCAATTAGAAAATTTCCCTTGCCTCCATTTGGATTAATTTGTTTCCAATAGAAGCATTTTACATTCGCGTATTTTTCTTGTATTTAAGAAGTTTTCAAATTATATTTAAAGAATTATCACTAAACAGTAACATCCTAGAAGAGTCAAGGAGCAAATTTGTGTAATTCTCTTCAGAAAAAATATGACCTTAATGTATTGAATCTTCTGTCAAAGTTAAAGGGTCTGGAAAAGGTTTTGAATTAGGACATTTACCTTAATACTAATCCCGCTCATTCACGGTGCCATTATAAATATTTTTACGCCAAAGAGACATAACAGACATAAAAACTCATATAGAAAGAAATTGTCTTCTTGATATCTTTGTCGGAAGACGGATAGCTGTTCACGACACATCCGTTTACTTGAATCTTCCGGAAATATGAAGAAATTAAATGCAAATATTACTTCAAATGGAAAGTTCTTAAATCGCGCGCAATTCAACTCGAGAGAGAGAGAGAGACACAAATAACTCATTTGACAAACGTCTGGTGGCGCTGTGGTTGCAAAAAATCTCTGAAATGCTATAAAATATTTTCTTCTCTATTTTATCCTTATTAGCAGGTTGTGTCCCTTCTTGTAATATGTACTTTTGCATTCCTTATTAACCAAAATAGTGCTGTACAAAAGGGTTTTTCTCAAACTTATCCTGAATTTTGGGACAGCTCAAAAGAATATGAGTCGCATAATAATTGTCGTAATATCGACAATTATTCACAATTAACCCAAATAACTGTATTCAGCTAAATTATTAAAAGGATTTTCTTGTGAAAATGACTTAACTCTAAGGAATTAAACAATTTTTCACATTAAAAAACCTCTCATTTTCTCTACGAGATTTTCACGGCATTTCGAGGAATGCCAACAGGCACCACCAAATTCACTTCGGTTTTTCCTTTACCTCAGTCCTGTTGCTTACGTGCGAAATGAATATTGAAAATATGTCTTGGCAATTGTGAATATTTATTAAAATTTCAATATTAAACATTGAGGGAGAGAGAAAAAAAAACCCATTGCTTAATGAGTGGAAAATGTTTATAAGTGAATGTGTGAGGAGGAAATGGTCTCAGATGAGAGTAAATATTGAGGAAATTTCCCAGAAAGCATTTCAATTAAGCTCTCACCTGCTGTAGTGCAGTGGGTAGATGATGGCAATGTAGCGATCCACGGCGATGGCTATGAGGTTCCAGATGGAAGTGCAACAGGCCAGAATGATGAGGAAGAAGCGCAGGAGGCACCAAATCTCAATTTTTCCCAGGGATGAACCCACATAGAAGGCCAAATGGTAGGGTAGGGTGAAACCTACGACAATGTCAGAAATGGCCAGGGAGAGGACAAAGAGATTTGAAATGGCACTCCTGAGTCTTCGACTGAATCTGATGGCCAGGATTGTGAGTATGTTGCCACCGAGGATTGCTATCACGAGGGAGCCATCGACAATTGACCAGAAAACAAGGTCAGATTTGATCTTGGTCACACGATCCCCATAGTCTCTTCCTGGAGCACGATCCATGGCTCTCTGGTAGAGTTTTTTTTTCTTATTCACACGCAAAAGATCAATGAGATGTCTAGAGGAGTGTTGATGGGATAAATTTGTCCGGAGATGCTTGGGATTTTGCACAAAAACTTACTGATGTGTGACAAAAAAATGATTAAACAAACTTTACATTCCATCTTTGTTCTATACAGTGGATTTTCTCACAAGTTTCCTCACTACTTAGTTTGAGTACTTTTGAGATTACAAACATTTTGTAAATACAAACACCTTATTTTAGTATGTTTTCATCACTCATAGTACACGACAATTTATCCACTCATGATGATTTTGGTGAAAAGACTTTTTATGGAAGTGTATTGAGAACTTTGTGTCAATCACAAATGAAAGCTCAACCAATGCACGAAATTCTCTCTTTTTTTTTGCTCAATATTTCACTGATAAATACCCGACCTCGCGGCAGATATCAAAACAGAGGAATAATTGGGAATTGATAGAGATGAGCACGCGAGCGTGAATAAATTCAACAATTTCGGGTGATTTCTCGTCTCAAACTGACGATGGTGATTTCAAGGGGAGAAGCATCAAGTGGCAGAGCTTCGTGCTGAAAGTCCAAGAGACACATACAGCCACAGGCAGTCATTTAGGAGGTTTGAAGAGAGCGCAGGAGAAATAGAGATAGACATTTCCAATGGTTGGAGCTTGATAAATTTCAGAAAAATTACTTTGAGACTGTTGGGAATGTTACATAAATGCAATAAACGCTTTTGAACCTCTTAAAATAAAATAGTTCGAAGCTAACTTCAGGTTGAACTTATAGGACCAATAGAAAAACAGATTGCGTCTTCTATGATGACGTCATTTAAAAACTAAGTTTCTATTGGTTGACATTTTTCTAAAAGAAAATTCCTTGACAAAGCTTTTGGCCCTTTTGGCAAAGTAAAATAATACTTCAGGCTGTACGGATTCATAACTAAATACAGTAGAGTCTCTCAAATCTGAATCTCTCAAATTCGAACGACATTTGGATTCAAAATGTCAATTGTGAGGTTATGTTAGAAAGTTCGTATTCTTGGTAAATGAAAATCATATTTATGTGCTTCTTCCTGAATGTTTACATACATTATGGTCGTGTAAAATGAAAAGGAAGTATGTTACCACTAAGACTTGTGAGAAAGTACGGGAATTTGATTGAAAGTACAATTTAATCTCACACAAATTTCGTTAGTTTTAAAAAAAATCGTTCGAATTTGAGAGGTGAGAAATGTCAAAAATACCCCCCGAGCGTTCGAATTTAGGAGACTCTACTGTAATTCAGAATTCGTGACATTGATGTGGTTGTAGCAGAGCTTTACCTTTAATAAGATATTAATTGAATTAGAAATACTCCCGGACAATCGTTCTCCGGCGCTCCCTCCTCAATCACAAACCTGGAATATGTAATTCTTAATGAATATACCCGGCTCGAAGAGCAAAATTTGACACAGTTTTTCTTTCAGCAACTTTATTTCACATCCACCTTTTCTCACTACAAAAATATCTAGAAAAATCATGCATTAATCTTCTTCTTCTTCTTGAATTCGTTTTTTGACACTTCTAGAAAAATTTCCCTCGTATTTACGCCATCTGCATTTGATCTCAATAACTTGCAATTAAAAAATCTCTCGACTCATTTAACCCATTTGAATCGACTCAATCTCTAATGATGAAATTAGATAAGAAATAGTTAAAGATACTCAACAGGTTGTATACCAGAAAAACGATTTCGCAATATTTGTCTTAAGTTTATTTAGCAATTCCAACTCATGGGAAAGTACTCAAAAACTTGGAGCTTCCTGCAAAATTCTTTACAACTTCATCATTATTTTTCTTATCTTTACCGTGTTTATTGATTCAAAGCAATTCAAAGTCTATTTAAACCGATCACTTCAAAATTTTCTTAAAATTGTCTAGTGGAAAGCGCGCTACCTTCGGACGAGTCAAGCTTCGGACAAGCCAATTTTTCTGGTTCTTTTCAGGAAATTTAAGACAATAATGGGTAAAACTCATTATAAACATATTGAAAAAAGGGGTGGCAAAGTGTCCTAGGCTTTGGAAAGTTCTCGAACTCGAGACTTAGATGCTATCCCTCAAAAGTATTTTCGCATCATTTACCATTTAACCGGTTCTAAACCGATTTAAACCGATTTGTAAATCACTCGAAAGATCCCATAAAGTCATCATAAAAAAATCAGGGTGTCTCCTGATAGGTCCATCGAGTATTCCCACGTGTTCCCCCAGATGGCACCCTATACGCTGAGTTTCTGCCAAGTGTAAACTCAAAACTGCCAAGCTTTCCTCCTTAATAAAGAGCGAAAATAGTGGCAAACTCAACATTACGTTTAGAGCAGCCCAGAGCGGTACTAACACTAACTACATTAGGAACCTAGTCCCCTGCGAGTGGCCTTCAAAGTTGAAGCCAATTTCTTACTTTCACATACAAATGCGTATGGGAATTTTTCTGCATTCGTGATCGTTATGTTAAATATTTAAAAAGTGAGAAGTTTTTCCGTATTATAAGAAACCTTTCCGTATGGAGGGATATATATACTAAATTTCTGTTTAAATAAATTTTTTCCTTGGAGCACTGTGAGCTGAGTCCGAGATCAATTTAGGAATTGGCTTCAAATAGCTCCATATAAAAAGGCCAACTTGCCAGGTGCTTGTTAAGAACACCGTGCAATATTTCCTACGCATGGTATATCTGAAATCGAGCCCGCAATTAGGTAGGGGAAAGTGCCCATGCTTCGTACGATCTCTAGTTTCGTAATGACTAAATATTTCCTATGTTTCTCAGTAAATACGACTCATCGCACCCATATTTTAAAAACTAGGGGAAAGTGTCCAGTTTTTAAAAGAAGTTGTGGAGTCACATTTATTCAGAAAGGAAAAAATAGTCGTTGCGAAACTTGAGATCGTATGAAGCATGCTCAATGAGAAACTTTCCCTACTCCAGAGGTGAGCAAGAACCGTTTGAAATCGAACAAACGTCACGTGAATATTGTACGTCAATAGTCAAAATTTCTTCTTCCTCTTCTTCCACTTCTTCCTCTTCTTCTCCTCCTCATCCTTCTTCTTCTTCATTATCTTCCTCTTCCTCTTCTTCTTCTTCTTCTTTTTCTTTTTCTTCTTCTTATTTTCCTTCTTCTTCTCCTATTGTTTAGGACAGAGGTGTGCAAGAATCGTTGAAACCGAATAAACGTCAAAATAAGTTTGTTCAAATAGCGTTTTGACCACTGACATACAAGTTTCATTTGACGTTTGTTCGGTTTCAAACGGTTCTTGCACACTTCTGGTTTAGGCTGTCGAACTTACTCGAGCCAACGCCATCTGGTCTAAACATTACCTAAAGAGGCTGTGTGGATGTTGAGAGAACGTCCGGCCTAAAACTTAAAGCTAACAAACTTATTTTGACATTTGTTCGGTTTCCAACGGTACTTGCTCACCCCTGCCCTACTCAAACTTCTCCTCCATTTTTCTTGACAATACAATTTTTCGAGACTTATTGGACCCTTCCTGAGGTGTCAATGGTAACTACTGGGAGTCACCACTGAACCTATTACGTATAATGGCAGACAGACTAAGAATTATCAGTTCAAAACTGGGTTTTTCTTCGATAAAACAGAATCTAATGAAAAGAAAAAGGACTGTAAAGGTCGACGTATGAAGTGGTTTGAAGACTCTAAATCCCTATCTCCAACTATTTAACCTCAAACGTCAGATCCAACAGTCTCACTTACTATAAGATAAGTGTTTAAATATTTACTTTCTCGTAATATTAAACCACTGAACATATTCGAGATTAATAATCACACAAAAAACTAACAGCTTATCTATTTTGAACCCGGATCATCGGAGTTGTAAAGATAGCATTTACCATCAACCTATTGTGGCCCTAAAAAGATTATTGCCTATAAAATGCTAAATAAGGAACAAATAAATACAGCAATCACAATGTAGGTAATTCTGAAGTACGCTAGTGAACTTTGTAAAAGATACCTACACTCGTTTGACAGCTGTCATATTTATGTCAATGAGCTGAGCTTCAAAATTTCATTGAAATTTTTCCAAATCCTTCGGAAATATTGCAGAAATCTTATCTGAGGTTCAATGTGTGGAAAAGTACGACAAAACACATAATAAAAAAAAAGAGAAGCAGGTGGAAATTCGTAGAAACTCATATTACACTAAATTAACTCATTCGCCGTCTCTTGCACACCGATTTTCGTTCAAATTGAATGAAAATAAACAAAAAGAAAGACTATTGCAGAGTGAGATTTTTACCATTTTGATTTTTCCCTCAGAAGAAAAACTTATGCAGAGTTAGAAGTTAGAACTGTTTGAAAAAATAAACATTGATCGTGCCAGAAGTTACGTCTTTTTTTTGTGTTTTTCAAGGAAGAATGATTTATTGAATTTCCTCAATGTCTCTGATAAATCATTCAGCCGGGAAATAATCACGGTGGGAAAATGCGTTGAAGCAAAAAAGTAATAAAACTATAAATCTGTCCGCGGTGCCTAATATGCATAAAGTCACCTTTATCACCGTGGCAATTGTTTCAGCTGATCATATCTGCTATCAGTTTGTGATTTGGCCGATTATCGCCTCCGCGGGATGCCCCTATCGACCTTATCTCTGAGCACTTTCGACAGGGGAGACTCAAGTATTATTGACTCCATTGCATACAAGAGAGACAGGGAGGCATGAAGCATGAAACATTGCGCATAGAATAATCATAACAATCAAATGTAACTGCCACTCATTGCTGCCACTTTCATTCTCTGCTGACTCTTCCTACCTCTGCACACAAGTCCACCGCATAATGTGTGACGATGCTATTTTAGGACTTGTGGAAAATTGATACGACTCACACCTTTTTTGTAATACTCATTGGGAAATTTCTTCCCTTCTTGGGACACATTATCACGTCTGAGTTGAAGATTTATGGAATGCCTGGATAATGTTTATTACTTTCTCTTTTATAAGTTCTTTAGGAGCTTTCCAAGACCTTGAAAAAGAGGTGTGCTAAAAACGTTTCAAACCGAATGAATGTCAAATGAAACTTGAACGTCAATGGTCAAAACGGTCAAAAACGCTCCCTTAACAAACTTATTTTGACGTTTATTCAGTTCCAAACAATTCTTGAATACTCCTGCCTTGAAGTATTCCTACAGATTCTCCGTTATTAATTTACATAAAACGTAAAGACGAAATTTGAGGTTATGTTAATGTTAGAAATCACACGAAAATAACAAAACAATATAAATTGGAATCTGAAATTCGACCTAAAGAGCATCTTGAATATTTTATAGGTTAGGTTTGGTTGGCCTGAAACAATTTTATGTCTGAAACTAACCTTAAAAAAGCACTATGTCACCAACGATGAGCAAAACTCCTTAAAATTCACTGAAATCTGCTTTCACACTTGAGGATTTTTAAGGACAATTATGGCATTCATGACAATTCAGAACACTACTAAACTTTGAATCCTAACCTTTAAATTACATAAACGTCAAACTTTAAAAAAATATCTGAAATTGTTAGTACTAGCTTCTCCCTAATGGCCTCTACACATTGGGAGCAATTTTTGTCAAAAATTGCTTTTTTGAAGGAAATTCCCTGCAGCGTTGTAGGGGGAAACGTCAAATTTCTGTCAAAAACGCAATTTTTGACGAAAATTGCTCCCAATGTGTAGACGCCTTAACGGTTAAACTTTGGTAAACGGTTAGGATTTCTCCTAAGAGTGTTCCTAGTTTTGGCCTGTGAGCTACCCCTCAGGTGGCGTATCTTAGAGAGGATTAGTTAGGTTAGATAGATGGTTAGGAGGACCGCGGAAGGTTCTGGAGAAACCTCTGGTGGCCAAGGCGCTCATCCACGTGATTGTTTTAAAAGCTCCGCCCTTACATATTCCCTGACGCATTTACCAATATCAATATTAATTCCATTTATAATACTCTAAAAATATGGCATTTAATAAACGAGCAGTTAAAAAAAAAGTCAAATTTGGTCAGCAAAAAATTCGAAATTAACAGTAAAAAAAAATGGACAGTAAAAAATTAAAAACGGCAGTAAAAAGTTAAAAACGGGCAGTAAAAATTAAAAAGAGCAGTATTTTATTAAATGCGGTCAGTAAAAAGTGAAACATGATCAAAAAAAAATGATCAGCAAAAAATAAAACATGATCAGTAAATAGTAAAAGATGATCAGTAAAACATAAGAAGTGGTCAGTAAAAAATTAAAAATGAGCAGTAGAAATACTTAAGTTGATCAGTGAAAAATTAAAAAATGATCAATAAAAAAAATCACCAGTAAAAAATAAAAATCGATCAGTAAAAAATTAAAAAGTGATCAGTAAAGAATTAAAAATGAGTAGTAAAAAATAAAAAAATGGCCAATAAAAAAATTAAAAGTTATCAGCAAAAAAATAAAAGTGAGCAGTAAAATATAAAATGTGGATAAAAAAAATAAAGAATTGATCAGTGAAGAATTAAAAATGAGCAGTAAAAAATAAATAAATAGACAAAAAAAATAAAATGATCAGCAAAAAATTAAGTGATCAGTAAAAAATAAAAATTGGCCAGTAAAATATTAAAAGTGAGCAGTAAAATATAAAAAGCGGTTCGTAAAAAATGAAAAGTGGTCAGAAAAATATAAAGTGGTCAGTAAAAGATAAAAATTGGTCAGTAAAAAAAAATTAAAAATGAGCAGTAAAATATAAAAAGTGGGCAGTTAATTTTATTTCAGTAAATTTTATTTTTTACTGCTCATTTTTTTAATTTTTTGCTGATCACTTTTTAATTTTTCACTGATCAATTCGAATAATTCTACTGATCAGTTTTCATTTTTAACTGACCATATTTTCTTTTTACGGATCGATTCGAAGTTTTTACTGACCAAATTTAACTTCTTGCTGATCAAATTTTACTTTTTGCTAACAAAATATTATTTTTTACTTGCAAAATTGAATATTTTTACAGATCATTTCGAATTATTTGCTGATCAAATTTAATTTTTTACTGTCCACTTTTTTAACTTTTTACTGACGATTTATTTTTTCCCAAAAAATATTAAATTCCTATGCAAAGAAAATTTAAAATAAAGAAACAAATAATGATATTTTTTTAGGTTAGATTTCTTATTTATTTGTATAAATCTTTTGATTTATGCCCAATGCACAATAACTTTTGTTTATTAAACATATTTTTGACATTTCAATGAGAGTGAATGAGATCTAGGTCTAGTCATCTCGTTCATTCTCATAGGAAATTTTGAAAACATGTTTACAAACAAAAGTTATTGTGCGCTGGTCATTATGGTTAACCAAACAATTGAAGGTAAATACACTTTAACGAGGAAATTAAGAGCTTTTATTTTTGATAATAACCTTAGTTTTTGCAACATGACATAACCTCAAATTCTGAAAAACCTCAATTCATATCATGGGAAAATATGGATAGTATTGACGTACAATTTTCATTTGACGTTTGTTCGATTTCAAACGATTCTTGCTCACATCTGCTCTAAATATTTCCAAACTTTCAATAGGAACTTCTTGTAGAATTTATAAATATCCTATCTAAAGGTTTTTCAACTCTAACCTCATTTTTTTGCTGAACTTGACACCCAGCAATATAAATAAATGGTGTATGAAAATTTTATTGCAGGGAACTTTCCGATTGGCATGTGAGAACGTGCTAAAGGCGCTAAAACGAGGCCGAGAGACGCTTCTGACGCTCCTCGAGGCTTTTGTGTACGATCCTCTGGTGGATTGGGCTGTGGGCGAGGATGATGACACGTCCAATGGGTTTGTGGAGTCAAAGCAAACAGCTAATGCGGTGCAGGAGAAGGAGATGCTCAAATTGCGGTATGAAGAAATAAGAAGGAACTGGAAGACTAATCGGTAGATAATTTGAGATTTTACTAATATTCCTGTGGTTTGCATGACAGAATTTCTCAAAATTAACACTACTAACAAGATTTTGGCCCAAAGAAAAGTTCTGGTAAAATGGCTTTATGAAGAAGATCTTGAAAACCTATTGAAAAATATCTATCAACAGAACTGTATCTACTGAAATTTAGAATACTCTTACAGTTTTTCATAAATTTGCGACTTCCACAAAATGCCAATTTAAAGAAATTAACATTAGCCCCTTTTATTTAGGCCACGCCCATTATTTTAGGTCACGCCTTTGTAAGGAATTATGGCTAACTAAAGCTGTAATTCTTTCATATCAATGTTTAAGTAGTAATTACTTAAACATTGTTTGTCAGTCACAGCAACTATTCTTCTCTCTCTATTTCTATATACGTCTCTTTCTTTCATTTCACATCTTTTTATATGAAATGTGTAAGTGAGAGTGCAAAAGAGAATGCTCTTCATAGGTTAGACAAAGATACCAAATAATTATGTATAATAAGAGATTTTAATTCACTTTATTTTCAATAAATTATTGTGAATAAACGAATTAAGATAGAAAATTCAAACTAAAAAGATATAAAAGAATACTAAATGTACTCACTTTTAGGCATAGTAGTTGACATATAAAATTTTCTACCAAAGTGGGAGAATTACTAGAAGATGGAAAAAACACAGAAAAATGCATAATTTTGGGTGCACTTTTTCAAAAAACCTTTAAAAATTACACTTTATTTTCATCGTAGGTTTTTGATATGTTTACAAGAGTTATAGAGGATGAAATTACGCGTCCTTTTAGCTTTATGTGACTACCACCGGATAATTAGGACCGGAGATATAAATTTTTGAATTTTAGAAAACAGCTAAAAACTAAAAATGCATATCTAAAAAAAACCTAGACGTGGCCCGGACAAAGGGATTTCAGATTTGAGATCCTTAAATGATTCTCTACCAAGTTTGTGCGATTTTCGTCAAGATCTTTTGTAAATCGATTAATTTAGTGATAAAACAGTGGACTCGAGTCACAAAAATTGGTTTAAATAGATTAAAATAGCATAAATAGGATTGATAAATTAATGAGCAAATTAATGAGAATTGAGCAAATTTATGAGCAAAATTTGCTCATTAAATTTTCATCGGGTACTACTTTATTGCAGTCTTCTGTTTTTTTCTCACAAAATCCTAATTTAATAAGTAAATCAACAAGCATTTTTACAAAGAAACAAATAAAACGAGAACTTACAATTCCGAAATCACTAATTTGCTTTCACCTGTACAACAAATGCGAGAAACTATATCACAAATCGAAAACGTTTACCTTGTTTTGATGGAGAATCGTTATGGATAGAAATGACAAACTGCAAATAGAACAGTTGCTGACAAAAAAAAATTGTGCCTTTTTTTCAGTGTATTTTTATGTTAACTGCAGAAAAATTGGTAGATAGCGCAGTTGCTGATAAATTTTTGTGACTATAGTACAGTTAGAACATTTTCACGGAAAAATATCTATGTATAGAGAAAATTCCAAACTTTTTAGATAACGTACCCTATAGCCAACGGCCGCAGCGATTCCACTGGATTTCCAGCAGCCTTTTCTGCCATGTCCGCTGATTTATCTGCTAAAAATCCGCGTGGAATTCCCTGTATTTTACCGCTCAAAATCCGCGTAAGCTTCCGAGATGGAATTTGACGCTAAATTTCTTCCTAGCGTTCCATGGACGTTTGCCGAACTCCGTATAGGACCGTCTAATAAGAAATGTCCGCGAGTTTCCGTGGACTTTTCTCTGACGAATATTTCCACGGCTTTTCCTATGGATTATTAGCGTATAATCGGCAGTAAGCCCTTTAAAAATTTGGAAAATCCTCTTTATTTCGACGAAATTCTCCGTGGAAATTTCGATGCAACGGCCTTAGAGGCTTCCGTGGTTTAATATTACGGAATTCCACGACTTTTCGAATGGATTTTTTAAATATACTTTTCTTCAAAATAATTCCAAAAATTGATTAAAAATTTCGTGGAACTTTAATAGAGAATTTCCAGAAAAAAACATCCACAAATATGGACGATCAGTGCCAATTGGCAGCTTAGAACTTGGAGAGTGTTCATCTATCAGACGAACACTCAATTGTTCTACTTTTGAATTGAAAATATTGCTACCATATCGTTCATTTGAGTATGTCTAGCTCGCAAGAATTATAGCGTTAGGGCAAAAAATAAATGCAGAATTTTCGCACTTACTTCCATGGAGTCTTGTTCGGAAAAATATCAGAAAATATTCTCGGAATATTCAAAGGAAATTTTGAATCAATTTCCAGGAAATGCTCTCAGATATGTTGCAAGAAAATTCCTCGGACTTTTTTTTCCAGGAAATCCACGCGAAAAAAAGCTGATAACTCCGCAAAATTCCAAGCGGAATATTACCGTTTATTTCCACGGAAACTCTCGCGGAAAAATAGAAGACAAATTCCAGGGAATTTTCTGTTACTGTGAAACTTTGCAGCCGATAGGCTACAGGGTAGTTTAATAGAGAAAATTCAGTAATATCAGAATATGCAAAAACCTGAAAATCGCAAAAATGCAGTTAGCACAGTTGCTGAGAGTGCTGAGATAACCGACGAATTATTGAAGCTTCTGTTTAATATTTTGTCTATAATTCTTGAAGGGGCGTGGCCTAAAATAATCGCAAGAAACCCCGTAGTAACTTTGAAGTTTGAATTTCAAACATAAAGCTCTTTTATCTGAATGTAACTTGAAGCCACGAAGAGGTTTAGGAGTTTAGGAGTTGAGATAGGTGTACTTTTTGTATCCCATGAAGGTGGTCAACTATTGATGCTCTGGAGGGATTGAAGGAGAGCGTAAAGCCTCTGGAGGAAGTGGCAAGTGAATTGAAGAGAGTGTTGGATGAGAAGTTGCTTCTCAAACGACAACTGGGATATCTCAAGACAATTAATGTATCCAAAGACACTTCGAACCTTATAATGCGTAGAAATCGCACAATAAGTGAAGTTGGTAAGCCACCGAAGCATAGTTTGGTGGTACTTGCAAACAGTAAAAGTGAACGTAAGTTGTTGCAAACGGAGATGTATTGCAATGTATTTGATTATTTTAAGGAGATGTTATTGAGTCAAGGGATGCACCAACTCTATAAAGAGGGATATGAACTGTGCAAGGAAATCAATGAGTCTACAATGAAAGAATTGTCAATATTGCAGGATATGTTTGATAAATGTGCAATTTATGTGGATTTAGGACCTTTTCTTCTGGATACAGAAATTCACAAAAAATATTTGACACGTTGTCCAGAAGGTCCGTATCCTTTGACGAAAAAGCATTTTAAACTAATAGAACGACATATATCTCCTGAGACTTTTTCACCATTCACTGAGCACATAAATACATTCATAATTAAGATTATGACACACAATGCAATTATACAACGGAATATTGATTTAGTATCGAAAACGGTCACAGAGTTTCACTACAAGTGCTCAACTGTTTTTCTTGAAAAAACTGTTGAGAATGAATATATATTTTACTTCCTGAAAGAAATGCTAATCCGAGATTTCGTCAATATTAAGATTAATCATGAAATGGACCTGAATTATGACACTGAATTTTGCAATATGTCTATCGATATACTACACGATGTTTTTGTTAAGGACGTATTCACTAAGTATAGTGAAGCTGTTGAAATTTTCAACAATCTTGACAGATCTGTGGAGATTTTTGCCAAATGCCTTCTGACAATTCTGCAGAAAATTATCAATGATGATTCGTCAATTTTGACAACAATCACAACAGTTTCTGCCCTTCAGCATGATATTTCCCTAGAACAGATAATTAAAAGTATGGAGGAGGGGATTAATGATACTGATGAGGAGGAGAGTTCCATTAACAAAATTGGCCAGGAAATTCAGGAAAATTTTGACCGTCTCATTGAGGAGTTAAGAAATAATTCTGCCAAGACTAGCGCTAAGATGCTGCTTTTGGAACTCTATGACCTACTTCCGGACATGGAAAATACCCTTTCCGAAATTGATTCCATTGCAACATACAAATGGCATGAGAAATATCAGGAAATCAAGGAGGTTGTCGAAGCAAAATCCAGAATGGTAAGTTTGCTCAAATTTTTCGTAGGCGAATGTTCGAAATTGTGTGAATGGTTTTTGTAGTGTTTTTTTGTTTTTGTTCCCAATGCCAAATTCCATTTTCAAACAATTATAGCTAGAGTAAGCTTTCATTTATCCAAGCGCCACCTGATGGTAAGTCAGGTAAATAGGCAGTTGTCATGCCAAAGTTAAATGATTTAGGCTTAGGGAGTCTAAGTGGAGCAGTTGGTAGAGTGGTATCTCTACGACTGTGAGGGCTGGGGTTTGAGCCTGGGCCGCCTGATGTTGTGTCAGGTAGATAGGCAGTTGTCATGTCAGAGTATAGTAACTTGGCATGCGATGTGAAAGTTACCAAGTCAAAGCCTAGCTTAGGCTTAGAAAGTCTCAGTGGATTAGTTGGTAGATTGGTGTCTCTACAACTCTGAGATCCCGAGCTCGAGCCTGGGCAGTTGGAGATTCTTCAGCTGTTATATCAGCCTAGAATCTGTCCAGGGATTGAATAATAACTAGTCACTAACAAAGTATCGCCTAAACAAGAAAGGTGTATTAGGTATGATTCGCGAGCCGCGAATTTTCTCGCGGATTTTGCCGGATAGCGAAATTTTTCGCGGATTTTCGCGGGTTCCGAAATTTTTCGCGGATTTTCGCAGGGTTGCGAAATTTTTCGCGGATCGCGAAATTTTTCACGGATTTTCGCGGGCTGCGAAATTTTCCGCAGATGTTCGCGGGTCGCGAAATTTTCCGAAATTTCAGACACTTTTATGCATTTCTCATCCAATTTTCTTAATTTTCAAGTGAAATTTTGCACATATCAAGCCTGAAAGAGGCTCCAAATGGATGTAAAGTTTTAGGCCTCTATCTCTCATAGTTTCCTAGATAATCGACTTTAAGGATTTTCAGACACTTTTATGGATTTCTCATTAAGTTTTCCTCATTAATAACGATAATAAATTATATACGTTTAAGAATTATTAAACGCAATTTGCATTATTTATGTATAAATATCGTTCGAGTTTGCCACAATCCAAATTTGCAATGAAGGAATCGCATCTCTATAAGCTGATCTACGCTTATCACTGGGTTTCTACTGTGATCATCAGTCCATCCTTCGTGATGGGAAATCCACACTTAGCTACGTGGACGACCCACCTCACAATCTTCTCCACGTCTCTTTTTGCCAGAAAACTGTAAAAACCTCCGTGACCTAGAGATTCTTCTGGAGATTTTCCGGAGACTTTGTTGCGGAGAATTGTGCGAGGAATGTTGTAGCTCTGGGATGCTTTACTCGTAAACATTCAATTTGTAATGGCCCTCAATGCCTCTGTCAGTCCCACTGTAGAATATTTAAGCAGTTTTTTCGGTTTCTTCGCTGGTGCCATATTTCTATGAGCGAGAAAATAGTTAAATTACGCTTAATTACGCTTGAAAACATGAACAGGTCAATCGTAAAACGGTTAAGATTGCGCTTATAAACACGCGCAGCTGGAACATAAAACAGTTAAGCTTGCGTATAAAAACACGCACAGCACACACGTAAAACGCTTAAGATTGCGCTTGAAAACACGCACAGCTGAATCATAAAACGGTTAATATGGAGCTTTAAAACACGCACAGCTCAATCATAAAACAATTGAAATCTTTACCGTTTTATGATTGTGCTGCTTTTAATTGTATTCTTTAAATCGTTTTCAATCCGTCGACTGGTTTTAAATTTATCTATTATTGGTTCAAAATAAAAGAATACTAAATTTATTTTAAATAAATCCAAAATCTTAATCTAGAAAGCAAGCTGTGAGATAATCGCGCTTGAAGTTTCCTTTTAAAGCTATATTGCCATACTACGAGTTCGGTTTATTACAGCTGTTATTTTGTATATTTTTCAAAAATATTGCTTTAAGCAATATGCAAAGTGTATTTTAAAAGACTACTAATATTAAGCAATTCAGGAATCCTTTTTAAGAATACAATACGTGAAATGATTATTGGAGACAGATCCTAGTGAAAAGTAAAATTCCTATAGTTAAAGGATTTTTTTTTGTCAAAGTGCTACAAAACTCTCTTATTTGAGTTAGAAAATAAATTAAATAAATGCATATTTTTCTTGCATATTTTATAATTTTTCGTGCATTTTTATGACGCATATTTCGAAGATATTTTTGCATATTTTGGTCAGCTCTAGTTATAACTTATGGTCATGTCTTAATTTTATAATAATTTGTAAAAAAAAGTTCTTAAAATTTACTAGCAGAAGAAAATGTAATTACTAAGGAACTAATTCTTAAAAGATAGTTTTAAATGTTTTTGGTTGAAGATATAAAATTTGGTCATCAAACGTTTTGAGATCGTTAGTAAATTTGTTAACGATTTGACGTATTTTTAATCGTTGTTTATCTAATCGTGAAGTATTTTACATAAATCAATTAATATTCTTCCGAAATATTTAAATAAGTTAGTAGTAAAGTTGCATTGAATGATAAGACATCAAATATTCCTAATTTTGTGGTTCTTCGAAATCATTTTGTGAGAAAAAAATTGAACATTTCTAAGAAGAGGCCACAAGTAAAGACTGGCCATAAGTAATGCAGTCCCCTTATGGTAACCTAGATGTTCTAAGCCCGTATCCTCAATAGAGTTAAGCAGTTGTATGAATGAATGAAAAGCTGAAAGCCCAGATATAAGTTTCTATTTTGCGTTATTAGTCTAATTTATGAATAAGTTTTGCTAACGTAGTGTTTTTATTTGTGCAGGAAATTTTCACAAATCCAAAGAAAAGGGAGATTTTACGAAGAATTTGGTCATTAAGAAAGTTAGAGTCAATAATTAAACTGTTTACCTGTACTCTACAAATTGCCTGTGCTCTCCGGAAACCTTCCGATGAATACGATAGTGAAGGTAAAAATATGTTTGAGTACCCCTTTGAGTCCTACGAAGAGTACATCACAAATTTTACTAATCAAATCATGCAGCCATTTATCAATTACTTTGGTATTTTGTGTGCTGCAAGACTCCTCGAAAATCGTGGTAATAAGAATGATAGCTTAGAGCAGGGTTTGTACGATTTGGAGGATAAAGCACTTGAACGATCACTATATCATGATGATGATACTAAACATGCAGAACTTGAAGCATGTAAAATTGTACACTATCAAATATGCAAATCCAAAATTACCGCCTGTAAAAGGAAGATGCGCCTAAACAAAGTTAAAATATGTACTCTCGAAGTGATTGGTATGGCTAACAAATGGAGGAGAAATGAAGAAAATTGTAAATGGAATAAGTCTGATAGACTTTGTTTCATCGATGAGATCAAAGCTCAGATGGAGACTATCAATGCATGGGAAGTCAGTATCAAGAAAATGAACCAAGAACTATCAACTTTGCTGGAAAGTGTGAAAAAAGTTCAGAAATCCAATAAATCCACTGTTCTAGGATTCAGTGAAAATCACAAATACGCATATATTCGAGAGAAAATTTCAAAATTGGTCAAAATAGCTGTTGAGAACTACAACGAAATCCTCGCATATGAAACTGCCTTTGATAAACTCAACGCTAATATATTCACTGAAAACTTCTCTGATATCTGGATAGAATGCCCCTGTGCACAGACCGAATTGAATGAATATGAAAAGGTGAGTTACTTTGTATTGTAATAATTCACAATAACAAAAAAAAATCAGTGTAATTCTTTCGCATCTTTTGGAACCTTAAAAAAAAAAAAACGGAATTCGGAAAACAATACAATTCATAATCAGTGGATTAGACAAAGTTCTCTTAAGTAATTTGAACTTCTAGTTTAGGTACTAAAAACTGGCGTTGTCTAGTATTTTCGATGCTGGGGGTAAATAAGTATGGTCAGTGAGTGTACCGTGAGTGGTAGATCGGCAGATCACGCGATCAGTCAACGAGATCGAACTGATCTCGCGAACAGTTTCCAAGATCGCACTGATCGCGCGAACAGTCAACGAGATCGCAATGACCGCGCGATCAGTCAACGAGATCGAACTGATCTCGCGAACAATTTCCAAGATCGCACTGATCGCGCGAACAGTCAACGAGCTCGCAATGACCGCGCGATCAGTCAACGAGATCGAATTGATCTCGCGAACAGTTTCCATGATCGCGCGAACAGTCAACGAGATCGCAATGACCGCGCGATCAGTCAACGAGATCGAACTGATCTTGCGAACAGTTTCCAAGATCGCACTGATCGCGCGAACAGTCTCCAAGATCGGTATATAAGTATGGTCAGTGAGTGTACCGTGAGTGGCATATCGGCAAATCACGTGATCAGTCAGCGAGATCACACTGCCGCGTGATCACTCTCCAAGATCGTACTGACCGCATGATCAGTCAACGAGATCGCATTGATCGCGTGATCAGTCTCCAAGATCACAATGATTGCGCGAACAGTCTCCAAGATCGCACTGATCGCGTGATCAGCTAACGAGATCGCACAGATCCCACGATCAGTCAAGGAGATCACACTGATCGCACTCAAAGTGTACCGTGAGTGGCAGACTTATTCACCCTCTATTTCGATTGTAAGACGCAGAAATACAACTTTAGCTTTCTCCCAATATTTTTGGTGCTTATGCACTTCTCCCCAATGCCAAGTGGTGTTCTGCGTGGTATCGACCTCATAATTATAGCGGTTAGAAAAAGAAGTTTGAAATTAAATTTCAAATTCCAGTCGAGTCATCGATTCAACACTTCGTGTTGAATCGATCGATATACGTCAGTGATCGCCTGATGTCAGTCAGTGTCTGATCATAGCGCTGTGAGGTGGGCCACACAGTTCGGCCAGTGCAAAATCTTGGCCCCATAAGTGCTTTTCCTCATATAAGACTCCTCAAGTCTTATACGATGTACTATTTAGAAATATTGTGGGAATAGACCGATGTGAATTGCAATCAATAGTAATACAAGGGTTACGAAAGTCGTCGGGAAACTAACAATCACTCAGGGAAACACACTTGGAAACACATCAACTATCTCCAGAGCTTTCGCCTCGGTCTCCAAACCTTCATCAGTGGTCAAGTCTTGCAATATTTTCTCTCTCATCCTTAGTTAAGTAGATGCAACGTCCCTTTAAAGGAACGGGCGTCTCTCACTAATCTCCTCTAGTCCTGGCGTCTTTCTGTTTAAGAAAACTGTCCACTACTTCCTTTCATTGTTTTCTGGGATGTTCTCTCATCTTCGTTCCTTCTGACCCACTGTTTAGTAGTTTTTCAGGCATCCTCTCAGATGGTATTCGCTTAATGTGGCCTAGCCAGATAATTTGGCGTGCTATTACAGGGGCAATGATCTCTGACTCCTTTTAAAGGAGTTCCTCATGGTTCGCCCGGATACAGTACTCTCTACTAACTGATTCTCTCACTTGGTCGTAGATCAGTCTCAGCATTCGTCGCTCGAAGATTAGTAGCGATTGTTCTTCAGATTGGGTCACCGGTAATACTTCTAAATTCTTCGACCAAAACTGGATGACGTGGAAGTCGCTCAATCGTTTGACACGGAGGGGCTTAAGCTGATCCCGATGGAACGAACGATACCGATGGCTTACTGGAGGACTACTGTCTCGACTTCAGATGACTCCTGCTTCCACTTTCCCTGTGACAGTGAAAGCAGCGCTCGCGGGAAGATCCCTCCTTTTCTTTCCTCCTCTAAAGGTCCACTGTTTTCGCTCTGCCAGCTCCTGGTCATGATGCTAGGACGTCTGGCTCCAAATATTCGCCTCGACTAACTGACCCCAAATGAACTGACGTTTTTACCGTGGTGTCTATCAAACTTGACGCAGAGCACAAAGGTACTAGAGGAGTGCTGTATTTAAAGGGTTTTGCTCAACCATTCGCCAGGAAGTAGGCAAGAAAACAAAGAATCTTCTGATCGTAGATTGTTCAGGAGTGCCTTCTTCGCAGTTTGGGTGCTTCTTCTATCACAGTGAAAACGTATTTTTCTAGACATTCAGATCTTTGCACCGGATGGGACTCGACTCACGACACTACTGTGAGTCAAGCCGGGGAACTATCTGTCCAAGAGCCAACTGAGATCCCTTATTAAGAATTTATACTTGATAAGAACCGGAATTCGTCAGTGAATTCCATTTTCGCTGTTATTATATACAACGTGTTCGTGTTGGAATAATCTGGTGATCGTAGATCGCCCAGGAACGCCTTCCTTATAGTGTGGATCCTTCCATGTTCCTTCATTGTCGCAGTGAGACACTTCAAAAAACGAAGAACAGAATTGTGATTGTAAGATAATATGCTCCCTACATCCTCTGTTATTCCCTGTAGATCATTAGATTGTCAAACAAAACCCTGGAAATTCCTTATTCACTCGACCATTGATTCGGTTTGTAGACCGACTTAAAAGCTTTGGAAAAAGTTGCTGTTTTTTTCTAAGAGTGACCCCACTTCCTGACGAATTGCAGTTCCAATCAACCGAAATTTTCAACTTCTTCGTGTATTCGAATACTTTCAAATGACCGTGAAGGGCTCCAATGATTATCAAAAACTTCCCTGCGATATCTTTGAAGATTACATGTTGATTTTTGGATACGTTTTTCGGTAATTTGATTGACATCAGTAGTTATTGCCATACAGTGTCTTTTGTGTTGTTACGGCCGGCTCAAATACGCCAAAAAATACTCTTCGGTTTTCCCACGCGATACTTTACCTTCTACCGAAACACCATTAATGTTGTAATGGTAGTCACGTGCAGAGTTAGTAAACTTGTGTATCTGTGATCTGACGGATACTCTGTGGCCTCCTCAATACTTCAGGATGTTCGTCAGAATGTACATTCTATTCACTGAAGAAGAGCCACATATTTCTTTTGAAAACGAAAGCACATTCTTACGAACACCCGAAAAAGAGGAGAGCAAGACTTCTATATCGAGTGAAAGAAACGTCAGAAAAGGCAGCGTTTTGTGACTAACTTCATTGCATTTTAAACGCAATATGGAGTTTCAACTCGGCGTCCCACATAACGCTATAAACTCCCTCTGGCGGAAATTTGACAGCTCATTACTAAAATGGCTTAATGTTCTAGGCTTTCATGGAACTACTACCAATAAATCGGGATATCGATGTTACATGGATTATAGATACAAACCGTTCATGTGAAAAGCTTTTGCATAAGATAACGGTCCAGGAGCATAATCTTGAAAGATTTCTAAGTGAGAAATGGGAAAATATGGGACAACAATCTGAGAAATTGGAAAATCTCTATGAAAACTTTATGCAGCTGTCCACGGATCTTCGTGGTTGGCTGAAGAGTAGCCTGAAGATGGAAGGGAAGCATTTGAATGCAACAAAAGAATATCTGACCAAATGGAAGAACTTCACCACAAACTACGAGAATCTCATTGAAAATCTTAAGAAGACTTCCAAAGATGTAAATGTGGTGGAGATTCTGACGCAGATTGAGAATCTGCAGCAGGCTGTTGAGGGGATCTTCGAGGGTCCGTCAGAGCTGAAGAAGTACCATCATGAGGCTTTTGCGGAGAAGAGTGAGGACAATGGGAAGTTGGTGAGGAACAAGGAAGCTCATCAGAGTCTGCAGAAGAGGAATGCTTATGCAGTTTCTGTGTGGCGGAGGATTCGAATGAAGTTGGAGGGAAGGGATCCAGAGCCAACAAAGCGCAGCACTGTGCCTGAGCAGGTGGACTGGATGATTCGAGAAGCAATGGACATTGACAATCTGGCCGTGCTCTATGAAGGATGGACGCCCTGGGTTTGAAGGAGTTCAACCCTCTGAAGGGTACTCAATGTTCCTGGTAAGTTTTACATTTACAGCATTTCAAATCCATCCCGTAGTCCTGTTTCCACTTTGTCTTAATTTCTCAAAGTGAATTTGTTTTGTCAACCCTACGAATCACTAAGAAAGTTTAACGAAACACACATTATTCAAGAAATTTCTTTGGAAAAAGCGTAACAATCGAAATGTTTTCCAAAACGCTAGAATTTCTTTTCAGGAACAAAATATAGTTTTAAAAAATAAGTGACTACAAAAGGAAATTTTGACGAAACACCAGAAACATACAAAACAATCTATCAAATGTTGAATATTTTGTCAGGAACTAGCGAAAACGTTTACGAAACCTGAGAAACATACAAGCAATATAGTAAAACTTTACATTTTGTCAAAAAACAGAACATTATTCTACTAAAAAATCTTAAAAAACATTCATAAAGTTTAGTTCCGTGCCGTTTTTCGAAACTTTGCCTGTCTAGGTTTGCGATACTTTTTCCGGAATGCTTTTTTGGTTCTTTTCCACAAAAGTTTTTTAGTCATTTTTTGTCTCGTATTTCGATTTATTTTTTCGGAACGTTTTTTGATCCCTGTCTGTTCAATTTTCCGATCCTTTTCTAAAAACGACTTTCGATTCTTTTACGTTCCGTTTTACGATCCTTTTCTCGGAACGCTTTTCGGTCCCTTGTCTTATTCGTTTCGTTTTTTGATCAATTTCTCGGAACATTTTTCGGTTCTTTTCTGTTTTACACTCCATTTCTCGGAACGCTTTTCGATCCCTTTCCCGTTTCGTTTTACGACCATTTTTTCGGAATGTTTTTCGGTCCCTTTCCTATCTCGTTCCGTTTTTGATCTTTTTCTCAGAACATTTTCTTTCTCTTTCTCCTTCCGTTTTTCGATTCTTCCCTCGAACGTTCTTCAATCCCTTTCCCGTTCCGTTTTACGATCATTTTCTCGGAATAGTTGTCGGTCCCTGTCCCGTTCCGTTTTACGATTCTTTTCTCAGAACATTTTTCGGTCCCTTCCTCCTTGAATTTTTCGATTCTTTCTCTGAATCTTTTTCCTTTCCCTTTCCCGTTCTCATTCCGTTTTTTGATCCTTTTCTCAGAACATTTTCGGTCCCTTTCTCCTATTTTTCGATTCATCTCTCGGAACGCTTTTCGATCCCTTTCCCGTTCAGTTTTACAATCCTTTTATTAGAATGTTTTTCAATCGTTTTCCTTTCTCGTTCCATTTATTTATCCTTTTCTCGGAACATTTTTCGATCCCCTCTTCCTTCCGTTTTTGATTCTTTTTCCGAACTGTTTTCGGTTCGTTCATTTCCCGCTTCGTTTTTCGATCCTTTTCTCGGAACATTTCACGGTCCCTTTCCTTTCTCGTTCCATTTTTTGATCCTTTTCTCAGAACAATTTCTGGTCCCTTTCTCCTTCCGTTTTCCTATTCTTTTCTTGGAACGTTTTTCGATCCCTTTCACCTTCCGTTTTACGATCCTTTTCTCGGAACGTTTTTCGGTCCCTTTCTCCTTCCGTTTTTCGATTTTTTCTCTGAACGTTTTTTTCCCTTTTTCGTTCGTTTGTTGATCCTTTTCTCAGAACGCTTTTCTGTTCCTTTCGCATTCCGTAACGTTTTTCGGTCCCTTTCTCCTTCCGTTTTTCGTTTTATTTCTCGCAACGTCTTGTGATCCCTTTTCCGTTCATTTTTTGATCCTTTTCTCGGAACATTTTCTGGTTCCTTTCTCCTTTCGTTTTTCGATTCTTCTCTCGGAACGTTTTTCGATCCCTTTCTCCTTCCGTTTTACGATAAATTTCTCGGAACTTTTTTCGGTCCCTTTCCTTTCTCGTTCCGTTTTACGTTTCTTTTCTCGGAACGTTGTTTGATCCCTTTTTCATTGGTTTGTTGATCCTTTTCTCTGAAAGTTTTTCAGTCCCTTTCTCGTTTAGTTTTTCGCTCCTTGTTTCGGAACATTTTTCAATATTCTTTTTGAGAACGTTTTGCTATTCTTCTCCCGGAATATTTTTCAGTTCTTTTCCCAGAACGTTTTTCGGTACTTTTCGTGTTCTTATTCGATTCTTTTTTCTGAATATTTTTCGATCCCTTTCCCATTCCGTTTTTTGATCTTTTTTTCTGAGCGTTTTTCGATTCTTTTTCAGTTTATTTTTTGATCGTCTTGAAGTGTTTTTCTGTCCTTTTCTCGTTCCGTTTTTCGCTCCTTGGAACATTTTTCGATACTTTTTTCAGAACGTTTTTCTATCCTTTTCCCGGAATGGGTTTCGGTTTTTAACCCAGAACGTTTTAAGTTACTTTTCGTATTCGGTTTTATTTATTCTGATCTGTTTAATCAAAAAATGAAACTCAGAATTTTGAATAAGAATAAAAAACTTGGGTTCCTTCAAAAAGCTTTAACTCGAGGACAAGAAAATGGTCCAATTGCTGTCAAATCTTGGCATAATATCATTTGAAAGATGGCTAATTCAAAGTTCATTCAAAATTTTTGATTCTGGCGCCAACTTTGTGTAAATTTACGGATATTCTGACCCTTTTCAAAGTTTTGCAAAACACTAAAATCTTACCTTGAGCATATAATTTTTTTAATTTTCCTCATCTGAATTTGACAGGGAAATCTCATTTGTCAAGCAAGCATCTTCATCAGCGACGTCTGCAAAAACAAAAACAAAAAACACAGTCCGTAGGTGGACTGGGGGCGCTGCAATCGTGTCCAAGCAACAAAGGATAATTTACATGCAAAAAAAACTTGCTGTCTTCAAGCTTTACGCCGCTTTTTTTCTATCCAGCTGTCAGCAGTAGGAGCTTCTTCTTCTTCTTCTGCTGCAGGTCTGATGGGGGCGGTGCCTTTGCATGTTTACATTCTGCGTTGCTGTTGTTTTACAACATTTCCGAGGAGACTTTAATTCGTCAAAAAAAAAACGTACGTATGAAAACTTCAAAATTTTCAACTTAATAAAATTCAAATGAAATTGGGTGGATAAAAGGTTTTAGATTTCACAGAAAAACAAAATTTTTACATTTTATCGGTTTTATTTCAAAGTTTTTCTTTTGCAAAATCATTGGAAACAATTCAATAGATTTATAGAGGTGTGAAAACTTTGCAAACCACCTAAAAAATATTTTTTTTTGTTTTAGTATTTAACTTGTCAAATAAATCTTATTTCCATCTCCTTGAAATTCTTCTTCATTTTTCTTATTTGTTTCGATGAGATTTATGCGATTTGAATCGGAAATTTTAAGCAGATTGTGTATCTTCGTCAATTGTCTCCTCAATGTCCTGTTCCTGTTTTGTTACTTCTTCCTCCTCAGCGGCTCTCTGAGCTGCTAATTTTTTCTGCAAAGACAAATTGCAACATTTCGAGCATTTCGACAATTTCCTTTCGCTTTATATTGGGTTTGTGCATCAGCTGACGGATAATGCAAAGTGTCTAAGCTAAAGTTATCCAACTGTTCCTAAAATCGCTTTTTTTATGACAGATTGCACAAAAACTAACACTAAGAAGACGTTAACTGCTTAAAAAATTGCAAATTCAATGTGCAAATAATACAAATAACTCCAAAACTGATAATTGACTGCGATAAATATATTGAGAACAGTTTGCGGAAACTAGATTTTCTTGGACTCCTTTCGAAAATATATTTTGTAAAATTTTAATACTTCATTTATTTAATATTTTATAATGTAGGGTAGAGTGAGCCCTTTTGGCCATGTAAGCACTTTTGGCCACCTAAAGTAAAATCACACTGTAAGGCAATTATGAGTTTATTTATAACAGGAAAATGGGTCTTATTTCGTGACCTTTAATTTAACGAATCAAAAAACCATATTTGATTTTGTATTGATTTGATTAATTCTAAGTTATTAAAAGAAATTCTCGACAAGGTAAACAATCACTAAAAAACATGGGATTCTTAAGAAACTTGTTAATGTTAAGAGAAATTGTTTTGCATTATTTCATACTTTTGAGGAAATTATTTGATGTTATTCAATGAAAGTCCATTTCTTAATTAACTAAATTTTATTGTGATATCATCCTTAATAAGATTTTCTAACAAATTAAATGAAAATCGGATGTGGCTAAAAGAGCTTACTTTTTTCAGCTGTGTAAGTACTTTTGGCCATTCATTTTCCCATCCATTTTACACGTGGCGCACCTCGCAGATTTCAGTAAAACCAATCGTGACTTTTGACGAATTTTTACATCAAATAGAAAATGTGCGCAAAAGTTTTAAATACTCTAATAATAACATAAAATTGGTGTTAAATAAGAATAGGACTTGTGCTGTGTATTTGTGAAAGTTTTCGAAAGCTATTTCTTCTGTTATTTTATTAAAATTCTATTGGAAACAAGTGGCCAAAAGTGCTTACACACAATGGCCAAAAGTACTGAATCATGCATAGTTGCAAGGGCATGACGTTTCCTATGTTTCCCATATGTTTCTAACGTGCCGAAAAAAATTTTTCAGTTTGTTAGCTGTTTTCTGTCATTGTAGATTGAATTAGCAAAAAAATATATATGCAAAATAGAAGCCAACTTAATATTGAATTGGCAACCGAAAACCCTAAATTGGCAACCTACGTAGTTTTGAAGATATCTCGTAAAATGTGTACGAAAACAGGAGAACATTTACACTGAAACCGGTCGCATTTTTCAGAGATAATGTCAGCTCCCTGCATAGTTGCATAAAATGCATTTTTCACTAAAATATCCACAAAAAAAATTGGGAATTCTCTTGGATTATTAGGAAAAAACGGCTTTAAGGTATCTTTGTACAAAATTTCATTTTATTTAAATAAAGATTATAAAAATTAGAAGCACATGAAACCTTAAAGTAGCCAAAAGTACTTACTCCACCCTAAGTAAATTTTTTTTTACTTTTTACGTGATCCCACAAATGGTCAATTATTGTTTCTTTGATCAGTTAATTTTTACTGTTCTCAGAAACAATATGGCTGAGATACTTTACAATCTCAGTTTTTTTTAATATTCCTGCAATCAGAAAAAGTTCAAAATGGGTGCAATTAAAATTAACCGTTCCTAAAAACTGTAAATTTTACTGTTCTTGAGAACAATAAAACTGTTCTTGAGAACAGTAAAACTGTTCTTGAGAACAGTAAAACAGTCTTGGGTGGTCTGATGCTTCTACGATGAAACGGGATCCAGAAGACTCGAAATACTGCTGGTTTATTCAGAAATATAGTCCATAGCAGCTTAATGGCACAGCAAATATGAACTATGCCAAGTCCTAAATGATTTTACTGTTCCTGTGAACAGTGAATTTTACTGTTCCAACACTGAGAAAAAAACAGGGGTGCGATTAACTTTTTTCCCTCATAACTTCAACACCTTTTAGGTGTAAAAATATATTAACATTTTTTAATGTTAATTTTACACCTTTTAAATGGTAAAATTAACATGGAAAGTTATCGTTTTCCTGTTTACCGTTTTACCGTTGTAAATATCATACACTGAGAAAAAAAGAGGCTACGATTAACTTTTTTTCGTGATAACTTTAACACTTTTTAGGTGTAAAAATATATCAGCATTTTTAATGTTAATTTTACACCTTTTTAAAGGTAAAATTAACATGAAAAAGGGTAACTTTAACCCTTAATACACCTAAAAGGCATAATATTATATTTACACCGATTTCGGATCAATAATGCAGGGTAAAATTAACATTTCCGGAATGTTATTTTAACTTTTTTGGATTTTTCTCAGTGAATGCACAACAAATTTTAGTGTTCTCAAAAGCAAAACTGTTCTCAGAAACAGTCAATTTTTACTGTTCCTGCAATGAACAAAATTAATATAGGAAACATAAAATTTAACTGTTCCTACGAACGCTATTTATTCTGTTCCTAAGATGTGCAAAATCTATTGGTCCTATGAGCAGTTAATCGTCAATTTCTACAATCCAAATTGTGAGAGTTGTTTTTCACTTTGAAGTTTCCTGCTTCTGCTTTTTTCTCTCTTATTCCCTAGATCAAAAACTGTTCCCATTTTTTCAACAGACACAAACCATTTCAGTTGTTAGCCAAGACTCAAACCATTTCCTCGCATTCAAATTCCCAAAAAAACCGTTCAAAGGCTTGTTACTCACCTTCCTGGCCATTCTCTTGGCATGTCGATCCCTGGCAATCTTAAACTGATGCACAACATCGTGATAGTTGGTCAGCTTTTGGGCGTATTGGAAAATTTTGAAAGAGAAGATACTCTTTCGTTCTGTTGACCGTGAAAGGGTATACTTAACCAATACATCTTCGCTGATCAGGAGGCGCATCCAATCCGTGGGGAATGACATGATGGTATCCCTGACTTGACGCACAAGCGCTGTGTCCGTGTCAAACATCTCATCGAGCTTCTCGAACTTTGCCGTAGTTGTAACCGGAAAGGCATGGAGTTTGTCTTTGGTTTCGGACGCATTGAAACTCTGGGACGTCATGGATACTCTCCCATAATCCACAATGTCATCCGGCAGATTGAGACTGCTCTCTAACTTAGCTGCCTGATCCATAACAAAGTCCAGCTTAGCCTTGAGTGGCTTTTCAATGCCCTTGATCACCTTCATGACTTCATTGGAGAAATCAATGTTGTCCTTAACGAGAGTCGTTTTGGTCGTGGGCAGATCCTCATGACCATAGTCACGGAGGATTTTGAGGAGTTTCCTGGTGCTGGACAATGAAATATTGTCTTCCATCACGAATTTTGCCAATCTCTGTTCCAATGTCTTTCCCCTCACATGCAACTTCCCATCCTTCATCCCTGTGTACAGAGTCTCATCCTCCTCACTCTCAGCATCGGAATCTACAAAGCCTTTCGGTATTTTATCCACTTCCTGTGGACTTACAATCTCCAGAGCTTCTGTTTTCAACATCTTCCTCCTGTCATCCTTTATCGGTGACCCAAGTTGTCTCTTGATACTCATTTTTGGATCACTATTCGCGTTATTCAAACTAAATGGAGTAATCTAAACCTGTCCCAAAAAACAAATAAACTAATTCAACCCGTTTGAATTTGTGGAATTTATATCGACGAATTAAAATTGGATTGGATTCAAACTGTCCCACTTGTCCCACTTGTCCCAAAAAACGAGACCGCCGATTTAATATGTAGGCAATAGGTAAATTCGAAAATTTTAGGTCACATGAAATCTAGACTAAAGTATTATAAGGTAAGTACAGTTAACTCCCTTAAATCTGTGCGCAGAAAGACAGATGACAGCTGTCAAATTTCGAGAAGTTTTCAAGGATTCCCCCTTTTGATTACATGGAACCGAGTAAAAGTGAGTCCGGAACCGGAAAACCAGGAGAGAAATGATAACTTTTGCTCTCGCTAGTATCGATTCGATACTATCGAATCTCTAGTATCGTTAGATCTCTTAGATCTACATGATGAGATGAAATTTATCTAATTCTATTTTATGTAATTATATTTTTTTTTAATGTAATTTATGATGTTTAGTAATTTATTAGTTCACCATTACCGCCATTTCAGAGATACAAAGATGGTCGCTGTAGCTGTACCGGGAACCCATGAAAATCCATTTTGTCCCTGTAAATAATCTGCTGAACGCGTCTTCTTTTTCCTTATTAATATCCAATCGATTTATGAAGATACACCTCCCAACTTCGTCTCGACTGAATTTTACGCTTATTTGTAAATTTGACTGTTATGAGCATGCTACAAGTCTTCAATAGATCCAGGTCAAATTTAAGGGAAAATGAGGGGAAATCAGGGGAAGTTGTTGCATTTTGCATGCAACGTTTGGATTGCAAAGCAGTTTTCACACAAATTTATTCAATAAGAGTAGATTTGCGGTATTGTGCTAATGTTTTAAGGTCAAAATGTGCTGTGGTATAGTGATAACGAGTGTATAATCAAGAAATAAAGAAATCACTAAGTTTTACAGCATCTTCTCAAAGAATGCCTCACATTCTTTGTCAGTAGTGCTCAAAGATCCTGATCATCTTAGTACTTAGTAGTGCGCCACTTTTACATATAAGGGTCACTGAGACTCATTCGGGAGTACTACAAGCGGTGTTTAAGAAACACAGAGTATCGTATTTTGAGAATGGTACAAGCCAAAATGAAGGAGAAAATACTTCTTGGGCGCTCCCATGATATTTTTTATAAATTAAAAAGTGTAAGTGCCACTGAAGGACAAAAAAAATAATAGTACAAATTGATAAAAGTGGATTACTTTAATTTTTTGTGGAAATCATGATATTTTTCACGTGGAAAAAAGTGTTAGTGTACTGAAAGTCTAAGATTCTTCTATAAGACTATTTGCAGAGCAAATATGAGAATCTTATAGCAGTTTTTAGTATTCTTCCATATTGTACTCATTGCGCTCTTCTATCCTAATAGAAAACTCACAGCGTAATTAAACTGTTTTCCGGTTTTATTCATAAATTGAGAAGTAATAATTGCTGTTCAAAGATGAACATGGATTGGATACACAACATTCTAATATTTTCAGAAATTGTTCAATGTACTTTAAAGCCCACTTCAAGCACATGTTAATGGTGTAGGGACTTTATCATCAAAATTTACAGCGACTCCCGATACATCCTGTGAGGGAACTATCATCAAACAAGTTCTTTAGACTAAAAAGGCAGAAAACCTTCATCTTTCTTCTCAGAATGTTGATAGGATCCGTTGAAAGACTGAACTATTAGAATAGAATATTGAATATTGCTGAGTGATTGCAATGCCCAAGGATGGGGCATATTATTTCCCTTACTATAAGGACCAAAGAAACGGAACTAGTCTCAATATATTTTCTATATCCTTAACTAATAGGACAATAGAGTCTCGTCCTTTAAGGATCCATAGTTTCCTTATTATATCAAAATCACTTTGTGCAATTTGCTCTTAAAAACTTCTAAATTTATCGATATTTGACTTGAAATTTCAAGGACTTTTGGAATGAATCCTGGAACACAAATCAGAGTATTTCTGGGACTTTTAACTCCAAGGATTCATCCATAGAATCCTAATCATCTTTACAATTTAGCTAATATTAATGGAAAAAGTTATGGTTTTCCAAATCATAAGAGCAAAATTGTACATTTTTAAGGCTAAATTTAACACATTTACAAAGGTAAATTGAAACTTTGACCTATGGCAAACTATTTTTGAACTATTCAAAAATATGTTTGCTAAATCAAAATTATAAAATTATCAATAGTTTAAGAACTATTGAAGATTAAAAATATCTTAATTTCCCATTAGTAATTGGGTCACCCGGCAATTGTGAAAAGCGACACCGGGAAGTGAAAACAAAGCATGCAATCAGTCAGCAAAATTTTAGTAAATAAGAAAATTATGTCATTAAAATTGCATATTTATGTTTAGGTCATATTTTGATATTGAATGCTTGAAGTGGGATATCAAAATTTGTATAAAAGCTTTAAAATTTTTCCTAATAAATCAGACTAAAGCCATCAATCAACAAGGTGTTTCACTACCGGCAGCAAAGTACAGCGGCATTATTCTTACAAGGGAAGTACTCGAGTCATCAAATTCAGAAAAATCTGAGGCTTTGCTCAACTACGCATAAAGGCGTCAAATTAAACGTGGTATATTCAAAAAGTGCGAAATCGGGTTAATTTTTTTTTAAAAATTCCCCAAAGTTGAAAATGACACCTTACGCAGCACATAATAAAGAAAATTCGTATGGGACTGCATGCGGCGCTGGCTCAGCGGTAGCGCACTGGGCGTTCAACGGGAATGCCGCGGGTTCGATCCCCTGGCTCCGTCTGTTTTTTTTTTCCTTTTGATATCTTTTTTTTTCAATTAAAAATTCTATTCTTTATTAAGTAGTATTATTGTAGTGTAAATTGCTTATCTAGAGTGCTGAATTAAAATCCCCAACAAATTTTTAAAAGCGATGAAAGTGCATCCCATAATTTATCAAATAATCAATTTACTAGTAGAAAAATAAAAAAAAAAACCTGTATGTACTTACAATCAGCTATCTGAGGATCGTTGTAAATATTATTTAAAGTTTTTATTGAAATTTTATAAAAGATTAGAAAGGTCGAAGACCAAACCAATTATTTTGGAAAAATTAATTTGGAAACCTGTGCTCAAATAAATGTTTAAGGCACACTTGTAATCCATATGCTCTCGTTGTGGTACTTTCTGTTTTAATCATTACCGAAATCCACAATACACGAATTAGTTTTTTTTTAAACTTATTAGTGAATATGGATTTCAGTAAAGAAATGATTAAAACAGAGAATGCAATCACAATGTGCACATCGAATGAAAGATATACTTTCACAATCAGTTTGAGTGCAGGTTTCCAAATGAATTTTTCCAAAAAAATTGGTTTGAGTCTTCGACCTTTCTAATCTTTTATAAAATTTCAATAAAAACTTTAAATAATATTTACAACGATCCTCAGATAGCTGATTGTAAGTACATACAGGTTTTTTTTTATTTTTCTACTAGTAAATTGATTATTTGATAAATTATGGGATGCACTTTCATCGCTTTTAAAAATTTGTTGGGGATTTTAATTCAGCACTCTAGATAAGCAATTTACACTACAATAATACTACTTAATAAAGAATAGAATTTTCAATTGAAAAAAAAAAAGATATCAAAAGGAAAAAAAAAACAGACGGAGCCAGGGGATCGAACCCGCGGCACTCCCGTTGAACGCCCAGTGCGCTACCGCTGAGCCAGCGCCGCATGCAGTCCCATACGAATTTTCTTTATTATGTGCTGCGTAAGGTGTCATTTTCAACTTTGGGGAATTTTTAAAAAAAAATTAACCCGATTTCGCACTTTTTGAATATACCACGTTTAATTTGATGCCTTTATGCGTAGTTGAGCAAAGCCTCAGATTTTTCTGAATTTGATGACTCGAGTACTTCCCTTGTTAGAAAGAGCAAGTGCCTTAATGACTTTGCAGCAAGCGCCTGGCAAGTTGGCCTTTTTATATGGAGCAATTTGAAGCCAATTCCTAAATTGATCTCGGACTCAGCTCACAGTGCTCCAAGGAAAAAATTTATTGATACAAAAATTTAATATATTTATCCCTTCATACGGAAAGGTATCTTATAATACGGAAAAACTTCTTACTTTTTAAATATTTAGCTTAACGGTAGCGAGTGCAAAAAATTCCCATATAAATTTAAATCGAAGTATGAGAGAGTGGCTTCAAATTTCAGGCAACTTGCCAGGAGGTTGCTTTGCAGGGCTTTTTTCTCACCATCCAGGGCCTTCCTGATCATCGGCACTTGCGTGCCTAAATAATCAACGGTCCAGCTCCAATTGCCTCCAGTGGCAATTTTAGAGTCGGCTTTCAGAGAGATTCCTAGTGAATTTTCTGCTGAGATCCTGCATTGAGGCTCCCCACAGCCGAGTTGCGTGCAGATTTTCCTGCCCTTCCCCAGAGAGGCAACTGATTGTTGCCCATAACAGGTGGCATTTCTGCCTAAGACCTGAGGCTCTTTAGCCAACCATTAGGGGCTGTCGAGAGACACCGGGGACAACTCAACCAGGATCCGCAGATTAGGAAGCTCCTGGAGCCACTCGAAGAGCAGGGAATTGTTCTGAGCTATTCAGAATAATTTCCTCCTCTAGCCTGAGCTCTGCTCAAGGCGGAGCTTGAAACAAATAACAGAAGCTCTAGAAAATATTGAGCAAATCGATAAAATAGGACTACTTTAATTTTCATTAAGAAAATGACTAATATTTTCACGTGAAAAGGATTGAACTGAAAAAAAGTCTATAAAAAGAACTTGTAGCACACCTTGAAATAAGATTTATAAGAAAATAGTTCTTAAGGCTTTTGTTCTTATAAACACATACTTTGGGCTTGATGTAAGTAAAATATTATAGAAGATATTTTCTTGAGAAATATTATCTTATAAAAAGGGTTTCGTAGGATTGTATTATGCTTCTTATGAGACTTTTATGTCTCTGCCCTATAATTCCGCTGTCAGCTGTTTAGAAGATCATTATGAGATCATTTGAAGTATTTGGTTCTATAAGGCAGCTAATTTGCTAGTTGGGTGCCCCCTCTTTGATTGCGAGCAGTAAAACTGAAAGAATTTTACTAGGAATATCCGTTTCGTTTAATTAAATGTATTCAAATTGATTAGGGACCTTCTAAATTGATTTTAAAAAATCTATGTTTAAATTCTTAGGATTAGAAAATCAAATAGAGCTTATTGACTCTAATGGTTTAAGTCCAAAATCTATACGGGGTTTAACTTTCCCGCCTGACACTTCAATATTGAGGTTATGTTTACTAAGATTTCCAAACACACCAATTAAACCCGAATTTCAATGAATTCCTGCGCAAATCCTTGCCTATTTGATTAAATTTAATCCACATATAGTTTTACATCAGATATAATGCATTAAAATTGATTATATAAGGAACATCACTTATTAAGACCCAAATAATGCTTTAATAATTTCCCTCCTAAATATCAGTGATTTTATCAAAATAACGTGGTAAATATTCTTACCAGCTCCTCAAGAAACACTTCCTGTTAAATATAGACAATTCACAACAATATTTACTTATGTTTTTCACTAAAAATCTTCAAGAATTCACTACCACTGAGCTTGTAAATAAACTAAACCCAGCTGCTTTTTGACGTTTTAATTTACCATCCTGAAGAATGTACAAACCTTTTGAACACAAACTTTCTAGTACACTGTGAAAAACAGTGTGGGGGATACAAAAATTGAATTTTTAAGTTGATTTCTGGATGTAGAAATGTATAAAAATTGCATTTTCAAGGATACAATCTCATTTCACATCCAATTTAGACAGATTATGGGAAAATTAACCCGCAATCTCTTCCAAAATATAGGCACGTGATGTACGTTATGTGCTAGAAAATTTACAAATTCAAATTTTTTGTAAACAAAAACGGCTGAATTTTGACATTTAAAATGAGAGTTAAAATTCGTGTAAACAAAATTCTTTCCCGGAAAAGCCAGTGAAAACAAAAATTGAATAACCTGAAAATAGAATTAATAAAATTTGTTTTAAAATGGGAAAGTTCAATGAGGAACAACTGAGAACAGCGCTAGATTTCATGAAAAGACATCCGGTGATGCTGCAGAAGCGCAACAAGATGAACAACAAGTCCCGGATGAGTTTGTGGAAGGACCTGGTGGACAAACTAAACAACCATGGGCCACCATACAAGTCCGAAATAGGCTGGAGAAGGTCTTGGGCCAAGAAGAAGTTCGAAATGACGAGGGTCCAGAAGCGAAGGGTGTCGGTTTATGAAGATTTGGACAACCTTCTGGCCAGAGCTTCTGAGATGTCAAAGTCTGCAGATTCTCAGGAGTATTCTGAGGCAGAAGATTCAGAAGAGGATCATGACACAACTGATGTGGATCCGCTTCAGGTCAGGAAAAGGGATTCCAAGGTTCTGACTTACGGCAGACAGAGCAATCCTGAAGTGAAGCACCGCAATTTGCCCAAAGTGGAAGTCATAGAGACTTCATATGAGAGCAATCCCAAGTAAGTGGCTGTTTAATTCCTTTCTAATGAACTTTTTTCGAGATTTAAATATCTGGGATTTAATGTTTATCCAGGGAGCCAAAACTTCTCAAATAGATTGACATGTAACTTCTATGATGACATAGACATAGAATTCCTTTACAGGGAGTTCCGGCTTAAGTGAAAACGGATTGAAAGAATTTGAAACGAATTGCCTACTATTGGGAGCTTATTTCTAAAATAATTTTTGAAATCCCCCTAAATTTATGCAGATATTTTTTTACGCAGTAAATTTGAAATACATTTCTTTGACTGAAAAATTGGCATCGAAAATGTTTTGCATACATCACGGCGTTTCAGTAACTTATTCCAAAGACCTCTTTGGGTATGCAATTTTTCTGTGTCACTGAAGTGAATTCGTTTGCTTTATTTTGGTCCTGAAAAATTCTTTCAAAACGGAACTCCCTGACGTAGTTGCGATTAACCGAAATCCACCCGAAAAAAAGGTTTGTGTCTTGGCTCAACCGAATAAGCCAGCGAATGGTTTGTGTCTTGGCTAGCCAAAAGGCACACGACCAGAAAAAATGGTGGAAGCCTTAGCTAATGAATAGGCCTTTCCGTTATTTTTTCATACAAAAGAAACCCAATCGCAAAGAAACTAAATTTAACGATAAGTCTATTTTTTATTATTTCTTAATTTTCTTCTGATTCAATCTCTTATTCACTTTATTTTTTTAGAAATCACTTTATCTGTAATCACAACCAAACCCGAAAAAAATATTTCATCTGAAAGAATACTCTAATAAATTTGCATACAGAAAATTACATTAGAATTAATTCTTTTGATTTAAAAATTTCTCTATTTCATTCAAGTGCATTTTCATGTTTATTTGTTGAAATTATTACTTGGGTATTATTACTTACGATTGGGTTTCTTTTTCATGAAAAAAATAACGGAAAGGCCTATTCATTAGCCAAGATACCCCCCATTTTTCGGGTCATGTGCCTTTTTAATGAGCTAACCATGACACAAACCTTTTTTCGGGCAGATTTCGGCTAACTTTATCTGCTTGAAAAATTGTGCAATTGTGCGTAATTCTTTCATTTAGTGCACATTTTTTTATTTAAATAGAGAAAACAGGGAATTTCGACCTGTTTCTTCTTCTCCTTTATTCTCTACCAGGTCGAAATTCCGTGTTTTCTCTATTTTCATCAAGTTATCGATCGGATTTAATATAGTTTTTTTATTTAGCTAATGAGTTTATTCGGAAAGTTTTAGGTTATGTTGAATGTAACCTAAAAAAAAAGTTCAAGGGATTTTTTCTGACATCTGTTCATCGCAGAGATATTTTTGATCAATATAGTTTAGCCACAATGAGAAGGAATTATTACAAAAAAAAAACATAAAAATTTCTTCGAAAGCCACAAAAAATCCACAATCTCCATGACAATTTCCATAGAAATATTCCACAGAATAAATTCGTGGTAAATCTCAAGGAAAAAGAGAGAATTTAATGCACGAAAATTTCCGCAAGTGATTCTCATTCCATTTTCTTTGCTATGAGGCAGGCTATTGCATGACCTTTACTCCCTTTACTGTATTATGTAACCTCAAAACTTTATTTCTTTGACTTTTGCAAACGTAACATAACCTTACTATTATCAATGTATAAAAACTTTGAGGTTAAAAAAGGTTTTCAATTTTTTTTTTCAAAAGCAATAAGTATTTTGTCAGTAAAGTTGAAGTATTCATGAAATTTTTTACACTTGAAGAATTTTGCTGGGTATAAGAAATAAAGAACTATCCCTAACCTCAAAATTTGCATAATTATCGAAAGGGAAACAAGTTCAATTAAAGACATTGGCTCCCTTTCGAATAATCATCAAGATCGGTTAAGCACGTGTCGAGATAATTGAGGTTATGTGATATTGAAATTGGTTTTTCGACTGTGGCGCCCCTGGTGTTGGTCCCATGAAGTTCAAATGTTCTAGAAAGTTGAAGCATTAGATAAGATCTTTCGTTTGAGTCGTCACTTATCAAAATCGGTCAAATAGAACCGGAAATATGATTTTTTGAATTTCGTAAATTTGATCCCTCATATCTCCGGTTCTATTATAACCACAGCGCATCTACGCCCCATTTTGGAAACGTCCTGGACTGGACTATAATACTCTAAAATTTGATGAACTTGCATAATTCCGTTTTTGAGAAAAATTAGTTTGAATTTCGATGAATTTTTACGCTATCGCAGCGCCACCTGTGGTGATTTTTGAACTTCCATCTGAAAGTGCTCATCGAGACAAAACCAAAAACCCAAAATTTAGCTCAATGTGTTAATTAGAACCGGAAATGAAGGCCGGTCAATATTCGAACTTTGACCCCTTATAGCTCGGGTCAGGGGTTATGAATCGACTTCAGAATTTTTCGTTTGATAGGTATAATCTGCGGCTACAACGTATTAAAATTTCAGCCTGATGCACAAGGGAAATTTTGAGTTATTTAACTGAGAAAATTGAAAAATCTTCTTTTTAAAAATAGCGCCTCTAGCGGTGGTTTTATGAACATTTTTTCAGTTTGGGCCCGATCGGAGGACATGAAATTTTGGTAGGATTATTGTAGGTGAGATTGTTAGGAATCTCATCTAATAATAATGAAATGTCCAACAAGTCTTTAAAAGTCCCAAGGGGTTTTTTTTTTACTGAAAATTTATTTGACTTAACCCCAAACTTTGTAAAAAAAAAAAATAGGTTTGAAATGTTTAAAATAAGTTATACTGCAAACAAATATAGCAAATGTGTCTAATTCAGGAATTCTGTAAGTTCCCATTCTGAATTGAATTTAAACCTGTTTAAAAATAACCTCAAAATTGCAAAGAAATCATGCAATTGAATTTTGGAAAAAAATGTCATGAGATTTATTGCGGACTCAAAGACCTTTCAAATTTACCCAAAATCATCCCAATCGACTCAGAAATAGGCTCAGTAGGGCCTTTTTTAACTTTTAACCTTGAAAAAAGCATTTGAAAAAATGATTCAAGGTCATTGGCGTATGGAAAATCTCGCCAGAAATCCATATGGAATATTTTTTTGCAGCGGAACCTCTTCACATGATCGAAGTTTGGTTAGAAATAGTCACAGGAATAGTCGACCTACCGAGGTTTCAAATCCCACCAATTCCTGCCCTCCTGAGTATAGTTCGTCACCTTCTCCCCATGAAATAGTGGAAAGTTCCTCCAGGAGGCAGAAAAGTAGCAGAAGTAGCCCAGAAAACAGCGTTGAGCTCTTCTTCAAGTCACTGGCGATTGAAGTGAACAGGGCAAATCTGCCCTCTGATAGGCTCTTCAATCTCGAATTGTGTGTGATGAAGCTGGTGTCAGAGAAGATTCAGGAGTACGAAAGAGCAGAAGCACAGATGAGACATTAATTTGGAAAAGCCCAGACCCAGGTGCGAGATTTCTAGCGGAATTCACAGAAGAAAGATTGAACATCAACCAAGTTCTGGGCTGCAGTGAAACCTGAGAAACTGGTTTCCCTGGTTCCCTTGATCTTGCTGATCTCTGGGGATCGATGAGTGTCGGAAGTGGAAAATTCAAAGTGAAAAATTTATTGAGAACTCTGCAGGAGATTTAGAGTGAGACAAATACTGAGAAGTTTGTAAGAAAAAAATCAGAAGAAGAATAAGAATAAACAGAAGTTGCAAAGAAAAAAATTTTGCATTAAAATGAGAAGATTAATGTGTGGAGGAAGCATGAGATGATCTTTTTTTTTACTGTCTTCCTCGTCTCTTTGAGCTCCCAGATGTCTTATTCGCGTCATATTTGTTTCTTTTAGGTGAGATTTTTTCAGTCTTACGTATGCGAATCGGTATGAAAAATTAGGTACGAGATAGGTCTAGGAATTGGTGAGGAGCTCGTCTTTGGTCCCCTGCATCCCGTTGCTTTAACTTAAGGAAACGGTGAGAGATATTAACAGACGGTTTTCAGTAAACATTAATTGATGACGATCAGTGACATCAAACCTATTTTTCCTTTGAAGAAGAACCGGATATTTATGGTTTGTTTCTGGAATAAAATCAATCAGTCGTGTGTTATAATATTTTTAAGTGTGTCTCAGCTAAAATAAGTGTCTTCGAAACAGTTCGAAGTAACGAAATACAACAAACAACAGAATACAAACGGATATCAAGTAAGTAATAAATATTAGCTGCTTACAGTAGACTCTCTCTCAATTGGGCATTTGGGGCAAAATGTCATCCGGTTTAGCGATAGAATTAAACGTCAAAGCCTTTGTAAATTCCACAAAAAGCGCTCAATTATAAAGAATCACGATAAAATAGGAAGAACTGCAGCGAATTTGAGCAAATTTGCTTCATAATTAAACGTGAAAATTGTCAACAAAATTTTTCGCCCGATTGAAAAAGACCCGATTGAGCGAGAGTCACGCCTCTGCAGCAAGAAGCGTTAAAACCGAATAAACGTCAAATGAAACATGTACGTGGATGGTCAAAACGCTACTATACAAACTTACTTTGACGTTAATTCGGTTTCAACGGTTTTTGTACACCTCTGGTCTACTGTATTTTTAAAAGGCCTTCACATCGTAACGCTTTAATCCAGAGGTGTGCAAAAACCGTTGAAACCGAATTAACGTCAAAATAATTTTGTTCTGGTAGCGTTTTGACCATTGACGTACGTGTTTCATTTGGGTCCCGGTCAAAATCCCGAACGCTAAAATCCCGAAGGCCAAAATCTCGAATGGGCCAAGATCCCGAAAGCCAAAATCCCGAATTCTTAAAAGTGTCACGGGTACTCCCACGATTGTACCCGCGCTTGATGGAGGCAAAGGGGAATCTTCTGTGTCTTGGGAAATTATTCTAAACATTTTCCTCCATATAATTTCATCCCTTTCATGATTTTGAAAATTCGGGATTTTGGCTTTCGGGAATTTGGCTTTCGGGATTTTGGCTTTTTCGGGATTTTGGCGTTCGGGATTTTGGCTGCCACCGGTTTCATTTGACGTTAATTCGGTTTCAACGGTTCTTGCATGCCTCTGCTTTAATCTTTTAGAGCAGAGCAGGTGTGAAAGGACCGTTTGAAATCGAACAAACGTCAAATGAAAATTGTACGTCAATGGTCGAAACCGTCAAAACGCTACCTGAACAAAATTATTTTGACGTTTATTCGGTTCCAAACGGTTCTTGCATACCCCTGTTCTAGAGCCTCTAACTCGACCTATATTTTTTTTGATTTCTTGAATTTGAATTTATTTCATCTCATTCTTGACCTTTCCCAGCCCCCGTCTTAGCGTTGACAAGCAATTGCTCACACTGAATTTTCAACAAGCAATTTTAACTCAAATCAAATTCAAAATTTAACGTTTTTAGTCTTAAAAAACTTCCAAAAAGAACAAATATTTAGATATAATTCATTATTCATCAAATATTGTAATAAAATCCATAATTTTAATTAATTTATTTATAGTGTCCAATTTTAACCTCAAAGAAAACTGAACCGGGGTCTCGCATTGAAACATTTGCAGGCACTTCAGAAAAAAAGCCTTTTTGTTTACGAAATAGGTAATTATTTTATTAGAAAACTTCACGTACTGTTAACAATAAAGATTAGCACTTAATTTAACTAAAATTAGCCAGAAATATGACATAAATGTTAAACAATACGAATAAACAACAGTCACCTTCCCAGCAAAACTTCGATCTGCAATTCTGCACTTTTAAAATTTTAACGTTTCTTGTCATTCAATCGGATACTTCGTGTGGCTTCGGGATAGTCGTGCGACTTCGTGAGCATCGCGAATTTCTTTCGTGTTTTCTAACCATTTCCTTCCCCTTCGTATTTTCTATTATGGATGATTTAATAATGTATAGAATTTCCATTGATTGGAGATCTCTTAAAAATAAGAGACAAGAGACGGTTGGATTTTGAATATGCATGGAGGGAGAGAGAAAGAGGAAAAAGTGGTGAATGAGATCAGCTGGAAAGAAAGTAGGGGAATGAGCGGGAACCAGTCAGAGAGTTACGTAAGAAGACTTGAAAATCAAAGAGACGTGAGGAGAAAAGTTATTAGTTTATTTAGTGAAATTTTTATAAAAATATTAAATTAAAAAATACAGAAAAACGACAGTGACGTAGAGTTAAACTGTGTTCAGTCTAGTAGTGGAGAAATTGGTGGAAATAAATAATTGGTGAAGGTGAAAATTGTGTTTCACTGCCTCAGTGGATTTGGTGAAGGGCATTTGGCGGTCATCAAGGAAACGTCTTCTGGAAAAGCCAGCCGCCTACGTTCCGGATCACTGTTGAAGACATTTACTAAAGGAATATATATTTCCAGGTAAACTGGGCAGGAAGAAGAGGGTATTAGATATCACAGAATCCTATCACAGAGAAATTATTGTTTACCACAGGTACGTGAATATCACAAACGGTAGAAGGAAGCCCAAGAAACACACAGTCCCTGACAGATTTATAACACCACAATATATTTATAGGTAATTCTCCACAATAATATTGTATTATAACATTATAATAATATTGTAAAAAAGAGAAAATTGTTGAATAAAAATTGAATTTTAAATAAATTGAAATACATATTTTTATGTAGTTAAAATAATGTTTAGAAACATTAGAAAGGGTAGAAGAAATGTAGAAATCATCTAAATACTGTAAAGAAATTCTGCCGATAATTTTAAAATTTTCTATAGAAATTCTGCAGAAAATTCTGCGGAATTTTCATACAACGATCGGATCCACCTTAGAACAAAATTCTGCAGAAATTCTGCTGAGTTTTCGGCAGTTAGTAATTCAAATCTGACGAATTTCTGCAGAATTTGCCGGGTGGGTTATTGTGTTTTTTATTGGAAAACATGGTCGATCGATGAAAAATTCGATAGTGAAAAGATACACTTTTAAATTTTCTGAGAAATTAACACATTAAAATTTGTGAATATGAATGGATTTTCGCTTTATTTGAAGCAAAATTAACTGAATAATGAAACTGTGGTATAGAAAATATATAAATATAATAATTTAGTACTGTATTTATCGTGAAAACAATTATGTTTCCATTTAGAGTAGCGAAAAATTTCCATTTGGAGCAGGTTTTGAATTAGCTTAATTTACCCTATTCGAATTTTTCAAACTCTACTTGTGAACAGTAAAATAATTGTGTGGTATGGCAAAATGCAAGTAGACAATGTGATAGGAATTTTGATTTCAAAAGGGCACTTTTGAATCAAAATTTTGATTTCAAAATTGCACTTTCGAATCAAAATACATTAATTTTGAATTCTACTTTGTTGTTCGTGTCTGTGTCTTGGCTGAAATAAAATTTATTATTTTACTTTAGTTTACGGTGCTATTCAAATGGAAAATGAACATGTTTTTTTCAGAACTTTACTGTTTTCAAGTGATTCTGCATTATCGACTTTTCTTTGTGTTGATTCCCGTTTCGACTGTTTTTCCCAGTCCTTGCCGTCAAAACCACCAAACAGTCGTGACAGGAACCAACAGAAACAAAAGTCGATAATGCAGAAGTACTTGAGACCATGTTCTCAAGCAGAAAAGTGTTTAGAAACATGTTAATTTTTAATTAATAGCCCTATTATTCTATAGAAAGATTCTTCCTGCAAAAATATTTTTTTTTTATAAATTTGAAAAAGAAATTAAAATTTCACATATTTTGAGCTTCCTCTCAAAATGAATCTCACCTACCATAAAGTAAAAGAAGCTTATCACTGGTTTCTTTTTGCTTTTTTTCCATGTCTTTGCCCAATGCTAAAAGTTTTATAAAGACGTCTGGTCAGCGAATACTCCTCTTATTCCCAGTCAGTCAGTTGTGATTCGATCATCAGGTGCTAAACAACAAAATTTACAGAGGTACATACTGGAAAAAAAATTATTAAAAAAAAAGTATTTCTCTCAGTGATTGTGAGCTTCTCCAGAGAACTTTTCGGAGCATCCTCTGCCCTCTACAATAATCGCAGATTTGCATAATTTGTGTCCAAGCAAAAAAGTTCAAGGTTTCACAGTCAAGTTGGTTGGGAGTGAAAAACATTTTTCGCGGTCGCAGATTTTGCTGCATGTGACGACATTTGACGACTTTATACACTTGTGGTGGATCTTCAGCAAGAGCTACACCAAAAAATTCATTCCTCTGTGATTTTTCCCAAGAAAAAAAAAAAGATTCGTTAGGTGTTGTGTGAAAAAAGTGCTCAATTACCGTGAACAAATTATAACCGGGCAAATTACCATTCAAAAAAAATCTATCGGAACTTTTCGTTTCAGAAAGAGCTTTATCTACGATCCAGCAGAAGAATGAGATTCTACGCGGGATTTTTCACCCTCTTCGTCATCATTGAATTGACTTTTGGTGAGTCTTAAAGAAGCAGTTTTCTTTCATATTCATAATATTGTTTTTCTGTGATAAAGACGGGTTTCCGACGAGCAAACCAGATTTGATGAGTGAGTTTGTGTTTCCTGTAATGAACATCGTTAAAAGATGTTCTTGCAGCTGAAAGAAATGATTCATTGTGCTAAGGAAAAATTTGAACAAATGTTTTTACTTCAATTAAATTAATAAAATTGAAAGTATCTTCTTGGTCTTGTCATTTTAGTATTAATGAAATTTTATTTGAAGATCGCTTAGGACGGTTAATTTAAAATGGTACAATTGGAGCAAAATTTATTTTCGTTCTCTATAAAAGAAGTTTTAATTTAAGAGAAATGTGAATTACGAAAAATGTCTCATTAATTCATTAAGATCCATAATATCATACGGAAGATCTTGTCTACTTTCAATTCAACGTGAGTTTTATAGATAATAAATTTTATCAATAGCTGTGATCGCTGTGATTATTGATCTTAGATTTGCTAATCTCTCAAAAATATATTTCTTTTATGTCCATTTAGGCGTCTTCTATACGGGGGGATTTCGAAATGCATCCCACTGTGCTATGCACCGATGAGTCTCGGGAAATCTCCCCTAGTGGTTCATTCCTGAGATAAATTTTCTCCATCCTCTATTATAAATTCTCCAATTGTGCTCTAACTAAAATAGATAGTCTGGAAGACTTTCTATTTGATTTCGAAACGTTTCAAACGTCAATCACACAGTATTTTACAATCAAAGAATTTGTTAAAGATAGGTAAAGTTAATATTTATGCCTGGTGACGAATACTTTATAACAGAGGAGTGCAAGAACCGTTGAAACCGAATAAACGTCAAATGAAACATGTACGTCAATGGTAAAAACGCTACCAGAACAAACTTTTTTTGACGTTTATACGGTTTCAACGGTTTTTGCACACCTCTGCTTTATAAGAAAGAGGAGATGGGGCACACATCCTCTATATCAAAACCGTTCTACCGCAGGATTTTATGCTAATATTGTTGCTAAATTAAGAAAAAATCGTACGTTTTTATTTTCCTATAAATAAACTTTAACAATTCGACCATTAATAAAGATTAAACGATGCATTCAGAAGAGTGATCGATATCGTGTCCCCATTTCACCTGCTTTTCGACTCTTAATAACTTTGAAAAGAGTTTACGAGAAAAACTTTTCTTGAAATACAAAAAAAAAAAGATTTAAAATTTTTGAAATGTCAAAATATTCTATTATAAACAGATTGAGCTTTCGAAGAGGTAGATTTTAAGCGCCAAAAGATAGGCAGAAATGCACCGGTCTAAACTTAGTGGGTGATGTTTGTGTCAAAATGGCGGTTTCGAAATAAAATCCCCCCGTTTAGATGCTCTCTTATACTAGGGGATTTTGGTTCGAAAAATCCCTTTCGAAATTAAAAAAAAATACTGAGTTTTATCCCGGTTTATTTTTGACTTTGACCAACTTGCCATGTGACTTTAATTTTATACAATAAACACTGTGCGACACGTTGTGGGTGTCTTTGACGAGAGTGCCAAAACTTGTTAGAGGGTCATTTAAGGATCTCAAATCTGCAATCCGTTTGTCCGGGTCACCTCTAGATTTTTTTGAAAAAGCATATTTAGTTTTTTGATGTTTTATAAAATTCAAAAATTCATATCTCCGGTTCTAATTATCCGGTTGTAGTCACATAAAGCTAAACTGACGCGTAATTTCATCCTCTATAACTCTTGTGAACATACCAAGCATCTACGATGAAAATGAAGTATATTTTTTAAAAATTTTTTGAAAAAGGGCACCTAAAATGGTGCATTTTTCTGTGTTTTTTCCATCTTCTAGTAATTTTCCCACTTTAATAGAGCATTTTATATGTCAAATAACTATGCCTAAAAGTTAGAGAATTTAATATTCTTTCATTTTCTTTTGGTTTGAATTTTCTATCATAATTCGTTTATTCACAATAATTTTTTGAAAATAAAGTGCATTAAAATCTCTTATTATATATAATTATATTAGTATCTTTGTCTAACCTACTGAAGAGCATTCTCTTTTGCACTCTCACTTACAAATTTCATATGAAAAGAGGTGAAATGAAAAAAAGAGACGTATTTAGAAATAGAGAGAGAAGATTAGCTGTTATGAGTGGCAAAAAACTATTCTTCTCTCTTTATTTCTATATACATCTCTTTTTTTCATTTCACCTCTTTTTGTATGAAATGTGTAAGTGAGAGTGCAAAAGAGAATGCTCTTCAGTAGGTTAGACAAAGATACCAAATAATTATATATAATAAGAGATTTTATTTTTATAATAATGCATTTTATTTTCAAGAAATTATTGTGAATAAACAAATTAAGATAGAAAATTCAAACCAAAAGAAAATGAAAGAATATTAAATTCTCTAACTTTTAGGCATAGTTATTTGACATATAAAATGCTCTATTAAAGTGGGAAAATTACTAGAAGATGGAAAAAACACAGAAAAATGCACCATTTTAGGTGCCCTTTTTCAAAAAATTTTTAAAAAATATACTTCATTTTCATCGTAGATGCTTGGTATGTTCACAAGAGTTATAGAGGATGAAATTACGCGTCAGTTTAGCTTTATGTGACTACAACCGGATAATTAGAACCGGAGATATGAATTTTTGAATTTTATAAAACATCAAAAAACTAAATGTGCTTTTTCAAAAAAATCTAGAGGTGACCCGGACAAACAGATTGCAGATTTGAGGTCCTTAAATGACCCTCTAACAAGTTTTGGCACTCTCGTCAAAGACACCCACAAAAAGGTAAATTTTGTCGCACCGTGAAATCAGTGACATCAGAAGTGAGCAAGAACCGTTTAAAACCGAAGAAACGTCAAATGAAAATTGTACCTGGAAAATTGTAACGCTACCTGGATAAACTTATTTTGACGTTTATTTGATTTTAATCGTTTTTTGCCATACTTGAGGAAATTATAATATGAATGACAGAAGGATTTTATCACAGATACAAAATACAGGGAGTTTCGGGCTTACGCACATTTTCAGGACCGAAAAAACCGCGTGAAATATCATTAGGGGAGACTGGGGTAGAATTAGACAATTGTAGATCAATAACTAAGCTTCACTTTTATTAATAATTTTGATTGAAAATAATATTTCATAATAAAGAAAAACCACCAAACATTTTCCAGCGACGAGCTGTCAAGAGCAAAATTTTCTCGGAAATTAAATTTTTATTACACAACCCAGCTGACACGAGTTTGAAAAATATTTGTTTCACCCACTTATTAAACCGATAAAAATATAATTTTTGGTTTTTATTAAAGTATAATAGTTATATTATGTTACTACAGTGATTAATTATGGAAATAAAAATATAAAATATATTTTAAGTGGATTTATCGGAGTTAAATCGGTTGCGGCATCCGAGTTTTGCAATCGTCGCAGTTACATGGGCTGACAGTAGTAAAATTTAAATTGAAATAAGGAAAAATAAAATTTGTATAGGGGAACCTAGGGTAAAAAGTCACAAAACGGATACTTTATTGTTCATGAACTATCGGAACACCTGAAAAATGTGTAATCGGAAAATTCTTAACGGAAATTTACAGTTCTACTCTTAGGTGATTCTGTTCTAACTCGAAGTCACTTTCCAAAAGTTGATATTGTCATCATTATTGAAAATTCTAGGTTGAATAAAGCATCAGGCATGGGATAATTCTTGCATTTTCTTCTTTCTAAATAAAAGAAATATCTAGTTGATAACTTTTGACAGGAATTTTAATTCTTTGAAACTTTCTCACAGATCATTTTGCTAAACTAGGATACTAAGGAACTAAACAAGGATCCTGAATAATTTTTTTTAGAACCTTATTTTTTTTTAAAGACCTTTAGCTTTTCCCTGAAGCAAAATTGAATCGGTTCCATATGGAATCAGAACTATAATAAACTAAGTAATAAAAATAGAAAAAACGGTTCTGCATACATTTCGGATGAATACTCAATTAGGGGAAAGTGCCCAGCTTCGTACGATCCCTAACTTCGTTATGACTAAGATTTTCCTATATTTTTCAATTAATTTGACTCATCGGACTTATATTTTAAAAACCAGGGGAAAATGTTGAGTTTTTTTTTTAATATTATTGCGAATTCACATTATTCAGAAATACAGGAAAAATTTTAGTCATTACGAAGTTTGTGATTGTACAAAGTATCAACACTTTCCTCTATATCTAATTTATAATAACTACAGGAAGTTCCGCTTTCAAAGACATTGTCGGAACGGTCGGGATCGCAAAAAAGCCCGCGAATTCACTGCAGTGACACATAAAAATTGCATACCCACAGGAGAGGTCTTTACGGCGTTATCACACTTGTACATTAAAATTTTAATGTGATTCACATTAATTGTCGCTTGTGAGCGTCCAAATATGTTTTTCGTGTCTTTGAGTCACTTAATATTTGGGTTTTTTTCTATTTATTGATAAAGAAGTGGACTTGGCCTGCAAACATAAGTTTAAATTAACCTAAAGCATAAATATTTTTCACATTAAAAAATTAAAGAGAAAATCGCATTAATTTTTCGCATTAATGCTATAAATCAATTTATATCAAATTTTGCGGGCCAAGTCTACCTTTTTATCAACAAATAGATCAATTTTTGAATATAAAATGATTCAAACACACAAATTACACATTTGGACTCTCACCAGCGACAATTAATGTGAATCATATTAAAATTTTAATGTGCAAGTGTGAACACAGTTAGAATAAGCTACTGAAATGCCGCTATTTTCAGCGCCAATAAGGAAATGTATTTCAAATTTACCGTGTGAAAAATATCTGCATACATTTAGGGGCACTTCAAATATTATTTTAGAAATGAGCTCCCAATAGTAGGCAATTCATATCAAATTCTTTCAATCCGTTTTCACTTAAGCCGGAACTCCTTATAATGATGCCCTGATATCCAATTCCATCTCTAGGCTATTCTACTTCTTCCGGTGCTGCAGCAGGAGCTGGTTCTTTCGCATCCACAGGGACTACTGGACAGGCGGGAGTTTCATCCTCAGGAGCGCTTCCTAACACTTACACTGGCAACACAGTGAGCAGTGTGGGAGGTAATTATGGAGCTCAGTATCCTTACTCGGACAACACCGTGGGCACTTCACCTTACGGAATGACAGGAGGAGCAGGTGGATTTGGCGGAGTTAGTGGAACAGGAACGGGAGGAGATTACTCTGGATCAAATGCAGGAGCCTTTTCTGGGGCAGGCGGAGGATCATATGCTGGAACTGGAGCTGCACCCTTCGTCCCTCCAGGCCAGTATCCTCCCCTTCCGTCACAGTATGACTACCAGAATCTCTTCCTCAACTTCTGGAAGAGTCTCAGTGATAACTATGCCAAGTAAGTTGATTTTCTGGCTTAAACTTTGGCTGTGCTTAGTGGAAACTCTCCCTGGAGACTGGAGACCGAAGGTGGAGGAGTTTAATAGAAAAATTTTATGATTCTCAGTGCTGCAACCATGACCTTTGCCTCTCCAGGCGCTAATGCTTTTGCAGCTGCCTCTTCTGGACCATCACATAACGAGTAACAACTCTTTCTTCTCTCCCCTTAAACACTTTTATCTTGCATGAACTCATCCAAAATTTCTTCTACGCATTATCATTTTTATTAATTGTTCCCAAACGGAAATCATCAATGAAAAATAGAGCTTTGATTTGAAGTTCTGCAAATGATCGTAAATTTTTCTAAAGTAATTACATAAGAGAATTTGTGGAAGATTCTTGTTCTTTAGTCATTCTATTTCTGTAATTTATTCTACCGACGACTCCAACAAACAACAAACGAGTATTGTTGCTCCCAGAATATTTATTATTATATAATTTTTTCTGCAGAACAACAGACATTTTTCAGTTTTGAAAAGTAAGATTTCAATTTCTTCTATCGTTTATCTTTTAGGTGTTTTTAAGGGATTGATTTAGTTTCAAATTGCGCAACGAATGAGGATAATCATATCATAAAAATCCAGTGATAATTGGGCTTATGGTAGGTGTGATTCTTTCATTGTAAATTCGGATTAGGGGCTTATTCGAAGTCCAGATAAACTCAAACTTTACATACATTTAGAGCGGAGGTGTGCAAGAAACGTTAAAACCGAACAAATGTCAAATGAAACATGCACGTCAATGGTCAATACGCTACCAGAACAAACTTATTTTGAAGTTTATTCGGTTTCAACGGTTCTTTCACGTCTCTGATTTAGAGCCTTCTGTAGGCTTAATGCCAAGTATCATTTGAGAAAAGTGTAAAAGAATGAACAAAATTATCTGAAAAAACTTTAAAGTCGAATATCTCGGATCTGCGAAAATACGCGCAAAATTCCGCGATCCACGATGATCCGTAAAGAATATCTTAAAGTGCTCAACATGTTATAAGAGAGTGACAGGCATATTGAGGAAACAGTTAGTGTCCACCGCCGTCTTAGCGTTGGTGACCAACCTCCAAAGAAATCCAGTGGAAAAGCTCTTTCGCAGGTTGTAAATATAAGCCGTCTGAGTCTAACAAGTTCAGAAAGTACAAGTTAAATAGAGAATTAAAAGAAAAAATAAAAACAAGTACACGCAATTTTTGACGGTCTTTGTTCCTCTTTCTCCTATCTCCCCTCCAACCCCTAAAATCCATTTTTTTTTGGTTTTTCTCAAATTGGTCCAATCTTTTTGAGTGATATTCGGATAAGTTTTGGGGATATCGTAAGTGAGCATTTCATTGTCTTTGGCCGGAAAATTCGCCATTTTAAATTTTGAAAGGTTATATAATGTTAACCACTTTGGACGGCTCATTTTTCAACTAATTTGCGTAAATTTAGATTTTTTTTGGAAAGGTCTTGAAATTTGTTATCCGGACATATTACAGTATGCTCTCTCTCAATCGGGAATATGGGGCGAAATGTCATCCGGTTTAGCGATAGAATTGAGCGTCAAAGCCTTTGTAAATTCCACAAAAAATTCTCAATTATAAAGAATCACGATAAAATAGGAAGAACTACAGCGAATTTGAGCGAATTAGCTTCATAATTAAACGTGAAAATTGTCAACACATTTTTTCACCCGATTGAAAAAGAGCCGATTGAGTAAGAGTCTACTGTAGTCCCAAATCCAATCGGTAATCAATAGATCAAATATTCTTAATTGGTTTATTTTTTATTATATATTTTTAACAAATAATAAACCTGAAAGAAACAAACTGAGGTTCCGAATATTGAAAAAAAGTAAAAACATCAAAATATTTCGTAAAATCTGAACAATGGTAGAGGCTGTCACTTGGTTTATCGGTAATATCTTTATTTAGGAATCTAAAATCTCAAATTTCTACGACCGTTCCCATTTTCGCAGCAACTGTTCCTACTTTCGCCGTTGCTGTTCCTATGTTCGCCATAATTGCTCCCAGCTTGCTATTTAAGTTATCCTTACACCAAGCACTGCGGTTTTGTAATCAGATAGTCGACTTCAGAGGACAAGACTTACAGAAATTCATAGGCATTATAGGGATGCTTGTCCACTGAAGAAATGGTCGAGAGAGTCTAAGTAGTTTAGAAATAAAAATTAGTGTTTGGTGCTACTCCGTGTTTGGTGGTGCCCCAGTTTTCCCTTATACTATTTTTTTTCTAATCCTATTTTAATGTTTTAAAAGGAATTTATCTAAAATATGTTTATAGGAAATGTCTATAAGCCTTTGGATGTTTATTTATGTTATTTCTGTATTTTCTCGGTTATTAATATCATAAAACGCATAGAAATAGGGTAAGTGTATCAAATTTCGGTCAGTTTGCAATTTCGGCCACATCTTTTATTTCTCAAATTTCCATGACTTTTTAATTTTTACGTACTCTGGAGATTATTCAATGCAAAAAAAACAAAAATATTTCGCTTCGACGAACGAGATGATGAAAAAAAGACTTTGGAATAATTTCGGAAGGGCAAGGAACCATAAAAATCAGGGTGGTCGAAATATTACCCAAATCTATGTCTGTACTTTTCTTTTCATTCATTTTAAAATTGATTAAGAATGATTTGTGGAGAAAACAAAGACTGTAAGCTCTCGAAAATTTTGTTAGTTCAAGTTACCCTACTGAAAAATATATCTTCTTTGCGTACAATTCAAACCATTGATATTCAATTGAAATTTATCAATTCATGACTTCCCGAAGACCTAAAATTCAATCCAAAAACAGTGAAATAATGTTTAAAAATACATTGCATTGGTAAAATTCGCAACTTTTGCTTGTAAAATTAATTAATTTAAGAAATTATAGAGGAAAGTGGGACTTTTGAATTAGGACTTTTTTCGCTTTAAATGGAATTGGACATTACCATGGGATAAATCAGCTCTACAAATCAATTACAGAGCTAAAATACAATATAAGACTAAATTTCATTTAAAAATAAGAGAAAACGCCCTAATTCAAAGCTGCCCCGCGTCTCACTATCACATTTTTTGTTTATTAATCTCGTGAAATATTCTTCGTAACTTTGCACCAATTAAAGTTTAAAAAAAAATAAAAAAAAATAATCCACAGAGATTAAGAATGTTCCTCTTAAATTGATTTTTCGGTACAAATAAAATCTATTTTAAAAATCCATGACTAACAATTATTAACTTCATGCGATTTCCTTCATTCACAACCGAATTAAAATTCATGTTTTTTTCTGGCAAAAGCACATAACGCAGCTTCCCAATTTGCATGTTTTCCTTTTTGATTGTTTACCCAAAAATAGCCATGAATTTTTGATTACAATTTGATAAGATCTCGTGGTAAAAATAGTTCCATTTTCATGCAGATTGATCAGCCAACAATTGGCCCAACAAGCGGCTCTTTTCAATCAAATAAATGCCGCTGGAAGTCGCTTTGGAGGTGGAGCAGGTGGTGGAGGTGGTGCTGGTGGATACTATGCTCCCAATTTTGCCAGCTCAAGTGCTACCTACGGTCCAGATGGATTCCATCAGACAGCCAATATTGTTCCCGCCAATCCCAATTCTCCGAACGTTGACAGTCGATTTGGACCTGAAAATCCCATTGTAACCATGTCCGCTGGACAGCCAGGATTCTATGGAGTCTCCTCGTCGAGTTTCTCAACATCTTCCGACATCAATGGTCAGAAAAGTTCCCACAGAGAGGCTCAAACATCCATCAATGACAATGGAAAAGTTACAACTTACACCGTGAGATCATAGTTATTTCTCAGTACTACTCACCCCCAAAAATCCCCCAAAATTCCCCCTTCGCAAAAAAAGAGAAGATCAGTAAAAAAATAAAATAAAAAGAAAAATCCCAATTTGATGTTTTTACTGTTCCAGGATTGTTGTGAGGTTCATCAATCAAAAACTTTTTCGTTATTTCTACAATTTCGCAGAAATCTCAATGAGATAGTCGCACATGATTCTAAATTCGTCATTTTCTCACGTTTTGCGCATCTTTATGCGACTTTTTCTTCAACTGGCTATCAATGTGATAACCTCGGTGGAAAGTAGGAGCAATTTTAAAACAATTCAACCATGATAAATGCAATTAAAGTGCGATTTTTATTGAGGATTGTTGATAATTTCTTGTGTTTCATGAAACATCTATGAAACATTATGTGAATTAAAACTCCT